>NC_089581.1:173983586-174319514 GCF_019320115.1 Miscanthus floridulus | reverse complement strand
TAATATATAGACACTAATTTTACTTGCAAAACAAAAGCAAATTCAATAACATATTTTTAATTTAACAAGTCTAATAATTATCGAGGAATAATGTAAATTAAGCAATATATTTAAAGATGTATGATAATTATCAAGGGACAATGTAGATTAAAAAAGCAATATATTCGTTTTCTTTTCTCACACATAACAAATATTTCTTAGGTAACATTCTAAAATTCTAACACCTAAATTAAAAAGAAAATATGACTATATGGGTACAAAGTACTAGAAGTCTAGAATACTATACAAATAATTAATTTGGATTAAAAATAAAAAGGAAAAAAATACCTTGGGCCTAAACAATTGATCGGTGATCGCAATTCATAAGAAGCCAAGAATCAAGATGTCGTCGTCGTCATGGAGCCCTGCCTGGTCACTATCCTCGTGCGCCATATCCGTGTCTCCGGTAGTCTAGCTCTTCGTGGTGGCGTGGCTCACCAACTCCACGTGTGTAAGGCGCACGTCGCGAACTCACGATCAGAGTGTGCTGTGTGCAGCGTGACTCCTTGTCTCCTCTCTATTCGAGGGCCGTGGAGAAAGGAAACTAGGAAAAAATGCCGATGTTGTCTTTTTGGGTCGCCTGGTCAGTTCTATCTCTCTTCTTATTAGTTTGCTAATGCCTAATGGACTATAAGACCTGGGGGTTTGTATACCTAGACTTGGGCCCCTCCTTCACTTGGGTCCTCGGCCGTCGCACCTCGTGCTCTACCCCTTGGGCCGGCACTGTCACTAAAGCCTTGTTATCATCATTTGCAAGGAAGAAGCATCGGTATATGTTGAACATTGAACTCAAATCTCTTGTCTTCAATTCAGATGTCGATTGGCATTTTCTACGGCACACCCCTTTCAGAACAAATTATTTCACACTGCACCTATTCTAATAATCACAAGTTTATAATCATAAATAATATTATAATAATAAATGAAAAGGAGACAATGATTTATAATCACAAGTTTTTAATCATAAATTTCAAGATGATGATTTTGATCCTTAAGAATGTAGAGACACCAAGTCCTCCAAACAACTTTTGGCAAGAAAATGTGGTCCCAAATAATCAAACATTTTGACCCATAACATTTTTCATCATAGGTCCAGAGGAAGACCATCTCTATCCATCTTAGGGAGGGGCATATTGTTTTATCTCTTTTTCTGGTTGTAAAGAAGGTTCATTGGCTCATATCCTTTTTGAGAGGAAGCAAATTTTAAGCTTGACTTTTGGTCAAGAAGACAATAGGTAGGGTTTGAATTCGCTTTTTTTGGAGCCCAAGGATTCCACTCACTCGCTACATGCTTGCTGGTTTTAAACTAATGTTGGATCATTCATGGTTTTCTTTTTTTGGGTTTATCTCCTCACATGTTTGAGCAACAGGTAGAGAATTGGGAGGTTGTCTATGACATTCATAAGAACGATCCCCTTATTTGTGTTGTCATTTAATTCACTAAACTCACTATTGCTAGATGCACTTACACGATGATAGAGGACCGAATAGTGCATAAGGATAGGTCACAAGCAGTGAGGACAGTGAGGACACCCCATGCTGAGCCAACAAGATCTATCACAACAGAGTTATTGCCCTTGGAGGCATGTGCCTCCATCCCCTGTGTAGATTTTTCTAACCAATTTTAGAAATTATTACATTTATACACACTTGGCACTGGAGCTATAATAAGTGTTTAAAGCTTTCCGATATTTTCTAAACTAAAATTTGACCAGCAAAAGGCTTTGAAAAAATTATAGGATGCGTATAATTAAGTGTCTATAAGCCCTAAAATATGGTTAAGTACTAGGAGTGGCTAAGTATACTAACTTTTGGGCAAACTATCCTTGACAGGTACGCTAACTTGTGAACTTATTAATGCGATAGCATTGTGATTAGTTATATAATGAGTGCATGTGTTTATGCCACGACTAGAATGATATACCAATATACTACTATATGGTACACTACTACACTCAGACCTTTCACAGCCACGTCATAACCCCCATCGCAGTCCAATTTCTGCCTTGGTAGTAAACTATCGGCAGTGATAGTCATAGCCATCACCGTCGGTATCTAAGATCGACTGGGGTGCACATTACACCACCATATTGGCTTATCATCCATCAGTGATAAGGTCTTTACTTCCATCGCATTGGAGCATGACCCGCTCTGTGTGGGTTTGCACTAACACCGCCACATGGCTTATGATCCGTCCGTGATTGAAAGTGCAATCAAGCCCTAATTGTGGGTTTTGGTGATAATAACCACACAATTAGAGAACTAATGAGATTTGTCGAGATGATAAGTAGGGAATTTATATTCGAGGATGCTACACGAAATGGAGGAGCCCCCAATTACAAATATAGATGGCTTCAAACTCAAAGGAGGTTTAAATTCTTTTATATATTGAATTTGAGTATAGGAAAAGTCATACTATAAAGGGGACACAATGCTTAAGCTAATATATGCTACCAAGTGCTCAAACAACCACATGCTTTCTCAGATTCATAGCCAAGACAGTCTATACTTCACTATTACCCTTGCTGTCTTGTGTGGTGCAGCACTACCGTGCTTGAAGAGAGGCACTGCCACACTTGAGTTGCGATACAAGGAAGTTAGCGCCCACACTGACTTCCCCGGATGGCTCAAAACATATTAAAAGGTCTCGCCCAACCCCAAGGTCGTGGGCTCCATCTCACCCAACCCCTTGGTCACGGGCTCCGTCTCGCCCAACACCTTGGGTGCAGGCTCTGTCTCGTCTGACCCCTTGGTCATGGGCTTCGTCTCACTCGACCCTTTGGTCACGGGCTTCGTCTCGCCTGACCTCGAGGCCGCAAGCTTTGTCTTGCTTGACCTCTTAGGTGCAGTGACCATTAGAGGCTAGGGGGTATATATACCTTTCCCTTTCCTCCATAATGGCTCTCTACCTCCATCTGCCTCTTCTTCCTCACTTCAGCACGCCCAAAATAGAGCAGGAGCTCTCTCTCTCTCTCTCCCTCTATTGTAGACCTCAAGCCCCTAAGCAAATCCACTGATTTTCCCATCAATCCTTGAGGGAAAAGGGTCCAAAACTCGATTAGAGAATAGCTCCATTGATTCCCAAACTCTAAGGAGCACTTGGTTCACATTTTAGCGGGTGGTTGTATTTGTTACTCTTAGAGCTTGGCTCCTAGCCAGCTAGAGCATCGCCCGTGGAGCTTGCCAACTTGTGTGGCAGCCCTAGGAGGTTTGTAACCATCTTTTGAAGTTAGTAAACTTACTCCTCATCTCAAGAATTAAGTCTCTTGATTTGAGAACAAGGAAGGGTTGGAAAGCCCTAAGCCTTAGTGGCTAACCTCAACAACATGGAGATAGGCAAGCCTTGGTGGTGAGCCGAACCACAGGATAAATCATTGTCACTTGTGCTTAATTTACATTACTTGCATGACATATTATGGTTGAGGTGATTTCTAGGGTTTCTAGTCAATCTACTTATGTGTGGTGTTCTTACCACTTCTAGCTCTTGATCAGTGATTGTCATATCTACAGTAAGCTAGAAAATTTCTCTGATCTAAGTTTTCGTTCTTGGATTTTGAACTGTGATTCGAACTTGTCTGCAGGTGCGGCAGTGCCACTATTCTGGACTGGTAGTGCCGTAGTCCGGCATTGCCGCCCTCCAGAGCGGTAGTGCCATTGGGTGAATTTGATAAAAGTTTGAGTGATTGTTTTGATAGGCCTATTCACCCCCTTTAGACCAACCAGAGATCCTACAAGTGGTATCAGAGCGGGGTTACCTCATATACGCTTCACCGCATGAGGTATGGAGCCTAGAGGAGGAACTAGTAGTGTGAAGCGGGTGAATGTCGACACGGACAGCAGCGAGCTAAGCACGTCGATAGCAAGCAACATTACGCTACTACATACTGAGGCTACCGATGCTGAAGGAGCTCTCAATGAGAATGAAAGAAGAAGGAAAGAGGCAAGAAAGCTAAAAAGAGAAGCAAGAGAGAAGAAGGAGCAATAGTTAGAGGAGAAGAAGCAAAGGAAAGAAGAAAGAAGGCTCAAGAGAGAACCAAGAAGAAAAAGAAGAGAATCTAGGAAGAAGAAGGAAGAAGAAGAGAAGGCAACAAGTGCATCATCAAGCATATCAAGTAGTTCCAAAGATGGAGATGATGATGAGTCATACCAAGTGTCAGAGGAGAACAAGAAGGAGAAGAAAGGAAAGGGCAAGGCCAACAACAACAAATATGCCACCATATCCTTTAACTATTCTTCTATTCCTATGACTAACCATGATCAGAGGTCTTTCATCAATGTGCCCGCGGGCAAGTTACCTCATTTCAATGGGACTAACTTTGCCAAGTGAAAGCACTTGATGAGAGCCTATCTTATAGGTCTTCACCCCAACATTTAGGAGATTGTTTGCAATGGATTTGAGCTATCAGTTGATCCTAAGAACCAAACACTAGAAGAGATGAGAATCATTCACCTCAATGGTCAAGCCACAAGTGTGTTGCTTAGTGCCTTAGATGGTGATGAGTACAATAGAGTGATTGGAGTTGATGTTGCCAAGCAAATATGGGACACTTTGCACCTAGCACATGAAGGGGTTGATAAAGTGAGAAAGGCAAGAATTGATTTGTTGATGCCAAAGCTCAACCGATTTGTAATTTTGGATGGAGAGGGGCCACAAGAGATGTTTGATAGGTTGATAACAATGGTGGATAAGATTAGAGGTTATGGTTGTGATGAGCTAGATGATCATAAAGTTATCAATATTATGTTGGAGGCTTATTCACCTAGAAATGAGACCGTAGTGACTCTAATTAGAGACAAGAAGATGTTTGAGTACTTCACACCAAATGATGTACTTGGGAGGATCTTGACCTTTGACATACAAAGAGAAGAAGCAAATGAGAGGAAAAAACTTGGAGAATTGCAAGCAAAGCTAGAGGCCATCAAGATCAAAGATGTAGCTCTCAAGGCCAACAAATTAAGCAAGCAAGACTCTACAAGTAAGTCCAAGATCAATCAACAAGCTTCAACTAGCAAGCCCAAAACAAACAAACAAGTTCAAGAAAGAGTAGAGACCACATCATCTTCAAGTGAAAGTGAAAATGATGATGATCAATATGAGAAAGTTGATGATGTTGCTCTCTTTATGAAGAGGTATCACAAGGGGCTAAAGAAGCAAGGCTACAAGGTAGTAAAGAGAAGCTTTCCAAACAAGAAAAAGAGGACATGCTACAATTGTGGAAGCACCGATCACTTCATTGCCAAGTGTCTATATGAAATCAAGGACAACAAATACAAAAAGGACAAGAAAGAGGAGAAGGCTAACCATAGAAAGAGCAAGAAGTACATTGGAGAGGCTCACATTGGGCATGAATGGGACTCAACTAAAGAGAGCACAAGTGAAGAGGATGAGAAGGTTGCAACTATTATTATTCACAAGTCATCCCCTACACCAAGGATCTTCAATGATATGTCTGATGATGACTACTACTCCCCTCACATTTGTTTTATGGCAAAGCGTGAGAAGGTGAAATCCAAATCAAAGGCAAAATCTCCTCCACCTCCTAGTGATATCTCTAGTAGTGATATTAGTGATAGCTCTAGTGATGATGAATCTAGTGATGAAGAAATAAACATTATAACTAAAAAATTAGATGGAAAGACCAAATTATTCATCACTAAGCTAATGGAGGATTTAGAGAGCGTCCAAGCCGAGCTAGAATCTAGAGAAGAGACTCTTATTCAACAAGAGGATCTCTATATTGCTAGCAAAGAAGCTCTTGCATTAGAGAGAAGTGAGGTAGAATCCTTGCGCGAGGCCTTGGCCAAAGAGCAAGAGGAACATGCTATCACAAAAAAGCAAATAAAGCTCTCAAGAAAAAGTATTGTGACTTTGATGAAAAGCACAAAGAACTTGAGACGCAATATAGCATTCTTTGGGATAGCAACTCACATCTCACTAAGGCAAAGAAAACCTCTACTCATAGATTAGCCTGCACAGACCATGGTAGTGCTGCGTCCCTGAGCGGTAGTGTCGCGCAACGGCAGTGACGCGGTGAAGGGCGGTAGTGCCACGCCCCGCAAAAATAGGAAGGCTACAAATTCTACTCCTGATCAAACTAAGCCCAAGAAGAAGATGTACTAGGAGAAACAGGTTTTCTAGAAGGCTAAGAAATTAGTGTGGGCCACCAAGAATAAGTATGCCTATCAACCGAAGACTTATACACCTCAACAAAACTTGACATCATGCTTTGTTTTGAGGAACAACAATAGTGGGAAAGTGGTTGCAAAATATGTTAGAAAGGAAACCAATATTTATAGGAATACTTCTATTTGGGTTCCTAAGATTCTTGTGACTAACATGCAAGGCCCCAAGTCAAATTGGGGACCTAAATCTAGCAACTAAACTTGTTTTGTAGGCATACTCCTCCGGTGGATCAAGTTGGGTGCTTGATAGTGGATATACAAATCATATGACCGGAGAAAGGAGTATGTTCTCATCATATTCCCTGATGACGCACTCAAATAAAAATATTGTCTTTGGAGACAATTCAAAAGGGGATATGATTGGTCTCGGTAAAGTTGCTATAACCCTTGAGCATTCAATTACAAATGTATTACATGTTGATTCGTTGAGTTATAATTTGTTGTCTATTTCTCAATTGTGTGAGATGGGATACAATTGTCTCTTTACATATAAGGATGTGGAAGTCTTTAGAAGGGATGATTCCTCTATTGTCTTTATGGGTCAATTAAAGAACAAGCTTTACTTAGTTGATTTCAACAAAAGTAAAGCTAAGCTTGAGACTTGTTTAGTGGCAAAATCTGGCATGGGTTGGCTTTGGCATCGCTGACTAGCCCATGTTGGGATGAAGAACTTGGCCAAATTTCTAAAAGATGAACACATTCTTGGACTAACAAATGTTCACTTTGAGAAAGATAGGATTCGTAGCGCTTGTCAAGCCAAAAAGCAAGTTTGAGCACCTCACCCACCAAAGAGCATCATGACCACCAAGCAACCATTGGAAATAATACATATGGATCTCTTTGAACCGGTCGCATACCTAAGTATCAGGGGTAACAAATATGGTCTTGTTATTATTGATGACTATTCCCATTTCACTTGGGTATTTTTCTTGCATGACAAGTGCCAAGCTCAAGAGAAGGTGAAGATATTTGTTAGAAGAGCTCAAAAGGAGTTTGGTCTTCTCATCAAGAAAGTGAGAAGCGACAATGGGATTGAATTCAAGAATACTCTAGTTGAGGAGTTTTTTTGATGAAGAGGGCATCAAGCATGAGTTTTCAACTCTATATGCCCCTCAACAAAATGGTGTAGTAGAGAGGAAGAACCGTACACTCATTGACATGGTAAGAATAATGCTAGATGAGTATAAGACGTTGGACATCTTTTGGTGTGACGCCGTCAACACCGCTTGCCATGCCATCAACCATCTCTACCTACACAAGAAGTTGAAGAAAACTTCATATGAGCTTCTAATCGATAACAAGCCTAAGGTGTCCTAGTTTAGAGTGTTTGGGTGCAAGTGTTTCATACTTAACAAGAAACCCAAAATCTCTAAGTTTGCACCTAAAGTTGATGAATGTTTTCTTCTTGGTTATGGATCAAATGAGCATGCCTACCGTGTCTTCAATAAAACCTCCAGGAGAGTTGAGATTGTGGTAGACGTGATATTTGATGAATCTAATGGCTCTCAAGTAGAGCAAGTTGATTCAAGTGTTGTAGAAAAGGAGGATCCACCATGTGAAGCAATCAAACAATCGGCAATTGGTGATATTAGACCACAAGAAGATAAAGCCACTGAAGTGGAGGTTCCTCAAGTTGTTGCTGCACCTATTTCCACTAACGTACCTGATGCTAGACTATAGCAAACACTTGCTGCAACTCTAGAGCATGGCAGTGCCACACTTGAGGGTGGCAGTGCCACACCTACATAGTCAGCAGCAGCAGCTAATTTGACTCTAGCTCATGGAAAAAACCTACAACCCATATTTGAGCAAGATGATGATGAAGATCCAGAAGATGAACAAGAGGCCATCGAGCATCCAAGGCTAAGGCAAACCACACAACGAGATCATCCTATTGATAACATCCTTGGGAGTCTTCGAAAGGGGATAACAACTCGTTCACATTTAGCAAACTTTTGTCAATATTACTCATTTGTTTCCTCTTTAGAGCCTCTTAAGGTAGAACAAGCACTTGGAGACCCGGATTGGGTGATGGCCATATAAGAAGAGCTCAATAACTTCGAAAGAAACCAAGTGTGGACTTTGATGGAATGACCCAATACCAATGTCATTGGCACCAAGTGGGTCTTCTGCAACAAGCAAGATAAGAATGGAGTGGTGACAAGGAACAAGGCAAGGTTGGTTGCTCAAGGTTTCACTCAAGTAGAGGGCATGGACTTTGAAGAAACATATGCACCGGTGGTAAGACTTGAAGCAATTCGAATGCTTCTAGCCTATGCCGCTCATCACAGCTTCAAGCTATATCAAATGGATGTGAAGAGTGCATTTCTCAACGGCCCTATTCAAGAACTTGTCTATGTTGAGCAACCACCGGGCTTTGAAGATCACAAGTTTCCCAACCATGTCTACAAATCCAAAAGGCGCTCTATGGGCTTAAGCAAGCACCAAGAGCATGGTATGAATGCCTTAAGGAATTCTTGCTTAAACAAGGCTTTGAAATAGGCAAAGCCGATCCTACCCTTTTCACTCACAAAGTTGGCAAAGATATATTTGCGTGCCAAATATACGTCGATGACATAATATTTGGTAGTACTAATCATTCTTTTTGTGAGGAATTTAGTAGGATCATGACCAAGAGATTTGAGATGTCCATGATGGGTGAATTGAAGTTCTTCCTTAGATTTCAAATCAAGCAAGTGAAGGATGGAACTTTTATTAGCCAAACGAAGTATGCCCATGATATGCTCAAGAAGTTTGACATGGTGAATGCCAAGCCTATCAAAACTCCCATGCCACCTAATGGATATCTAGATCTCAATGATGAAGGGAAAGTCGTGGATACTAAGGTATATCACTTCATGATCGGCTCTCTACTTTATTTGTGCGCATCTAGGCCCAATATTATGCTTAGTGTGTACTTGTGTGCTAGATTTCAAGCTAACCCAAAAGAGTATCACTTAGTGGACGTTAAGAGAATCTTGAGATATTTAGTACACACTTCTATCCTTGGCTTGTGGTATCTTAAGGGCTCTAGGTTTGATCTACTTGGGTATTCAGATTCCAATTACGCTGGGTGCAAAGTAGATCGAAAAAGCACTTTGGGGACATGTCAATTCCTTGGATGGTCCCTAGTATCTTGGAGTTCTAAAAAGCAAAATTATGTAGCCCTTTCCACTGTCGAGGCCGAGTATGTTGTAGCCGGTGCATGTTGTGCTCAACTACTTTGGATGAGGTAAACCCTTCAAGATTTTGGATGTCACTTCACAAAAATCCCACACTTGTGTAACAACGAAAGTGCCATAAAGTTAGCCAACAATCCTGTAAACCACTCAAGAACTAAGCACATAGACATCTGACATTATTTCTTGAGAGACCACGAAGCCAAAGGAGATATCGTAATTCGCCATGTGAGCATTGAAAACAACTAGCCAATATCTTTACTAAGCCTCTTGATGAGTCAAGGTTTTGTGCTTTGCGTAGTGAGCAAAATATTCTTGATTCTCATAATGTGGTTTGAACTATAACACACCTTGATTAATGAACTAGCATGGATTGGAGAAATGAATTGGAAAGTATTAAATATTGTGCTTCAAAATAATTTATCATAAGAAACAAGTGTATTATGATCATTGTTTGTATTGATTAATTGCTGCTGATCATAGTGTGCTTGAGATATGTGTCCATATCCTATATATATATATATATATATATAGCTATTTAGTTAGTAGCTAAATCTTGCTATTTTAGGGAGTGCGGCTGTGCTGCGCCTGCCTTTCGGCAGTGCCGTACTTTGAATTTCAATCAAATTTAGCCCATGATAGCAGTTACTATGGGGGCTCATTTACTCTTCTTATTTCACCTGGCCCTAGGGTAACTCTCACCTCATTCTCACCTACAACCACCGCCTCTCTCTCTCTCTTTTCTATCCCTCTCACGCACACAGTTGCACCACCGCCGCACTATCCAACCATGCTGCCACCTCCGGCATTGCTGTGGCCTACTGCTGTTCTTCTACATCATCAGCAGCAATAGCCCGAGCTCTTGGACTGAGCCAATTCATCTCTTTCCTCCTCAATCCGCATAAACCAATATGTCCTCTAGAGATGATGATGACCAGAGGGGGAAGAGGAAGATGATAGAGCCTCAGGACAAGCAAATGCCTCGTCGTGGTCATGGTAGGACCACAGGGGGCAGCAGCAGTGCAACAGACAAAGATGTTGCTAGAGATAAGGGGAGGAGAGATCAGATGATCTAGGATGAGAAGAACCTAGAGAAGGCTGGCCGCATCATTCCTCTAGGTGCTTGCTCAGTTACTCCACCTCATCTTGAGGAGTTTGATAGGAGCTACATCAGAGAGTATTCTAAGGATGTGGTTATGAGGTGTCCTGTTGACACACGTGCTCATCCCATGCTCAACTATGTAGAAAAGCTAAAGATGGTGGAGGAAGCACATGAGATCAATCCCTATGAGCATCCAAAGGATTTGGAGATAGACTACATGTTTTGGAATGAGTTTCATTCCAACTTCTATGCATCTGTGAACTTCAACTCCAAGAAATCAAAAGTTGTCAAGATGCAGTATGTTGATTGGGAGGAGATGAAGGCAAAGAATGAACTAGAATTCAATAAGGTGATCAAGGCTTGTGAGTTGTTTGGCCTCACTGATATTATGAGCCTCAGATATAATTGGAAAAGAAGATAGAGAAGTTTGGAAGTGGATCAAAGCCATCTTCACCACATGCACCTATGCAGCGAGGACCACATATCAAGACTGGTTGGAGAACCATGAAGCCAACTAGGAGGCTAGAGAGCGTGTAGGGCTACCACCTCTTTCTCCAGTTTAGTCACCGCCGAGGTTTGATGACCTCCCTAGTCTTTCTAAGATAGATTCAGAGGATGAGAAGGAGGAGGAGGAGCAGGAGTAGCTAGAGCTTGATCCACACACCAGTTTAAGGACCACCTTGTAGTCCATGAGGAGGAGCACTAGGCGTAAGCACCATATTTTGACCACTCATCACCAAGGGAGGGCAGTGGTGTCTTCTTCCTCTGATGACAACGACGACGATGATGATAGTGGAGAAAAGGACATCGCAGGTGCTAGTGGAGCTGTTGGTGGTGATGATGTTGATTGGGACATGATCCAAGATGATGAGGAGTGAGTGTTGGTCTTTCTTCTTTTCTTCTCTTTTTGGTGCTTTATGCCAAAGGCGGAGAAAATTAGAGGGGTCAACAACTTTTTCGATGCCATGGAGGTTGCTGTAGCTAGAGTCATGTTTGTATCTGTTTAGAGTAGTCTTCGTTAGGTGAGAGTTTGAGAAAACTCTATTTATGTAATAATGCTACTTAAGTACTTTATATATGTGTGGGATATGGACATATATTAATCTATGTCATCGTTTGTGATACAATTGTGCTAGAATATATCTTTATATGTATCACATGCTGTGTGGTGTCTGTTCTGATCTATGATGTTACAACAAGTGCGGCAGTACCACACTCTGGTGTAGCAGTACCGCACCCAGCTACAACAACAAGCCATGTTGTGTATAAACTATCATTTGCATCACATTTTACATACCTAACACAGTATGAAGCACCCCACAGGAGCATGGATGTAGGGAGAGCCCCATCACTTTCACTAAAATGTGGATCTTGGCTTCTTATGCTAATTTGAGAATTCAATTCACTATTTACATACTTAGGGGGAGGCTCTACACCCATGACTCGAAAAATCTCAGTATTGATTTCATATCTTTTGTAAGCTCCAATTGGGTTATCATCAATCACCAAAAAGAGGGAGATTGAAAGTGCAATCAAGCCCTAATTGTGGGTTTTGGTGATAATGACCACACAATTAGAGAGCTAATAAGATTTATTGAGATGACAAGTAGGAAATTTTTATTTGAGGGATGCTACACGAAATGGAGGAGCTCGCAATTACAAATATAGATGGCTTCAAACTCAAAGGAGGTTTAAATTCTTTTATATATTGAATTTGATTATAGGAAAAGCCATACTATAAAGGGGGACACGATGCTTAAGCTAATATATGCTACCAAGTGCTCAAACAACCACATGCTTTCTCAGATTCATAGCCAAGACAATCTACACTTCACTATTACCCTTACTGTCTTGTGTGGTGCAGCACTGCCACACTTGAGTCACAGCACAAGGAAGTTAGCGCCCACACTGACTTCCCCGGATGGCTTGAGACGTATTAAAAGGTCTTGCCCGACCCTAAGGTCGTGGGCTTCGTCTTGCCCGACCCATTGGGTGCGGGCTCTGTCTCGCTCGACCCCTTGGTCATGGGCTCCGTCTCATCCGACCTCGAGGCCGCAAGCTCCGTCTCACCCGACCCCTTAGGTGCAGTGACCGTTGGGGGCTGGGGGTATATATATACCTTTCCCTTTCCTCTCCAATGGCTCTCTGCCTCCATCTATCTCTTCTTCCTCACTTTAGCATGCCAAAAATAGAGCAGTAGCTCTCTCTCTCTCTCTCTCTCCCTCCATTGTTGACCTCAAGCCCCTAAGCAAATCTATTGATTTCCCCATCAATCCATGAGGAAAAAGGGTCCAAAACTTGATTAGAGAGCAGCTCCATTGATTCCCAAACTCTAAAGAGCACTTGGTTCACGTTTTAGCGGCGGTTGTGTTTGTTACTCTTAGATCTTGGCTCCTAGCCAGCTAGAGCATCGCCAGTGAAGCTTGCCAACTTATGTGGTAGCCCTGGGAGGTTTGTAATCATCTCTTGAAGTTAGTAAGCTCATCTCTCATCTCAAGAATTAAGTATCTTGATTTGAGAATGAAGAAGGTAGCCTCAAGCCTCCTTCTTGACTTGGACATCCTTGCTGGCCTCCTACCCCTCCATACCATGCACCAAACATGGCCATATACATTAGATGAATTGTGGTGGTGCTAGCCATCTGCTTCACCAACGACGAGTGGCACGGTGGTGATGACAAAACAACCAATGACCCTTACATCTGACGGTGATAGAATTGCATCCAGTTTTCACAATGTATTTACTAATTCAGCGGTCGTTAATAACTTACTAAACACACACCATACAGATATAATCATTACACATCATTCATCATGTCCATAATGAAGAGTACTTTTTTATAATAACAAGCGACACTAACATGACAACTGTGTCAACTCAAGAATTATCACAAGCGGTACATAAATAGGAGAATAAAGGTTATGCTCCCTATAGACTTACATAATAAAAATGAGGTAGATGTGCTCCACTCCTTTAGATTGGCTCTCCTGCTTGCAAGGCAAAGCTTCCATCAGCTTGGTAGCCAATGCACCATAGAACCCCTCTTCTTTCTCCCATAGCCATTGCAAGAAAATTGTTCAAAAGCACTCAGACTCCACAACCTACACAAAGCAGCAACATTAATAATATTCAACATACAAGTGCTTTAGTTACCAAGGCAAAATTAGACTATATATAGAATCAAAACAACTGCCTACGTAAAGAAAGAATAGCATATGCAACTTTACTGCTCTCCTACTGACTCCATGAATGAGGGAACATAAGGAAGATAGTGATGTCCCTCTGAACGTAGCCTCTAGGTAGGTCTAGGATACTGCATGACCTAGGCAAGAGGACAAGAACTTTTCTGAGGTTCATGTCATGTGTGATCAGTGTTCTATCTCACCAACAAGGAAAACAAAATTCCATTCTAGGTGAACTACAACCACTCTGTAGTCCGCATCATAAACATCATAACCAAATTGAATATTGTCCCATCCAAATATCTCCAGCGTGGTCACCATATGCTTCAATATCCAGTTATCAGTACCATAGTCTTCTAGGATCCAAAATGAAAGCTAATACTTCATGAACATACTAGCAGTATATAAACACAACTGACCCTAAGCTTCATGGATGGAGATTGCTTCACCACGTGGCCTACAAAATTTTCTCCATGTCTTTCCCTGCATAACAATAGCAACTATCTAGGACAACTCCAGCCAGTGCATAGAACCATTAAGAAACACACTTGTCGAATATGTGCATACAACACCCTCGCCCTATTTAGATTCCTTAAATATCCATGCTGCACTCTTAGATGAGTAGATGCTCACACCTATGGACTTACCCACCCGCTGCTTCCCATATTCAATCACATGGAAGTGCGAGGAGACTCTCAGATCAAACCCCAAGCGAGCTAAACCAAAAGAACGGCTGTTATCTGGCAGTAACCACCATTTGTCAGTCACCGAATTGTAGACAACATAGCGAAACCCAACGCACCAGCTAAGGATGAGCCCATGAAAGTAATCTAAGATCACATCATCTTGAATGGGGAAGGGCAAGAAGGTCAAAGAGGGGTATTCACCGTTAATGCTGGTGAAGTTGTGTTTGCCTTTCTAGCTACGATAGAATAATCCGGCTATAATCTGGGGTAGCTCCTTACGATACTCGGATTCAGAGATGAGGTAGTTCCAGGAGCGACAAACACACTTGCAGCTGCACAAGGAATGGGTGGTGAGGCATTGGAGGATGAGGACAAAGACATGGTCTGTGAGGATGGCCACTTCATTCCTCTTGTTGGGGGTCTCCTCCTCCATCTTGAGTTTTTGACTTGGATCTGGTGGAGCGGGGTCGACGATGGAAGCGGTGGCGCTGTCACCTGAATCAAAGAAGGAGCACCTATGGAGATTGGATCATTAGCTCCTTAGTAAATAGATGGAAGCTTGCTTTGTACTCAGATGAGTGATGAGGGAAAAAATCCAAGAAAGATGGAGGGAAGTGCGAAAGTATTACCATTGCCTTTGGATCTTGTGGGATTGAACTAGAGTGGCCATGGCAGTGATGAGTACCAGCCTAGTCACCGGTGGATGTGTGAAGGCTTTGCTGGTGAGGCGTACTGGTGTGGGGTACTAGGTTGTTAACAGTGAGTGGCGGCTTGCACCCTGCTTGGTAGGGGTAGTTGCATAGTTTAGCACTAGGGAGCAAGGAGCGGCGATGAGGAACAAAAGCTATGGGCAAGGAGAAAGACACAGGGTGGGGAGCATGCTTTGTAAGCAACCGTTTTAGATGTGGGAATGGAAATTATGCACAACTTTGTAAAAACATGTGGGACTCCACACACGGGCTTGGAAATTGATGAAAGTGTTACCATCCAGACCGTATGTATGCAGACAGCGGTGAAGGCTACCGACGGTGGTGAATGGGTCCTACAAAGATGTTCCTAGAGCCACCGCACCACTGTTGCCTTGGACTACGGTGACTGCTGCCTGGTTGAGGGCGTCAATCATTCTACCCAATTGTAATCTGCCACTCATTCTACTCGATTGTAACTAGAAAAATGTTAGATTAAGTATGAAATAAACTTGAACTGAGTCCAACATTCAATAATAAATCTTAAGATTTCATTAATATCTTATACCCTACATACAATCTATGGGTCTAGGAAATATGACATTACAACGATCCTCATAACTTGCTTTGCCTTGGATAAGGGTCATTTGCACCTATCTCAATACGTTCAATCAATGATTGATCTAGATGCAATAACATTCTTCCATTTGCATCTATCTCCTTAACCCATACCTGACTAAATAGGAGAATGGAGATAGGGAATAGCCTCATGAAACTTCCTCTAATACCCCCTAGGAGCAGTGGGAGGAAGAGGAGAAGTAGAGCAATGAGGATATCTATTCCCACATCTAGATTGCATTCGTGAGCCTGAATTGCTCTGGCTTACGAATGCAATCTAGATGATGCTCGGGCCCTTGGTCCAATGAAACTTCTAGAAGATCCATCAGTGCCAGGGCCCTTGCTCTAACGAAAACTCTCTATGGTTTCGATTCCACTTGCTCTAACCACATATAGCGATTCATAGTGGGACCGTACCATGGAGTCGTTCCTCCCTACCTTTGCGAAACATCCTCTAAGAGCCACGCCCAGGTGATGGCGGAAGCTAACCTTGAAGGCCTTCTCCCAGCAGCGCTAGAGTAGATGGGCATCTAGGGTAGCCATGGCAATGGGAGACTAGGAGCAATTGAAGACTTTCTCTAGTTTGTCTAATGGTAAGGGAGGAAAAAGGTTGGGATCAGAGCGCGCTTAAGAAGCTCGCCTTACCTTTGCTTAAATAGCCCCACCTCAAGATGCGAGCGGGGAAGGAACCATCAAGATCTGTGACTTGCATGGTTACCCATGTGGGTCACGAGCAATGACACGGCGAAGATGATGGGAAGTGGAAAATGAGACGGTTTACATTCACTTGCACATTGCATACTCATTTACTAAAGGCCAGTCTCAGTGGGACTTTCATTTTCATTAAATAGGCCACGTCTCCCACACGATCTTAGTGGAACACGCTTCTCCCAGAACGCTTCTCTCATAACTTAGGATGACTTAATAGACTATATGTACAATGGTTGTCCTTTTAAGTTGTCTCATAGTAGCCCATAATTCCTTAATTAATGTATAGAATAAAAATAGGAATGTGAGTTACGGGCTTGGAAATTGACACGAAAGTGTTACCATTCACACCATCTATAGGCGGTGGTGATGGCTACCGGTGATGGTGAATGGGTCCTTCGAAGACATTAGCACCTAATAACGATAGCCGTGTCATACAGTGTCATACATGTCAAAGGCGCACAAATGGTACATCCATCACGGCCACGGCCGTGGGCTGAAAGCAGACGATGAGGTCCTCTCGATCGTGAAAGGATAACCATGGCGGGAACCCCAGCTCTATCCCACACAGGCCCCCATGCCAAAGACACTGCTCCACTATCGCCCCCACATACAGGTGCCACCGTGTGGACGATGGCGACCGCTGCCTGGTTGAGGGCATCAAAGTGTTGGCTGTTTTCCACCAACAACTGGGCAGTGACACGGGCATTGTCGTTGGCATCCCAACGACACAGGATCACCTTCGATGTCTGTTAGGCCAGGTCATCATTGGCCCAATGTAACTCTGCCGCATCGGCCTACGTGACGTTGAACTGCTCCTCGATGGCAAGAAAACCCTACAACTAAACACATGACGTCGCATCGCACAAAGTGAAAGAGCAAGATCATGCCCAATATGACTTACCAGTGGACTGTGCTTGGACCTCGGCAGTCACATCCTTCGTCATGGCTGTTTCATGCTCTGACGTGACAAGCGCCATCTACATAGCATTGAGGCAAAGCTGCAGTGGTGGGTTGTTCTGCGCATGGATTCGGTGAGCGATTGGCCTCGCCAGTCACATCATGGCTTAATGGCGCCCACTCATGAGCAGTCATGCGCCGTGGAACATGGGCGTGCAAATCAAAATGGTATGGAAAAGATGGAAATGTGTAAGGCCTACTTGGTTCACGTCGCTACGTATGCAACCGTCGCTTCGCCTTCCCTCCTATTGCTTCACCTGCCTTAGCTATCCATCGCGGTTATAAATACACTAGAGTGTTACAGCGAGGGAGGCATTCGCTTTAGGTTGCCTGCTCTACCACTTCATTGTTCTTGTTCTTGCGTGCTTTTAGCCTTTTCTCCGCCCATCAAGATGGATCACGGCAAGCATCCTCGAGAGGAGTCATCGGTGGCTGGAGGGCCACTGTCATGTCTCCAAGCCTACCTGTGCGGGCAAGGCTAAGTTTTCATGCAATGTTTTGAGATTATGATTGACCTGTGCCGATCGATGACATTTCTAGGGCTATTTCCCACACCGCATTCGAAGAGGCCACTAGTGCCCCTCGTGTCATGACCCCACCGACGACGAGGTCGAGTTCTGTAAGCTCGTCCACTCGGCAAACGAGGCCCACCGGCACTACTCTGATGCCACCCGTGAGATGGGTCAGCTGGAGCGCTGCCTTGATGTTGTTGGGGGTGGCGCTTGCCGCCTCGAAGAGGGAGACTACCACCACATAGTCGGCGATCGCTGATGCCTAGGCCCGTTTCATGGGTGAGGGTTCTTTCCGTCTTGTCGTCCTATCTGACACCCGTAGCTTCTAATCTTCTCGTTGTCTTGTTGCCAGCGCTAGAGGAGCAGCTAGTGGCCTCTCACCATGAGAAGGAGGAAGCTCGCCTCCAGGAGTTCCTCCTGATGGAGGACCACAAGTGGGCTATGGTGGCGGGAATCTAGCTGGGAGCCAGCGTCGCCATCGCTACCATGTAGCTCTGCACCGACTAGGACTTCTGTCGGGTGGAGCCCGGGTTCTCGGGCCATGCTGGGCAAGCAAAGCAGGACAAGCTGGTAGGTGACTTCATCATCATCGCGGCCACTGTGAATGTGGAGGACATCCTCCATGGCGGTGGACAAGGGCCTTAGGTTGTACCTAGGGCTTTATTATAAAGAAATCTTCTTAGCTCGTATTTCTTGATTTCTTTTCTTTTGTGCACCGCCGTCTTGTCGTGCTTGCCAATGATCTGATCGTTCTAATGCTGTAGTCACGCGACCTTTCTTGGGGATCGACCCATGAGGCTTAGCCTAGTGCAACTTTGTTTTCATGACCGAAGTGTCATAGAATATATCCGATGGCATCGCACCCTCCATCGACCTCTTTTCTTTGGGTCGACCCACCCAAGGGGAATGGCCTGAAGTCCGGGTATGACTCCGTGGAATTGTAACACCCCTAGTGTTACGAGCTTGCTTAGCACCGCGATTTAGGCCTAAGTAAAATTTTTAAAACCATGCCACCCTCCCACCACCGTTGCGCCCGCTGTGGCCACTTTTGCTGCCACCGCGTGAGCACGAGCACGGAAGGCCACCCAGAGCTGCCCTGCCAGCGCCACTACCATTGTCCATGCTGGCCTGCCTACTGCCTAGAGCCAGCGAAGCGCCCTATCGCTGTGCATGGTCCCAACGCCTGGCGCCGCCTTCGGCCGTGTCGTGGCCGCCTTGGGGTCGTGGAGGGACCCACGCTAGAGCCGGCCATCCCATTGTTGCCGTGGCACACCTCCCCGCGTCGCCACCAAGGCCAGCGATTGAGTCCTCTTCCGTGCTCTGTTTTGAGAAGGGGAAAAGGCGAGAAACGTGAATAGAAGCTAACACAGGGTTTTAGTTGTGAAATACATGACTTAAATGAATAGTGTTGAGGTTCGGTGGGTGGATTAAGTGGAAGTACAGGGGCCTACTCACATAATGGTGCCACCACCGCTGGGCTAGCCTACGTGGGCCGGCCGCTTTTGGTTTGCTGGGCCGTGCCACTGTGCACCTGGGCCGTCTGCGCCACTGCCACGCCTGGGCCGCGCATCCACTGGACCGGCCTATGGCTGCTGCGACTAGGCCGCACCCCCTGCCCGCTAGGGCTGCATTGCCGCTGGACCAGGCCGAACGGGTCGTTGGGCCGATAGGGGGTGGTCACCGGCCTTTCAGTTATTTGAATACTTTTCTAATATAGGTTTCTAGTAAAATTGTAAAATCAATATACAATGGTATAGGAATCCAAAAATCGTAAAAAAAAACCAATTTTGTTAGTCTGCTAAAATCATGATCTACCTGTTAGTATATTTTGTTCACGTAGTCTGATAATATTCTTAGGAGCTATATAATTAATTTGGGATACTTAGTATTGTAAAAATATAAACTTATAGGAATTGTTGTGATAAATCGGTGATAGTGTTGACTCTGATAATTTTATAGTACAATACTGATATTATTAGCTACTCACTGTAATTTTTGTGGCTTTAGAATAATCAGTTTGCTAGGTAGCTAAAGATGCTCTATTTCGAATAAGGATTAAATCGATAGGATGAAATAAAGAAACAACTCGGGTTTGTATAACCAGAACAATTGTTGGGAAATAACGCCGGATTCGACAGCATGGATATGTGGCCTAAGTACGATCATCGTTAGAACTATCTCGTTAACTTGACAGGCGTAAATCGTATTTTATGAGTCACGATTGTGGTCGATTAAATACGTATTTGCATTACACCGCATTGCATATCATATAGGTACGATGATGGGTCAATGGATCAATTGAAGGATGATTGAAAATCCAAAGATGGTGTAATGGTATTCTCTCTAGGAGATGATGCAATGGGCTTTCTATTCAGTTGATGGTGGATGATCTGAAGATACAGATACTAACTTTTTAATATATCTTACCCAGGCAAGCCCCGGTGCATAACCCCTACTTTTCTACAGTTTAAATTATATTTGTGCATTAAGTTTTAAGGAGTTGAATGAAACCCACTTGCATATATATATATATATATATATATATATATATATATATATATATATATATATATATATATATATATATATATATATATATCTTTATCCTATGAGTCTTACTAGTATGATAGGATCGTGTAGATTGCTATGCTACAGGACTCCGGTAGAAGTCATGTGATGACTGTCACTCGCGAGAGATAGGAATTATATTATTGAATTATTATCACTTGGAATATATAAAAATGGTAGAAAGGAAAATGGTGACCGGGTAGGGATATGGTTTGGGTTTTGGTGGGTGTAAGAGGTTATGTTGTCGTGGACGCAGGGCATGGCTTGGTTACACTGTTTTCCCTGTGTGTGTCGGTTAAGGACTGATCGTTGCATAAGGCATCATGGGCAAGTCACAGACTTATTATCCCGAGCACATACTTGGGTATGGGTGCTTGGAAGACTTGTTGCTCTCTTGTCGTGGGTTCCAACTCTTTCCAGACCGACTGTCAAGGTTTCTTTTTGGTGGAGGAGGTCCTTGCACCGCACTGAGTCTAAGACTCGGGGGCGGGGGCTTGGAGTTCTAGTTTGGACGGGGACCTAGGACCCTAGGATAGGAGGGTGATGAGTTGGTCCTGCTTGTGCCTTGGGTACAAGCGGGGCGTGTGTTTTCAGGGTACCCAGCTGGGGGCATTGATTCGCTAATCGCCGGACGATCCGGTATGACTTGTTTCGTGTCTAGCACCGTAGTAAGAACTGAAGATGAAAGATGGAAGATGGGAAAAGAAAATCTGATTGCTTACCACCTGCTTGAAAGTAGCACAGATGCTTACATAGAATGGTTAGTTAATGAACCAATGCGGATATTAATAAAAATTAAATATAAGGACGCACGCTTAGTAATGCTTCCTGCAGATGCAATAAACCACAAGCCAGATAGCCTTGCATATCCTTGGAGTCTTTTCTTTTCTTCTATCTAGTAAGTCTTGCTGAGTATAATTGAGTACTCAAGGTTTTATTCCCCGTGTTGCAGGTGACAGGTGGAGTCTAAAGCTGACCTTTGCGTGTGGATTTCCTCCTGGTGGGCTCAATGAGGATTTCTTTACGCTGCGATCATAGTTGTTATTTATAACTCTCACCAAATGTTTTTATAAATAAAAGTTTTATAATCTATTGTCATAGTTTACATATCAATGCTTCCTCATGTCATGTTTAGATAATTATTTCCACTGTAATTCTGATCACATGTTTATATTCCGCTGTTGAATTAAATTGTTCATAACTCTGATAATATGATTACATTCCGTTGTTATAATAATAAATATTGTACTCTAATGTTGTATTAAAAGTGATGTAAGAAATGGTTAAGAATGATGTAAGCTTTATTCTCTCATTTGTGATCCTGATGGTAAAAATGTGGATTTTCGGGTTCTCCCCTGCGGTGTGCTCGACGGAACCAAGTAATTTAGTGTCCTCCCTTGAGTGCTTAGTGTCTAATGGAAGACGAGCACCCCTGGGAGGCATTAGATTGGGCAGTTCTACCACAGGTGGCATCAGAGCATAAATGAAGAAATAAAACTTCAAAACCTCTTTCTAAAATAAAATTTGACAATAAACTCTTTTCAAAAAGTTAGGGCGTCTTTATGCGAAGTTATATAAGTAGCCCTATTATTATGGTTATGTATCCAGGATAGATGACACCCTGCTAACTTAGGCAGGTTTAATCAAGTTTTCTGTAGGTACACTAACCCCGAGCATAGTCCAATAGTATCGACTAGCTATAGGGAGAGAACGATGTGTTAAAAATCTAAGAACAGTTGCCATATATGTTGGCAACAGTGGAAGGACGTATAGGACGTACATTCATACATATCCTATTTATGCATTATAGTATGCTTATTGCTTGTAGATACGCCATCCATAGGTGTCACGCGTGCCATATTGTGCACAACTAACTCGTTCCTGTTCCAGAGTTAGGTCTGCATTGTGGCTTCGTGCTCCACATTTGCCCGTGGTTCATGCCTATCGTGACCCATGTCTCCCTGTACCCCTTTTCTATGCTCTTGTCGGACCCTTGCCCTGCAGCCGTACTAGTCAGTATTGGCCTAGGACATCACTCGCCTTGAACGCGCAAAAAAATTTGGTCAATTCGTCATAGTGATCCCACGCGGGAACCCTGGTGGACCGCGCTAGGACCACTGAACACTCTACCTTTATAAGCAAAGCCTGACTTAGCCATCGATACCACCACTCGACACACTTTAGCTCACTTAGCTTTTCCTTTGAGCCAGCTTTTCACTAAGCCTTCCTCACAACCACCGCCAGAAATGGTAGGAGCCTGGGTTAGTAGTTACTGCCTAAACATTGAGGGTTTTCCCAGAATCCTGCATGCCACCCTGCAAAAGCTCAGAGTCAAAGATCATCCTGAGTATGAGGGCCATGAGTATGAGGAGCGTGGCACCGAGCGGTGTGAGGTTACCATTTACATCAGGAAGAGTGAATAGTTTCCTGACCTCACTGAAGCCTAGAGTGTGACCACAATTGGGTTCGCTTCGTCGACACCTACTAGGTTGTGGCTCACAAAGCCTTGTGGTACCTTTGCTAGATCAATGAAGAGCCCATTGCCTGTACCCCCATGAGGTTCTTTCTACCTTTGGACAAGAATTGATGGGCATGGAAGGCTCGCATGGAGGCCTTGCAAGGGCAGGATGCACAAGAAGATAGTCCTACCATAGTGCACTTGACAACGTACCTACTTGCTCTAGATGAGCAGTATGACTGGCAAGCCTTGGAGCTGAGGATCTGCCTCCGGCGAGCTAAGGAAGCTAAGATCTTCAACCGAATGCTCTAGGTGCAACTTGCCGAAGCGCATGCCAGTACCGCAGTCGTTGAGAGCTAGGAGACTGCCATGTCAGAAGCTTTGAAGGAGGCTAAAGACCGACATGTTCATCAGCTATGTGCGGCCTATCTTGTCGCTAGGGCCAAGCAGAGGACGCTGGCTGCTGAAAGGCAGGATGCCCCGATCTTGGAAGGGATCCATATCCACCCGCCAGAAAGAAGGAGAACCAGTGATGTAGAACCTCTAGCACCCCCACCCTTAGAAGTATCAGATGTAGAACCCTTGATTCCTCTCACTCAGCCATTGCCATGAAAAGATGTAGATCCGTAGCCTGGGTGGTAGAAGAATCCGCCATGCCCAGGAATGAGATGCGTGGCTAGAGTTGCTTAGTTGCCTTGGAATGTTGTACCCATAGTAGTAGTGCTTTTCGTCGCTGTCCTCCGGTATTGTACTCTTGCCATTGTTTTTCGTCCATAGTTGTTGAGATCGTCCAACCATAGGTGAATGTTGTGTCATGAATGGGAGCCTGAATGCCTGTATGTTGTACCTGTATAAGACCGTTCGGAATATGCATTTTGTTTATTTCATTGTGTGTATTGCGTCCATCGACTTTAAGTCCCATTAGACGTGCTTAGAGTTTTCAAGAGCGATGTTAAGTGAGTTACAAGAGAAGCTACCATTCAGATACCAGCAGACCAACCATGATTGGAGAAAATTGGACATTGATTGACTAATTGTGGTTGTCCCAGTAGAGCACTTGAATCTCTTTAATCAAATCTACTGTTGGATTTGAATTCCTTGTCCCTTGTTGTGAAGGGAACCCTTGTTGTTTGAATTTTCCCTTGCGATACTCCCCTTACTCTATGGTCTATGACCCCACCACCTTCATGGTGTGTAAATTGGTAGTGGTTGCCTGGTTAATAGCTTATGGTGCCACGACGAAACTGAGGGCTACCTATAGAACAGCTACCACATGGTGACGCTGCTCGGCACGCGCTAGTATCGAGGTTGTTGCCCAAGTACCTTTGCTAAGTTACACCGCCATACCACTTTTACTATAAATAATTTCCTTGGAAATGTTCAGGTGTTGAAACGGGAAATCCACAACGGGTTGATGACATAGTGTTCTCTCTAAAAAAGTTGGTTTGGAGGGAGGAAGTATGACATGGTCTTGTTTTACACGAAAGACGGATGTGGTCAAGTAAAGGAAAGAAAAAGAAGAGTAGTAAGGAAAGTTAACCTCGGGTAGTCGGGAGTGATTGTAAAAGTCTAAGTGGATGTCATGTCCCAAGCCCTGTGTTTAGTTGACCACGCTACGCATGCTGGGTCATTTCGCTGCGTGCCCCGCGAACGCTGTCTATATCGGGCATTTAGCACCCTATTTTCACATGGCCACAGCATCGTGTTGCACTCGTCGTGTTTGTGCATTGTGTGTTTCTCCTTTTCCCAGCATCTGGTTAGCTCTTGACTCTCATGCCTCGTCCCTCATACCAGACCCCCTTTTCCCTCTCCTTTTGTTCTTCTTTTGGGGACACGACTGTCCACATGCCTGCCTTGTTGAGCGGACCTCCCCCTCTCCTCTCCTTTATTTCCCATTTGCTCGCATTGGGAGCGCACCATGGTCGTGTTTATCCCCATAGCATGACCCGTCTGTGCATCCCATCCACGTAGTCTCCACTTCCGGTGTGTTGCGCCCCACCTCCGTTCACCACTATAAAATACCCTTGGTCCTTGCCCTTCTTTTTCTTCATCCCCATTCCCCTCGCATTTAGAGCAAAGCTACGAAATCTAGTCGACAGTGTGAAGCTAGGTTTGTCAGTCCAAGGTGATGGTGTAATCTGACAAGAAGAAAGGATCTGGTTTGTCGAAGAAGTTTAAGTTTCCTTTGGATAGTTCAATTTTAGGGTTCGCAATGTTTTACTTCTTAGTCGACTATTTCTGGATCTGTTAGACCTATGCTATGTTTTGGATACTCATTATCTTGTTGTTTCTCCATTGCCCTCATCTATCTTGACTTCTGGATTAAGTCTTGGTTGTACCTGGATGCTCTTAACCATGTATCCCTAAATCCCCATGTGGTTTAGCATTCGAAGTCATGTAATCGTTCATGTAATCCCTGATCTATGAAATGTAATCGCGTTTCCTCTCTTCTAGTTCTTGCTTCGAATCTTAGGATGAGATTCTTTTTAATGGGGGTTGGTTGTAACACCCCTGATGTTACGAGCTTGCTTAGTACCGTGATTTAAGCCTAAGTAAAAATTTCGAAATGAGTTTCTCGGATTTTTGATTTAAAACGTACTCGACATGATGAGTGAATCCTATGTGACTTAATGTTGTGGACTCGAATCAACGCCCAAGTTAAATTATTCAGTGCATAAAGATATTTAGGAATGTCGAACGACGATGCTAGCGAACGGTTTGTTCTGTTATATTAAGCACGAAAAGTAACTTTTTAAATAAAATAAAATCCATTAATAAATAGAACAATATATATTTATATATACTCATGGGTTTATTTTGTTAAGCATGAACTAACAAGAAAGAGAGCACAGCAACTTCGTTTATTTTTCTGGCGTGCAGCGTACTCGCCTGGCATTGCTATTGATCACTGCCTCATTCTCATCATGACTCTACATTTCTCTACATTGTAAAGTCTCCACATCCATCCGCATCCATGCTCCCTGGCCTTTGTTTTTGCTTCTCTCTCTCTGGCTTGATTGCTCCTGTCTGCATTTGCCGAGCCGCTCCTTGTTTTCACTCCTTCATTGCTTGTCTCTGTGGCCATGGTCTTGTCTGTGCCAACCGGCATGCCGTGCCAGCCACGTTGGGTCAGGCTGTCCTGCTGTCATGTTTAAGAAGTAACTGAGCCTGCACGCGTCTCCTTGCTTTTCCTCTATCTGTGTTTGCCTCTACCATTGTCTTCTCTGTCTTCGCGTCCTGCTGAGCTACGTCCGGCGCTGTGCTGCTCGTGCGTGTGCCCCCTCTGGACAAGTTGGGCAAGGCGTCGCTGCCCACATTAATAACTCGGCCACCGGAAGCTCTAGTTCGCTCTAATTGCCTCCTGTGCCATGCCGCCCGTCGCCGGTTTCCTCCTCCCATTTTGTTCTCTGCTACCAAAGGGGAGGCGTTCCAACTCCTGGTCGCCGCCCTACTTGTTCTCTCGCTCAGCCCCTGCTCTGCTTGCCTCGGTCGCTAGCGCGCGCCATGCCCACTACCCACGAAGGCGCGCCCGTGCCCCACTACCTTCATTGGCCCGCACTGGTCCAGTAGCGCCGTCGTGGCCACACTCCCGTTGCCGGCCGTCACGTGCGCATGTGTGCCTGGGTCTCATGCCATGTCCTCACATCAAACCAGCTGCTCCTTCATCATCAGGTGCGCTCGTGCCAGGTCCACCTGGTGCTGTAGCTACTCCTTGCGCCCACCGTTGTCTTGCCCCTCACGTGTGCGAGTCCCTCGGCCCATGCTGGGCCCGCTATACCTCCATCAAGCTTTGTGCCATGGCTAGGCGTCCCATTGTGGCCACGCCATGTCGCTCCCTACCGTGGCCGGTGTGCCGCCACCATGGCTCACGCGGCCAGGCTGTCGGGGGCCAGTTCTGGTGTTGCCGCGACCCCGCGCTGGACTGAGCCACAACATTACTCCTCCTCGCATCCCGAGCCATAGTGCCACCACCGTAGCTCTGCGGCTCTTCCCCTCTAGTCACACCATGGCTGTGCACCGAGGTTGCTGTGTCGCGTCCCCGTTTCCACCCAGGGCCAAGACCGCTGATGCCGCTACGGACCATGCCACCCTCCCACCACTGTCGCGCCCACCGTGGCAACTTCCGCTGCCACCGCGTGACCGTGAGCGTGCATGGCCGCCTAGAGCTGCCCTGCCAGCGTCGTAGTGCCACTGCCACCATCCGCACCGGCCTGCCTACTGCCTAGAGCCGGCAAAGTGCCCCACCGCTGTGTGTGGTCCCAACACCTGGCGCCGCCTTCGGCCGTGCCGCGACCGCCTTGGGGTCATGGAGGGACCTGCGCTGGAGCCGGCCATCCCATCGTCCTTGTGGCACACCTTCCCATGTCACCGCCTGGGCCGATGGATTGAGTCCTCTTCCGTGCTCTGTTTTGAGAAGGGGAAAAGGTGAGAAACATGAATAGAAGCTAATACAGGGTTTTAGTTGTGAAATACATGACTTAAATGAATAGTGTTGAGGTTCGGTGGGTGGATTAAGTGGAAGTACAGGGGCCTACTCGCATAATGGTGCCACCGCCATTGGGCTAGCCTGCGTGGGCCGGCCGCTTCCAGTTTGCTGGGCCGCGCCACTGCCCACCTAGGCCGTCTGCGCCACTACCGCGCCTGGGCCACGCATCCACTGGACCGGCCTGTGGCCGCGCGCCCCGCCCGCCTGGGTTGCATTGCCGCTGGACCAGGCCGAACGAGTCGTTGGGCCGATAGGGGGTGGTCGCCGGTCTTTCAGTTATTTGAATACTTTTCTAATATAGGTTTCTAGTTAAATTGTAAAATCAATATACAATGGTATAGGAATCCAAAAATCGTGAAACTAATTTTATTAGTCTCCTAAAATCATGATCTATCTGTTAGTATATTTTGTTCACATAGTGTGATAATATTCTTAGGAGCTATATAATTAATTTGGGATACTTAATATTATAAAGATATAAACTTATAGGAATTGTTGTGATAAATCGGTGATAGTGTTGACTTTGATAATTTTACAGTATAGTACTGATATTATTAGCTACTCGCTATAATTTTTGTGGCTTCAGAATAATCAGTTTGCTAGGTAGCTAAAGATGCTCTATTTTGAACAAGGATTAAATCGATAGGATGAAATAAAGAAACAACTTGGGTTTGTATAACCAAAACAATTGTTGGGAAATAACATCGGATTCGACAACATGGATCTGTGGCCTAAGTACGATCGTCGTTAGAACTATCTCATTAACTTGACAGGCGTAAATCGTATTTTACGAGTCACGATTGCGGTCGATCAATTACGTATTTGCATTACATCGCATTGCATATCATATAGATACGATGATGGGTCAACGGATCAATTGAAGGATGATTGAGAATCCGAAGATGGTGTAATGGTATTCTCTCTAGGAGATGATGCAATGGGCTTTCTATTTAGTTGATGGTGGATGATCTGAAGATACAGATACTAACTTTTTAATATATCTTACCTAGGCAAGCCCCGGTGCATAACCCCTACTTTTCTACAGTTTAAATTATATTTGTGTATTAAGTTTTAAGGAGTTGAATGAAACCCACTTGCATATATATATATATATATATATATATATATATATATATCCTATGAGTCTTACTAGTATGACAGGATCGTGTAGATTGCTATGTTATAGGACTCCGGTAGAAGTCGGGTGATGGCTGTCACTCACGAGATATAGGAATTATATTATTGAATTATTATCACTTGGAATATATAAAAATGGTGAAAAGGAAAATGGTGATCGGGCAGGGATATGGTTTGGGTTTTGGAGGGTGTAAGAGGTTGTGTCGTTGTGGACGCGGGGCATGGCTTGGTTACACTGCTTTTCCTATCTGTGTCGGTTAAGGACCAATCGTTGCATAAGGCATTGTGGGCAAGTCACAGACTTATTATCCCGAGCACATACTTGGGTATGGGCACTTAGAAGACTTGTTGCTCTCTTATCGTGGGTTCCATCTTTTTCCGGACCGACTGTCAGGGTTTCTTTTTGGTGGAGGAGGTCCTTGCACTGCACTGAGTCCGAGACTCAAGGGCGGGGGCTTGGAGTCCCAGTTTAGACGGGGACCTAGGACCCCAGGACAGGAGGGTGATGGGTTGGTCCTACTTGTGCCTTGGGTACAAGCGGGGCGTGTGTTTTTAGGGTACCCAGCTAGGGGCATTGATTCGCGAATCGCCGGGCGATCCGTTACAACTTGTTTCGTGTCTAGCACCGTAGTAAGAACTGAAGATGACAGATGGAAGATGGGAAAAGGAAATCTGATGGCAAAAATGTAGATTTTCGGGTTCTCCCCTATGGTGTGCTCGACGGAACCGAGTAATTTAGTATCCTCCCTTAAGTTCTTAGTGTCTAATGGAAGACGAGCACCCCTAGGAGGCATTAGATTAGGTGGTTTTGCCATAGGAACGGAGCACCGGATGGCCGCATCGCCGCTCGTGATAGTCCCATTGGGTCATAGGTCTCGACATAGAGGAGGTTAAGACCACTCCCGCCATCCATGAGGACATGAGATAGGTGGGTTTTATCGATGATTGGGTCGATGACAAGGGGAAAACGTCCTAGCTATGAAATATGGTCGAGGTGATCCTTTGTGTCAAAAGTGATTGTAGTTTCCGACCATTTTAGGAAAGCCGAGACAGCACCGCCTAGGGTGGCCGTGTTGACCTCCCTGTCCATGAGCTTTTGCCGATGTTTGGACTCATGCGCCGCCGGCCCACCAATGATCATGAGGCACCCTTTTAGGTTGGGATACGCATCCCTCTTTCTGTCATCGCCGGTGGATCTAGACGGCGCGCCCGCGCCGGTTGCCTTGTAGTCGCCCTTGAAATAACGTTAGATGAGGTCGCACTCTTCAAGGGGGTGTTTGACCGGGTAGCCATGGTTGCGGCATGGCAACTTGACTATCTTGTCAAAACTGACATGGTTGAGCTTGCCAGTCTAATGCTTGTGCGGTGCTTGTGGACCCTGTTGACTGCCACAACAAACTCACTGTCGCAACGCCGCTAGCTGACCATCTTGCCTTTCCCTCGTCGATTGTGGTTCTTATCCTTGTCCGTGGTTTGCTTCATCTGAGCTCGTGGATGAGTGCTTTATTGGTCATGCCAAAGATGAATGCTCCGATCACGTCCACATCCACGATGTCGTGAAGCTCATTGCACTGCATGGAAAAGCAACAGATGTACTCATAGAGATTTTCTCCCGCTATCTACTGGTAGGCTTTGAGATCCTAGGAGTGGAAAAGAGGCCATGAGAGGTGCAAGGATGAAGACAAAGCACTTCTTGGCGATGAGGAAAGATATAGTAGCTCACGAGTGTGGATTCAAGAGTGTGTGGATTGAGCCCAAGAGGTGCATACAGACCCTGACATAGGGCCTATGTTGTACCCCTTGGTACCACTTTGGACCATTTTGTCGTCTTCTTTCTCTTTTGTCTGGAGGATTCTTCGGTTTGGTGGGGTGGCAAGGCTCCCTCAGATCATCATCAGGAGAGACCTAGCGACTCTAGCTTGTCTGCCCCTTGCTCGGGCCTCTCTCCTGCTCCCAAAGATCGAGGAGCTAGAGGTGATCCCCACATCCAACCACGCTCCTATGTTCCTGCCTTGGAGGACCTTCTAGCTAAGGAGGGACATGAGGTCAATGTGGGTCGTTGTCGTACGCAGTGCAAGTGTGCAACGGTTAGCGCCTCCAACCTACGTAGTCGTTGTTTGGTGGCCAAGGAGACCTCTTTCTATGAGGATGCTACATCAAAGGCATCTAGGGTCCAAGCAGCCAAGCCTAACCTCTGCAAGGCTTCGGTGGGGCTGGTCAAAGCCCTAGAGAATGTTATTGTCCTTGAGCGTCATCTATGTGCTCATTTTTGTCCTCCTGGCTCCCTCGTCTCACCTAGGTGTGCGGGATCAAGCTCCTAGTTAGTCGGTAGGCACGAGCACCTTTTTGTTGTGTGATGTGCCGTCCTCTAGCAACTCCTATGGTGCTGAACCATGGAAGAGGTTGTGAGCAAACTAAAAAAAATATTTGGATATGAGTTAAACAAACAAGCTTCTTCTAAAGATCAGTGTGGGAGCGCTCCTAGCCATGGATTCTTCATGAGAATCACTTATACATATAGCCAAATGAGTGAAGTACAATTAGATTTCGATAATATACTCCCATCGCTCTCCATCCAATTTCTATCAGAATCACTCCATATTCACTTCCCACCTGTGGTGATTATGTGGTCCGCGGATATTGTCATAGAGGACAAAATTGATCATATGGACGTAAGGATGGGTTGTGCCAACTACTGAGTCCGACGTCTATCTAGCCTAGTTGGGTCGGGGACCTTCATAAATTTGGAGAGAGACCTTCATCAATTTGGTATAAAATGCATATATGCATCTACCCTGATCTACCAGGATTTAGTGATAATGGACTAGAAAACCAATATGTAACCAATCGGGTTAGGACTTATCTGTAACCCTACACTATATAAGGCGTGCTAGGGAGCCCCTAAACAAGGATATTGGTGTTGTTGCATTGATGATCTTATGCAACACCACACAACCATGAGACGACTGAACAACCAGCTCTTTTAAGTTACCTTATAGTAATTTAATTATCCTTAATTTATGCGATCAACAAAGATAAGTTTTGTGAGTTGCATGGCAACATTAAATTATATAACGGTGAAATAGCTGTGTCATAGTTCTAGGTTTTTTGCTCATGGGGTGGTTGCTTCATGAAACAACCACCTCGTTCTCTCACCTCCCTCTCTCTCCCCTCCATGTCATAAAAAATCATATGTGGCATTGCATGAGATGGCTTTTGAGACTGCAACATGCACTCATTTCAAATTGTAAGTCTTCTTACTTTTCTATATATATAGGTCTTGTTTGGTACAGCTCAACTTCACCAGTGAATCAGTTTTTTGTTTTATCTCTACAAGCAGCTCTACCAGTAAAGCTAAAGCTATTTTGGTGAACCGTTTGGCATAACAGCTCTGCATATAGATATCCTTAAAACATGCTCTCATAGAATTCCACACAGGGCCCACAAGTGTGAGGTGGACAAATGAAAGCTATTATTTTAGCTTCATCTCATCCCACTCCTATGTGAGAGCATGATTTAAGGAGCTTCAGTGGTGAAGTTGTTTGCAAAGGTCCTGTTTGGCAAAAAAAAAAGATTCAAACAACTCATGATTCATGAAGCTGGTGATGAAACTGTGCCAAACAGGCCCATAATGTTTGCTATGTATCTAGAAATAATCATACATAACGTACATCTAGGTGTGTAACAAAAGCTATGTACCTAAAATAGTAAGAACGAGAAATAAGTTGGAATGGAGAGAGTAGTAATGTAACCACTCTAATCGTTATTCTCTCCAATACTCTTTGACATATACGGTGCACAAGCAATACAATATAAACTCTGTGTGTTGTGCGCGCTCTCCATACCATGTTCCTGCACCAAAATCAGCCCATAGAGAATATACGGTGCACAAGCAATACAATATAAACTCTGTGTGTTGTGCGCGCTCTATATACCATGTTCCTGCACCAAAATCAGCCCATAGAGAATTAGTAAGCTAGAGCTAAGAACTAGGGAGCGAAGCTCTATCAAACAAGCCTTAAACTTTTTCTAGATTAATAACTCGGTTCATAAATGCTCAATAAAGTGAGGATCCAAATCCTTATTAAACTTTCTAAGTGATTCATAGCTAGACATATATAGACTTGAAACATATCTAGAAGTATGTTCCTCACTTCTTAGATGAAAAGATCTAAGGTCATGTTTGGATCATTGGAATTGAATTCATTTTAATAATTATAATTTAGACACAGATGAATTAAGCTAATATGGTTGTATGTGGAATATATTTGTACATTATTGTAGGTCATACGAGAGAGATAATTATGTGTTGCATTTGTACCGTAGGGGAGTAAATTGAAGAGCGTGTTATAAGTTACAAAGTATAAACATACCATGGTGATCTATAGAATCAATTTACATCTCTCAACCTATGAATTTGATATGGGCTTATATGTGAACTCTGGAAAATTCTGAAATATCAAATTTCAAGCCAAATAGTCTAGTTTATTAAGTAGATTCTAATTCCTCCAAAATGAAAAAATCCGAACAGCCCCTAAGCGAAAATCAGAAAATGGAAAACTTAGGGGCCGCTTGGTTCTCGGTGGAGCCTGCCCTCGCCTGGCCTTGCTGCGGTGGCACAGGTTACGAGAAGCTCGCACGTTCAGGCGAGCCAAAATGGCTCTCCCACGGGAGCATGCTAAAGCTTGCTCGCGCAGTTCGCAAGATGGCCAGGCAAGAGAACCAAACACCTTCACTTCCTCCTCGTCCTGGCTTGGCAAGGCACAATAATGCTTGGCTAGAGAACCAAGCAGCCCCTTAAGGATCCAAGCGCATGCATTTCGCTCCAAGACAATGTCACCCCTATTACTATTCCCTTGGTTTCTTATTACTGTCTCTGTTAGACGGCATTCAGAATGCATACGGGAACTCTTTAAGTATTTTTCCTGCTAACGTATTCCTGTTGTGAACGATAAGCTATTATGTCTCTCTGTGCCATCCACCTGGTGACGATGAAAGCCATTTGACAAACCAAGTCAGAAGTGTGATATGCATGCATATGTTAGGCCACATCAACGAAAAGAAATCACATCTGCCGGAATGGCATGCATCTTATGACTCTGCACAGAGACAGATGAAAATTACAATCACATTTGATGGCAAACATACATAGGGAAGTAGAGAAGGGGTAAAAAAAAGAGAGAAACCAACTTTCAGCTATAACCATAATATATCACATGCTCCATCCCATCGAATGTATGCATGCATGCACCCGCACCACACCGTGCACGCGCGCGGCGCGCTGGCCGTCCGCCGCTCATTTCTCGAACACACACAGTCCAAAGTCGCCGTCCCCGCCGGCGGGGCCGAGCAGCCCCGTCCACCTCTCCACTTCCTCCCTCCCGTCGCTGTTGAGGAACAGTAATGCCGCCATTTCATCATCCTCAACGTGGTCCAGCTGTGAGCCCACGTTGCTGGCGGCGGCCGTCGACGCTGCTGCTGCGGCCGCCTCCAAGCTGCCGCTGCACTCCACCGCGGGGCTGAGCTGTGACGCGACGAACTTGTCGAGCGCCCTCCAGTCCGTGGCCACCTTATCGGCCCGCGCCTTCTTGCCCGGCCGCCTACCGCTGTCGGCGCCGTCCACCACCTCATCAGCGGCTGACGCCTGGCTCTGATTAGCCGGCGCGAGCGGCGCCGACGGGCTCTCGAGCTGCGGCAGCTCGACTAGGTGGCTGGAGGAGTACTGCAGCAACGCGGCGGCAGCGCCGTCCATCTCGGCCTCCTGTTTGAAGCGCGCGCTCCTGTTGGACTGGCGCCTGATCTGCGCGTACGCCGCGTTATTGGGGTCCACGAACGCCGCCGCCTCCGCAGCCGCCGCCGCGCCCATGGCGCTGACCTCGCGGTAGGCGTAGCTGGGGTCCCATGCCATCGCCATGCTCCTTGCTGGGTACGCTGTTCTCTTCTTGAACGCCCGGCACACCACCCAGCCTTCTTCCTGCAGCACGCGGAAATTAAATTTGTTAATCAGGCGTGGAGTGAGATTTGCAATAGTATGCGGTGAAAGGAATTAGAAAAGGTTAATCAGAAAGTTTGCCTTTATTTATCGCCTATCTCCATCCACTGTGTGCGATAGTGGAGTGCCGAAGCATTACCATGAGTTTGATGAGTACTAGCAGTACTCCAGTAGTAGATAGTTGCATACAGCTCGTAAACAATGGCGCGTGCAAGAATGGTCACACTGGGGAAACCCTAATTACGACATGCTGCATGCGGATGCGCATGCATGCATCTATATAGGAAATGTTTTTGTGAGTGGTGAGGCCGGGATGAGGCCTGCATCTGCTGCCTAACTTTATTCAGAAGAATAGAAGTCTTTGGAAGTTTCAAGGGTCAAAGACTCACAAAAAGGAAACTTATCTTCTGAGAGCTAGAAAGCAATTAGCAACTGTGCTTGTGTGCTGCTTTATTTGCTATAGGTGTTAGGGTCCATCAGTACTATTACTGGCGCATGAGCATGACACGCATCTTGGACTTGGCAGATTTGTGCGCACTACTTTAAAGAGATCGATCTCTTGGTCTCTGAAACTGAGACATAAGCTTATCATATAGGAGTATATATTAACCTGAAGGCTGAGAACTCAAGATGGGGTATATATATAGATAAGGTAAACCAAGATATGATATAGTTAACTTCATATGGAGTGGTAGCAAATAAATTATGGACCAGTCAAGTTTAGTGTACTCTCAACTATGGCAAGTAGCCAAGTACTCTTCACTAGTACTGTATCAACTATGAGGGACTTTTTCTTTTCTTAATTGGCATGTTTCACTTTACATGGGTAATTTCGGTTCAACACTAATATGACATAAAAATCTTAAAACATCATATTTTTTGGACGGAGGTAGTAGAATAGAATTTAAACAGAAAAGTATGCTTAGTGCATCTAAGTTGAGTAATACTACATGGGTAATTTAATGTAGAGATCACTAAGGCCCTATTCGCTTGAACTTATCAGCTGGCTTATCAGCTAGAATCTACAATATTTTTCTCTCACAACAAAACAGCTTCAGCCGACTTATCAGCCAGCTTATGTATCGGCCGAACAGAGCCTTAAGATCATGGTGAGGGAGCTTGCCTGTGGCGGCGCATTCTCGTCGGTCTCGAGCCGGTACTCGTGCATGATCCAGTCGGTCTTCTGCCCGTTGGGAGCCCTTCCCTTGTAGAAGACGAGCGTCTTCCTCATGCCGATGAGGTGGCTTTTGTCGTGCACCGCCTTGTCCCTGCCCGTTGCCTTCCAGAACCCGGCCATGGTGGCCCTGTTGGTCCGCGTCCCCGTCGGGTACTTCCGGTCCTTGTAGCTGAAGAAGTACCACTCGTTCTGCTCCTCGTACCCGATCCCGCAATGTTCTTCAGTTTATTTGATTTGCAGCCAGGAAATTTAAGATCATCGTCAGTTCAAGCAGCAGAGCAGGGAGTTATATACATTAGAGCTTGCTAACTGCAAGCACATATATGTACTTGAACTGATCGAAATTAGCTGGTATACATACATACCTTGGAGATCCCATGGCTCGATGCGGTAGAGATCGATGTCGCGTATGACGTCGAGGTCAATCTTCTGGGAGGCCACCTTCTTCCCGAGGTAGTAGCCGACGAGCTCCTCGTCGGTGGGGTGGAACCTGAACCCCGGGGGCACGCATGATTCCATGGAGTCCATATGATCACCTCCACCACCTGCGCCTGCACCTGCGTAGTAGTATGTGCATCAGATTCAGCGACGACGCCTGCCGCTCCTCAGGCTCAGCCCCTAAATGATATAGCTCGCGAGTGGCATGCACTACTAAAGAAAGAAAACGACAAGTGTTCACATCATTCGATGCAAGCCTGCTGAATTTTTTATAGTGGAAGCGCCGGCCAGGGCAACACCCAACAGCGAGTGCTCGCAAGAGTGAAGAGGATATACTAGTATACTACACTGAATGAGTAGCATGCAGTAGTGTAGAGAGACTGAGAGAGACAGACTAGACTGAAGAGGCAGTGTAGTGTGTATGGGTTTCAGCGCTTTAGAAAAATGTAATCCAGCCAAGCCATGCCTGTTGGGTCTGCACTGTAGCCTGCACTCTAGTCTCTGTAGGACATAGGACAAGGTACGGCAAAGCGCAGGGACAATTATGTAGGAAAGCTACAGGCTTGCGAATGATAGTGTCGACTGTGGAATCAGAGGCATGTGGGCTATAGTCCGCAGGGAATTATAGCGGCAGCGCAGCCGCAGGATGCATGGTCTGGTCTCTCCTCTCCTCTCCTCTCTGCCTCTCTGGTGCAACTTGCAGTGAGAGGAAGTGATTTCTTCAGTCAGTGTACGTACTACCCTCTATACCTATAGAGATCATCAGTAGTGCAGATGCAGTGCTCTGCTGAATACTTATATAGTACATGCTAATACTTATATAGGCTAGTTAGGAGCTGCCAATCATCTCCTTCTCATGGTGACCATAATGGTGGCACAAAATGAGAATTAGAAATAACAAAACCTGAAGGCAGGCATTTGCTAGTTTTTGCCGGCCGGATCGGAGTCGGAGGTAGCGCATGCACACGGCGCTTGCATGCTTTGCTTTCCGCCGCCCGGCCGGGCGTCCTAGTCGTAGTAGTACAAGTAGTTAAAAAAAAAACACCAAGGATAACAGGCCTGGTCGCCCTGGTGGGGCTGCGACGAAAAGGCGAATAGAAACGTGAGGAAGGGCGGCCCTTTTCTTGGATCAGGCCTGCAAAGTTACACAGCACTGCACTGCCCCCCCCCCCCCCCCCCCCCCCCCCCCCGCGCGGCCTCTCCTCCGCCGCCCGAGCGCGCGGGCAACACCGGGCGGGACACGCCGGGAGGCAAGGCAAGGCAGGCATGCAGAGAGAGAGAGAGAGACAGACACCAGAGAGGGGAGCCACAGAAAAGGTACTAGGCGGCAGCCGGCAGCAGCAGCGGGGTCCCGCCGCCGGGGCACACACGAGACTCTCGGTTGGTTTGCCTGCACTGCCTCTGACCGCGCTGTCTCTTTGTCGAGGAATTCCCTGGCATTGGCACAATGGCACAGCAGGAGGAGAGAGCACCTCGTTCGGCGTTCGCGCCGTGGCCCTGCCTATATTTGCTGTGTGCGCCTGTACTACTACCAGTAGCTAGCTAGGAGCTGCGCCTTGCCTTGACCCTGCTGGGAGTGGAAGGAGGAGGAGCATTTTGTGTGGCTGGCTCATGGGGCATGCAGGCATGGCAACCCCCCTGTAGGATAGATGGAGAAGAGGAGCTATAGCTACTAGCTAGGTCTAGGCCAGGCCATGGGGAGTAAATCATTTTTGATGTTCCCCTTTGGCCTCTTGTGGGGTGCATGCTTGCTGCCTTGCTGCAGCATGCATATGACTGCATGAGAGAGTAGAGAGAACTTTCCATCCAGTCATCAGTGATGGATCTCCTTCCATATTTCCTACCCCACTAGGGAAATCATAAGTGAAAAAGGATCCTCTATTATATTTACCATGTCTTTTAGTTAGTATCCTTGTTCCAAATGTGGGATAGGAGATATATGTATACAAAGGTCAATTTGAGGAGAAACTGTGTCTCTACCCTATACTTAAAGGAAGAATGATATGGGGAAATATTGTGAAATGATCCAAGCACAAATGATTAATGAGACTCCTTATAATGTTAAGTTTATTAGAGCAAAGAAGATAGAAGATGGCATGTCCATGAAGGCAACATAATTGAATGAAAGTAACTTCATATGTGTGTGTGTGTGTATATATATATATATATCCTCTTGTAAAGATTTATCTTACTACAATCTAGTGTAAAACCTTCGTCCTATGTGTGTTCCTCAAAGGTCTTACCAAGTACCTACCCCTCCGTCCTAAAATAAGTTGCACAGCTCACTTTTGAAAAGTCAATTTTTTAAGTCTAACTAAATATTACAAAAATAGACTAATATTTATGATACATAATAATATTATTACATTAATAGTGAGTATATTTTCATAATAAATATATTAGCAAATACAAATGTTGATAATATTTTCTATAATTCTAATAAAAAGTTCTTCTCGAAAATGAGATGTGTGTAGTTATTTTGGGATGGAGAATACCTATTATTAACCCTCCATGTGGCAATGACACACATATATACATTGGACAAAGGAGCAGGTAATTCTAAGGTTAATTGCACACATAAAATTTTTAGCTAGCATACAGTTCATTTTCACATGATAAATAATGATATTTATAGACCTGTAAAGTACACCTACATATCTCGCACAATAGTTCTGTTGATTTTGAACTGATTACATAAGGTGGTGGTGAAAGTTTTGGATAGGTGACTCTGTCCATGTGTCTTAAATATAAGGCAAACCAGAGTGAAGGTAATACTATATACAGATGAATGGATGGAACCAATCGTGTAGGTGGTGAATCCTCGAAAGTTCTGTTACCAAAATGATGGGTAGGGCACACAAATTACAGTCACAGCTCAGGGAAAAGGGTTTACATGAAGCAGGGTGGCAGAGAGATCTAGTTGATGGTGGTCCTGGCAATGTAGAATGTCTTGTAGAGCCAGTCCATGCCAAAATGAGCTGCATATATATAGCTTATATTTTCCTACTAGCATCACATATTTTCGGTTTGTATATATCTGCTGTGTGTTTAGGCGCATATATACTCCTATTGCGCCAAATTAAACAGCACACGTGCAATGAAATCACACATTTATTTTGAAACGTGAAGGTGTTCAAATATGACTACATATCATGTATATATCTTTTTTAGTTTATGCTCAAGATCAGCCTATTCGCTGGTTGGATTCTGGGCTGGTTTGGGCTGGCTGGTGCTGGTTTGTTGTGAGAGGAAAACACTGTTGGCTGGCTGGTTTGGGCTGGCTGAAACCAACAAGCGAACAGGCTGGATGATCATTATGCAAAATATATATCATTCTGAACCTCTAGAGTCTTACCTCAAGTAATAACTAACCACCTTAAGAGTTAAGATTGAAAACTTGCCCCACCAAATTAGGTGCATACGGCAATGTAAATATTGTCGATTGCACCTAATCATCCATTTATCTTTTTGTGAAAAGTAAAATAAAGCAGATAAATGAATCGGTATGATCATGATATATATAAATGCTTTTTTTAGGGCGAGGAAAAATATGCATCATGCATTTTCTGAAAGAGAGATGAAAATATGATTGTACATGGGCTCAATCAGTAGAGCGTTCACACATGCATTCTGATTGTTTCTTCCAAAGGTAAAATTTGACTTGCCAATAAAAATCCTATTCTTTGCCTATTATTTTGGTAGCAGGTACTGAAGGAAAAATATTGATATTGGAATCTACTATAGTTCCAAAAAATCTCTAGATAAATACATGCATGCATATGAGTGAATTTAATGTCATAACCATATGATTTTTTTAGTAACTGTTGCCTGAAAATATAGGCATATCTTTAGTTACTTCTACTAAAGTGCATTGGTTTTCCTCTTACTACTCTTCTTTCATTGATCGGTCGATACACATATGGTACACAACACCGCGCCATGATGTAATAAGTTAATTAGGCTCTGACGGTGGGTCTGTATGTCTGGACTCTTAAAGATCGAAGAAGGTGGTGAAGAGGAAATATGGGGGAGAGAAGATACATGTCTTGGCATTCGTCTGTCAGTTATGATTCAAGCAGAAGGAATAAAGAAGGGATCAAATAGAATCAGATCAAAATGAAACACGGCCAAGCTAGCTAATAACAGATCAACACATACACCTCACCGGATTGATCGACCAAGCCATGTGCATAACCAGTACAATGAATTCGAAGCCTTGCATATGAAACTCACCTTGTTAGATAGAGGATCGATCTATACTGGTTAGTTGCAGAACAAGCTCTTGTCAGAGGAAGAGTGTGCGTATGTGTTCTTGATCTCTCAGAAGCTAGCAAGCTAGCTAGCTTATGTTTGGGAGAATAAATAGCATGAGGAGGAGAGGTTTGTGCTGGAGACTTGGAGAGGCATAGATAGAACAGAATGAAGGAGAAAGGAGGGGGGAGATGGTGGCGAGTATAAAAAAGGGACCAAGGAACGGGGTCGCCCTCCTTTCCGTCGCGCGTGGGCGAGGGGAATGAAGGCCTGTGGGCCCACGCGGGCCCCGCAGGATGACATCACGCCTCCTTCTTCTTCGCTACTCTTCTTCCCCTTTATTTCAATTCCTCTCTCTGCTCTGGGACTGGCCTCTTGGATCTCCATATATGGCCCATGCATGTACTGCAGTACAGCCACAGAACAAAAGAACATTGATAGCAGTAGCCTGTCTTGGATTGAGCCTGCCTGAAATATACTGCGCATCTTTCCGATAGCAATATAGCATTCGCTTTGCTAGCTAAAGCAAAGCCTAATTAGCTATTAGCGCAGCCACCAGTTTGCTAGCTACTTGGAAGCCACGTTTAACCTAGTTAGGGCTAGTATTATACATCAGTCTATATATACTGCGTGTATAATGTCGAGATTGAGCTCCGTAGATGCATGCATGATATTGTTATATTACTTTGCTAGAACTCTACCTGTTGCATTGTATGTGCTTAACTTAACATTTAATTTCTCGTTACTTATTGGCCTGACAATGGGCAATGACATTTAACTATGAGTTCTTAGACACTTTCTTTGAAGAACTAGCATTCATGATTTTTGTTGACATCTATCAACTAGTGCCAAGAGATCATAATAATAGAACATAAAACACATGCATGTTTGTAATTAATCTGTAATTAAGGATGTAATTCAGATTTTTCGTCATTTTCTTTCATGATGAAATGGCCAAATGGGGCATATGGAGGCATGATTGTAAAAATGCTTTTCGTCTGCGGCTAAGCCTGTTTTTGTTGCAATCAAGTGTGTGGCCTTACAAACGGTACCACGCTGTGCTTTCAGCTGTTTATAGAGGACCATGCTGCCCGAGTGACAGATGAACAAATTACACTCGGCTAACTGAGAGCTGCAGGCCCCGTACAGTTGTCCAGGACTCCAGGTATCATGATGAATCCACTGTATCATTGCACTAGCTAAGTTTCTGTTGAATGAACTCACAACTTGATCAGTCTGCAATTATATTTTGTATGTGATTTATATAAGCACAGGACCTTTTATTTAATCAAAGAACTGTTTTGATTATCTCATATAAATATATATAATTGATACTTCATGCCAACCTCCGATGCCTCAAGTTATTCACTCTGTTCGCTGATGCTGAAATTTGGCTTATGTTGATGCTTATGCTAAAATATTGTGAGAGAAAAATATTGTTCTATGACTGAAAAGTAGTTCTGAATTAGTTAATAACAGGCGGCAGTTGCATCACTTCCACAGAAACTGAAATATCTTCTCTGCTAGCTTGTCATGCAATACACAAGCCGGCTCATGCCTCATTCCTTGATTATCATGCTGTGTCCTACCTTGAAATTTGTGCTGTCAGCCTTAGAGCATGCTCCAAACTGATGAGGGACTAATTGCGTATGTTAGCCTTAGCCATTAGCATTTAATTGATTATACTTCCAGAAACATGATCAGTGCGAATTATGATGTCGATAGCACTGGGCGTAGGCATGCATTACAAAACATGCTGTGCAAAGTATGATGCCACCTACTATCACTGTTAAGGGGCAACAAGAAATCCTTGTTTGATAAGACTGAATCAAATTTGGGAACCCTCACATCATTCCGGTTCTCATTGCTTGCTAGCTAGCTAGCTGTTGATCAACTCATGATCAAAGAAAAGATATTTACAATGATGCAGTGAAAGCGACAGAACTTCACCTACATTAATTTGTGCACTGCCTGAATTTTCTCTCCTTATAATCTACTAATCTGTAAAAGTTTGCTAATAGTATGAACAATGCCACAACTTCTATATGCCCTGACCAACTTTACACTAGAATCCAACTATAACTAACGGTATCATTAGCTGAGTCAAGGAAATCTACAGAGTAGCTAGTGTTGATTATTAATGATCATTGTAAATGTGTGTCAATTCAACAAGACCACATATATATAAATGATAAAGGCAAGGGTAGTGGTCAAATTCTTGGGGTACGGTAGGGCACGCATATATCTATAGATCTTTTCTTTTTGTTCAAGCAAAGAAAGTTCAAAGCTTCACCTTTCTTCAGTAATAAAACCTACCTTTTTCAAGTTTACAAGGCCAGAGTCAATGTACTAAAAATATATACTTTCTCCGGACACAAAAGATGTAATTCTTATTTTTCGATGAGCTAGTCAAACGATTTAAAGTTTGACCAAAATTATATAAAAAATACTAACATTTATAATATAAAATAATTAAGCACCATTAAATTAATTATGAAATATGTTTTCATAGTAAACTTAATTGGAGACATAAATATTAATATTATTCACTATAAACTTGATCAAGTTAAGCTAGTTTGACTTGCACGAATTTCATAGTTGCGTTCTTTTGTGAATGGAGGGAGTACCTTTTTTGTGAATAGGAAATGAGAGCTCTCTATATATGCTCGCCCTCAGTCTCAAAATAAATCAACTTTTATACTATCTAATTACGTATATAGCCAACTTTTATACTGTCTAATTACGTAAATAGCCAGAAGTTGATTTATTTTGGGACAGATGAGGACTTGTCAAAAGCATGCACTTCAATTCTTGAACAAGTTGTTATTGTATCCATGTACATTGTCTTTTCTCTGCAAAATTTATATATCTTTGATGTGTACTTGACCAATAAACTATAGTACTTACATAGAAACATGAGCCGGAGTAGTTGAGCAAATAGATTTGTTAATTATATTGAATCCAATTATCTAGCATTGCCACTGCAAGAAAACAATGATGCGCTTTTGGTTTAGGGACCATGCACATGTGTCTACATCCAACATGCAGAACCCCTCAAGACCTAAAGATAGGTGTGTGAATAGGCAAGCGGAAAAGATTATGGTGGACACAGGGCCCCGCCGGTTGCGCAATTTGCTTGGCCTCGGCATCATGTTCCTCGCGGGCGAGTGACTGTAATAATTCCGCGCATACCGGCGCCGGCTCCTTCTGTTCGTTTCGTTCCTCTCTCATCTCATCAGATCCATGCATCCATCACTTAGTCGATCACTTACTGGAACCAAACAACTGACACTGTTAGCTTAGCCATTAGCTAGTAGTTTTGAGATGGATGGATGGCACGAGATGAGCTATGAGCCAAGCCGGCCGGGGCCGGCAGCTGGTAGCTAGCTGCTAATGATCATGCAGGCTCAAGAGCTATCTCACGCGCGCTGATCCCGAGGGAAGAACCTGCCGCATGCGAGCTCGTCACTGTCGGCGGACATTCCCTGATGAGAATGGAGAATAATATGCGCTTTTGCTCCCTGGGCGACACGTTTTCAGAGCCTTTCATTCAGCAAGGCTCGATCGCTAAACTGGTGTTAATTAATTAATTCCACCGGCTGTATGTGGTAGACCCATCGTCTCTTCTTCTGCTTTGTTTGCATTGGGCCAGGATTAGCTAGTGCGTGGTGCGGCATTAGGAAACAGCTATCAGGCCAGTCGGATGCATGCTCAGCTCGCTTTTCGTGTTATCCCTTGTGCTTCCTTTTTTTGCTTCCATATATGTCGATCGGCCAGATATTTGTGTGCTTCGTCAAGCGGCCTCCATGACTGTTGAGAACGCGAAACACTGAAGAAATGCACGGCCATATATTTTGCTGTTGTTCCTTCAGCCACAAATTAGGAATTATGTATTTAATTTGTAATGTCATTAACCTGCTGATGACGATCTACGGATCAATAATTCCAGGTAAAATAATCTGAAAAAGAAAACTAGACTAGCATATTGTGCGCTCAACGTATCTATGATCTAGACCATGTTCTCTGGACCATCCATTTATTCGTTCAAATGAAGTACACTAGCTTATACTAACTCATAGCGATCGAGCTCCCTAGGTACTCAGCAATGCAAAGCATATGAATGAATGAATTGTCCATGTGAGTGCCACCGTACGCAGCAGCCTATCACCACATATTCCATAAAGCGCTGCGCTATTCCATCTGTCACTGCAAAGCCTATCACCACATGTGGTGGCCGGGGCTCTTCATCCTCTCCTCTCCTTTTTCTTATTAGCTAGCTTCCCCATCGGCCTGCCTGTGGTGGAATAACAGGAACAGCAGACCAGCCGGCCGGCTGATCGATAGGAAAGCTGTAACGGCACGCCATGTTTTTTGTGTGCCGAGGCCGCAGCTGATGACTTGTCCTCCCGTCCACCAAGCATGCATGTAACAGCATCTCCCAAAAAGGGCACTTAACAATAACAGGATAAGCTTAGGCAGCTGCTACGCTGGTGCCGTACAGGTCTGCAAAATACAGTGTGTGGCCACCGATTGATATTTGGTCCTCCAGGTATATCGACCTTGTTTAAATATAGGGTGAAAAGTCTTGGGATGTCACATCGGGTGTCACATGAGATGTTTGAATACTAATAAAAAAATAAATTACAGAATCTGTCAGTAATCCACGAAACGAATTTATTAAGCCTAATTAATCCATCATTAGCGTATATGTTACTGTAGCACCACGTTGTCAAATCATGAACTAATTAGGCTTAAAAGATTTGTCTCGTAAATTAGTCGTAAACTGTATAATTAGTTATTTTTTAGTCTATATTTAATACTTCATGCATATGTCTAAACATTCAATGAGATAGAGAGTAAATTAAGGAACTAAACAAGACCTTACTCATCGTGTATATAGCGCAGGAACATATTGACAGAGCACCGTAAAGTGGATGCAGATTGCAGACGTGTTCGTCGGAGAAGAAAAGGGCCGGCTCGGCCGGGGGTGCAAGCAACTAGCCAAGTTGCATGCAGCACTGAATCTGGCGCTGTTTGATGGGGCGCCGGCCGCCACCGCCAGGACCCTACCGTACCATGCAGTACCAGCAACTTATAGATGATGAAACGATGCAACTCCCGGCCGGCAACCTCTGAAACTGGACACGTAGCGCGCGGCAGCTGGTACGGTCGCTGTCGTCGTCAGGGCAAAGAGAGGCAGAGATAGAGACGATCGATCAAGAGGCTTTACGTACAAGATACAGCAGCTAGCTAGTACGCAGTACGCGCACACAGCTAGCGTCGATCGTCCTTGTACTCGACGGCGTTTAGGGCTACGAGAATCTCCACTTTGCATTGTGTGCGATCGCGCATGGGCTCCTTCTGACAGTCGGTTATGTTGCTTCTGAACATGTGGCATGGCAGGTTATGAGCCCGTTCGGCTGGGCTAAGGCCCCGTTTAGTTGCCAAAAAATTTTGCATAGTAACTGTCACATCGAATCTTGCGGCACATGTATGGAGTATTAAATGTAGACGAAAAAAAAACTAATTACACAGTTGGTCGAGAAATCGCGAGACGAAACTTTTGAACCTAATTAGTCCATAATTAGACACTAATTACCAAATACAAACGAAATGCTACAGTGAACCAAAATCCAAATTTTTTTGATCTAAACGCACCCTAAATCGGCTGCTGCTGCAAACCAGCTGCTACAGGAAAAATCAGCCAAGTAACCAGTTTCATCCAGCCAACACCACATCCAACCAACTAACCAACCTCCATCCAGCCAACTAACTAGTATAGCTGTCGTTTGCTCCATTCAAAAAATGGCGCCAACACCACATCCATTGAACTCATGGCGCCAAACCAACAGTCTGTTCGTTTGGCGGTGGCTTGTCGTAAACGATCGTAAATTTCCATCCGGAATAATATTTTTCTCTCACATAAACTAGCCAACGGTACTTCTTCACGAACCAGCAACGATATGAACCAGCCAACCGAACAGGCTGCAAAGTCATTCAAATTACAATACAAGTGCATTTGATAACAGTTTGTCCAGGCTACTAACAGTCCATTAGAAGCTAATCCATTAGCAGTTCACTGCACATAACAGTTCACTACAAGCCATTATACAACAGTTCAAAATACACTTCTTGCTGCCAAATCGTCTAGCCTGCAGGTTGCACAAAATCAAGACTCGAATGCCGTCTTCTTGCCCCCTTTGTCCTCCGAGGCAGGCAGTCAAGAGTCCAATGAGCTAGAGAACTTGCAGGATCCATGGCCTAAAGGGTAAAAGGAGTAAAAAAAAGGATCAATCAGTAGGACGTGTTAACTGATCAAAACGCACGACAGAAACAAGATGGTCAATTGCTTGCGCTACTGGAAGAAGACACATGAGAACGACATATAACATAATGGTCAATTGCCTGGGCCAGCAGAAAAATAAAGACCGCGTTGTAAGAGCACTGGAATGATTACATGACTTACACTTTATGTGAATGCAGTTTGGCATCATTTTGTCTCAGTAGTAACAGAAAGAATTTGCTTTTGAGATCTAAGCAACATTGACCAACGTAACATTTACTAACTCACACAGCCAAAGCAGGTGACAAACCTAAGAACTGAACAACAAGTAGGAGCTACGCAGGCAAACAAGAAAGGTGTTTGTTCAAGATTGAGTTTGTAGAACTGATAAACTGAAGAAGTAGATCTGATATGGAACCTTTCACAGATCTCTAACTTAAAAGTTATAAATGTCACAAAGAGTACGATTTATTGTCTATGTAGAGAATGCAGGTGCAAATACAAGAGTATCAGCAATAAACTTCAGCCACATAAAATGGTAGTTACTTGTTACAAGGAAGCACAGCTAGGACGTGCAAGCACTGAGCACGTAGCAACCAGTCTAAACACCGCTTAACTGAAGCAATTATTTTCTTCTTTTCAAACTAAGAAGATTACTATATTAGCTTGGTTGGAGAACAAATATTTACGCACATGTAGAGGGCAGGCCAAACAGCTAGCTAGCAGATGCAGCATTTTTCACTCATTGTTACTAGAAGCAAAAGCAGTTTCAATTATCAGCTAGCGAGAGTATCAAGAAGTCTGAGCCATTTGTAGCCATGAACCTACATCATCATCTAGTACAGATGCTATGTCCAGGCTGACAAACTTGCAATCTTTCTATAAAACTGTAAATGTAAGAAACTCTTCAAAGAATGCAGGATCACCTTTGGAAAGAAGCCTATGGATCACCACAAGTGTCTCCAGGGCAACCTATATAACACAAGCAGAACCCATTCTTTATTAATGGCACAAATACATGGGACGGCTAACTTTAATTGAAGTACTTGGCATCTTAATTATAATCACCTTTGTTGCATCATTGTCCCCAGAGAGCCACAGATATGTACTCCCTCACTAATGACATAGTGGAATTAGCATTGATCTGAACCCAATCCGACGGGGGTATGTAGGCGAACCAACTCCAATCTCACGATTCCATAAAAAATTATGCATTGCAAAGCATGACATAATTATCATCTTTTGCTTTTCCCTATGACAAAATGGTACCCCATGCAATATGTGCCAACGGGCTTTGAGAACCCCAAATGTCCTTTCGACTACATTATGGAGGCTCGAATGAGTGAAGTTAAATTTCTCCTGTCGTGATAATGTGTCCATGTCTACACCCCTAAAATCGTCCAGATGGTACCTAGTATTTTTTAATGGAGCCATGTAGCCAGTCTCCGGTGCATATCCCGCGTCCACCAGATAGTACCGTCCTGCAACACATGCACCATTCCCACAATTCATTTTCGTTATCTTCAAAAGCAAATACAAAGATGGTTCAACTATTGCATGGCACTAATCACTAACCTTGTGGTGGATGCGGGAACGTTGGTTGCCGCCAACATTCTCTTAGTACGGCCATGTCATGCACTGACCCCGCCATCCCGGCCCCAACAAACGTGAAACGCATATCCATGTTCACAATGGCACAAACATTAATTGTTACATCTCCTTTCCTGTTTATGTAGTCAAGTTTGGCCTCCTTGTTCATCGACACTTTAATATGAGTTCCATCCAACGCCTCAATGCACCCATCAAAAAATGATGCATATGTTGAAAACTGAGCGTGCACTCCAGCATAACTACTATCAATTGGAACTAGAATACTATCTGCCCATCTACTAATAATCTTGGCCACATGAGTAACCTTCCTACTAATTGTATCTAAAGACCGTTCAAATCTATCCCTGCTCCTTCTAGTCCACACATACAATCCTAAAGTTTTTATGGATCCAGTCTGTTGTGTACCCTTCAATCCATACTCAACTAAAATATTGTGCAAATGCAGGAAAGCATCAGGAGACATACGCAGGTTTTCTTTGCACCTTTGTTCGTTTTGCAGATTGAGTTGCATCCACTGCCGCCCGCTCATCTTTGGGAAGGGGATGGCAGGGTTGACCACTGGAGCCGCATTGGCCACTACTGCTTTTAACCTTGCAAGGAGGACAGCAGCAGCCGCAACGTTGTAAATTGTCGTTCCTTCGCTGGAGGTGTCGTTGATGTAGGAGTCCTCAGAGCTGCTCATCTGCAAGAGCATGATAAGATAAGAAAGGGCAAATGATATATAAATTAGATATGGATGACAAACAAAATAGCAGTTTTTGTGAAGTTCAACACCACATGCCTTCTATTGCTAAGCCAAAATTATCCAATAGACTCAAAGGAACCCCCTAAATTTACTTGAAAAATATCAGAGAGCACACACCAGAGCTGTGCAGCAACGGCGCACTCAGGTTGTCTCTAGTAAGAACCTTGTTTGAATTATAGCAGTGTTGAGTAGATGCCATTTGAATTATACTGCCAAATCATAGCATCTTCCTCCTGACTGAAAACTATAGTAGAAGCCAAATTCAAGATTTCTAACCACTGTTGTTCCAAAACACCATTCTGTACAGTCTATAATACTGAATAGCTATGCAAAATGGTACCCAGCCAGTTATCCTCCCAAAAGCGAATTTTCTTTCCATCACCAGTCTATTAACTCTCTCCAGAGTTCAATATTGCACTTTCCAATGTCAAATGCATAAATTGTGTAGATTAGTGTTTTTGTTTTAAGTGTATCATATTACTTGAGCACCACCTTCAGTTTTTGAACGTGCACCACTGCAGCTGATGGGATGGCCCAGAGAAACAGCACCACCACTTAAAACTGGAAATGTAGGTCAGTGTGATAAGTCACAATAAGAGAGATATCAAGGTAACATAGAACACCAATTAATAGAGTCTTGTCTTGTTACGAGTTGTAGGTCAACCTACAACCAAGATATGTACATCATAGAACACAATTTATTTCGATTAGGGAAAAACAACGAGCACACAAAGTTCAGGCCACATGCCACAACACATCGATGCAACTAACCAAACAATGTCCAAGAAATATTACAATGACAATATAAAACAAAACGAACATAGGGCAAACATACATCCTCAACATGCACAATTCAAACATAAAACTAGATAGACTGCCGCAGAAGGAATGATCATTGGAATAACGACTACTTGGATCTGGCTCTCAGAACCTCCCAGCAGGCCTCAATCAAGTTCATGCGACCCTCTTTCGTTTCCATGCTCAGAAAGTTCCTACGGTCCACTGTGTTCTTGAAAACAACTAAAGTATGAGCAAACGTAGGATCAGACTCGGACAAACCATCTTGTTTCATATTCTACTTCACTTTGGCCATCTCGTCGTTGTGCTTGCTTGACCCCACCTTCTGCTGCTGCTGGTTCTTAATGAACTAGGTCAGGTCTTCAAGGCACTCTTCAATGGAAACTGTCTTCTTATTGGGAGGGCTGTTGATAGAATATTCTCTATTGGTTCGCTTGGAGGACTGGCCGGCACTGTGTGTACCTACAGGGTCCTGGGACATGTCATGTGGAGTTTCATTGCTAGGAGTACTCGGTGTCCTCTCGCGATGATGTCCACCAGAAACGAGCAACGTGCCCCTTTCACGGGGGGTGCGTCCCCAAAGAGTGAGTAGTAGGTCAAGGCATTTGGGAACTTTGGTCTGCTGAGCCGATTGGCTATTTTCCTGCACGTGTGCCATGGTTCCACAAGTTAGGACGAATACAATGGGACCATCCCTAGTACTGGGTAGTCAGCGGGTTAGAAAGAAAATAGGTGGAAGGAAGTACCCCGTTGCCACCCTAAAAAACGAGGGGTCAGCTGCGACGCCTCCTGTGGTCGGGTCACGGCCTAGGCCAGTGTGGGTTTGAAGGTCGCGCCAAGCGAAATATGACCGCTTCAGGTCATTCAACTTGTTCTACAGTTGTTTCTTGTCATAACCCAGCTTCGTTTTGTTTTCGAATGCTGGATACAGATTTGACCACCCGACAACAGTGAGGCCTCGTTGGTTCCAGTGCAAGAGGTTTTTCTGTTCTATGACTAATTCCAAAAAGGTCCTCAAGGTGGCTTTATCCCAGTTAGCACGGTCAGTGGACATCTGTTGCCATTTGCAAAATGTATGGTATGATGAATGCAGCGTACAAGAAAATTTGCAGCACTTGTAAGACTAAAAAATAGGGGAGTTAGGGCGTAAGAGATGGGGGCTTGCCTTGCCAGAAGTCTTCGCGCGTTTTGAATAGTGGATGCAGTGCCTGCCTTCAGGAGAGGAGCAGGACGAAGCGGACGACGCTGCCAATGTGGTGGATCCGGCAAAAAGGCTGGCGAATCCGATGAACGGAGAGGCGGATCCGTTGGCGGCTGTCGGGCTCACCTACAATAGGAGCATGTGGGGGTCAGATCCAGTCGGGGGTAGGGGTGGGGGAGGGGGGACGACGGCGGCGTCGGATCCGGAAGGCGGGTACGACGGCGGCGTCAGAACAGGTGGGGAGGGAGGGAGGTAACCTCGGATCTGGGGGTACCTGCTTGCCGTCGGACGAGCGTCGGCGTCGACGGGTTGAAGGGGGGATGCGGTACTGTAGTTCGACAAACTTGATGCTTTCGACGGCGCCGGGGCAGGAACGGAGAAGCGGAGGTCACGCCGGCGGCGACCCGCGCGGTGGAAACCCTAGGCGTGGGGGACGGAGGGAGGGAGGGAGGAACTGACAGGCGCGGTGGAAACCCTAGGCGTTGCGGCCGTTCGGAGTGAGTGAGTGAGGGACTGATGGGCGCGGCAGATACCAGATTAGCTTTACAGCCGTTCGGCTAGACTTGGGCCGCCGAACGGCTGGGCTGATCAGCCTAGCCATCAGCAGCCCAGCCAGCCGATTTAGCCCAGCCAAACGGGCTCTATGTTGCTTCGATCTGTACATATGTGGCATGGTAGCAGTAGCAGAAGCTAGAAGGCACAGCTAGCAATCACGAATTGGGGCACAGACGTCGCGACGGGGACTGCCATGGACATGTACGTGTTGTGCAGCCACAGGCCACTGCTATAGCTTCTTCTTCAGTGTATCGTCGTTGATGTGTTCTATGATCATTCAGAGATTCAGAAAGCAAGGTAGCTGTAAATATCTGGACCAGCGAGAGGGCAGCAAAGTCAAAAGCGGATAAGAACTTTCGGATGGAGCGTACTGCTTTTCCGGCGATGCGACGGGCACTGCAATGGATGCTGTTTGCTCGATCCATCGGTACTTGATCGCATCTGGAGATGGAGGGGAGGACCGGCGGAGGGGATATGCGTGCATGAAAGGTGGATCCATCATCCATGGATGAAAAGCTCTTGGTGCGGCCGTGAAGAACATTCACATTATGGCATGCATTTTGGAAACATGTACTACTCGAGTGATGTGTGTGTCATGCATGTCTTGGGGGGCTATACTGCTAGTAGCTACTCGCCTCTCGATCGCTTTGTGGTTCACTTTCAATAGTGGGCCGGCACGGCGGCGCCGTGCGTATCTCTATCTTCTCCGGTGAGATGTGGTTACCACACAACAATACACCACTGCTAGCTGCTGCTTAGTAAATTAAATTAGCTGACGAGGTCATGTGTATCCTGAGGGCATCACCGTACCCTACCATGAAGACGGGCTACACCATCCCTATCAGATGAATATTACTTTACTACTGCACTTTGTATCATTAGCTAGCACTAGTAGTTACTGCAAATAGATTATTGTGTAACTGTCATGTACACAGACAGTGACCCATTGTCGTATGTTAGTTACTCCACTAGAAGTTTTTCTTGCAGGTGATTTTCAGGAGGACGCACTGGCTTTGATTCTGAGCTTTGTTAATTTCAGGCGTGCCAACTTCTAAAAATCAGAGCAATGTAGTTCTTTATTTTTGCCTTTTAATTTTCGTAATGGTACACTATTCTGTTTTCCTCTTGAGTTGTACTTTTATAGACACATGTCTCTTTTTCGATGAGGTCTGAAGTCGAAACTTTTCGTTTATCTACACTACCTTTAGTCACTGCAAGCCCTCGCGCTCTTTTACACTACCTTTAGTCGCTACCTTGAGTTGTAATTTGATTCTCGACTTGAAATGAGAACAGACCACCGACCTCTGACCCTGATCGAGTCAATCAAATTAATGTGCTACTTGTACGTACGTTTACATGCAAATAGCGAGACAAAACTTCCCTTTGCATGCAAGAGCAGCATGACCCAAAAACTTTGGAGTCAGGAGTCACTCTCACTGAACTGTCCGAACATGCGTGCATGCAAAGTGCCATCCTGCCAAAAACAAGCAGAAATAAACATACAGAGAACAGAAACCAGAGATCGAGTGAACACGAGTATGCATGGAGTGTGCCCCCCTAGGCCCGTACTTATCCGGCCGGCAGCAAAGTGGGGCGGTGCAGTGCGGATGGGGACGGGGACGGGGACGGCTCGTCGATCGGCTGACCGCCGCCTACTCCTAGCCTCCTGACCTCCTCACGGCCATGCACGCCCGGGTCGCACCGAAAGACCCCATGGAGATCAACCGGGCGGGCGGCCGCCCGGCCGGCCCATCTGCCCGCCTCAATCATACGCAGCGCGCTCGCTCACGGCATGATTGGCCCCGGCCGACCCTGAACGGATCGATCGATCGGAGTGTGCGCGACGCACACCGGCAGCGCGCAGGCCCCGCCGCCCACCACCACCGCCGTGCGTGCGATGCCCCGGCCGCGCCCTACGCGTTGCGCCCTCCGCGTCTCGGCGGCCGGCTTGCCGCGCGCAATCCACAATCCAGTCACCGTCGGGCCGGCCCGCCCGCGCACCCACGCGCCGAGAGACAGTCGATCACTTAACGCCATGCAAAACTGAATCCACTGCGCTCGCCGCCGGCTCAGTGTTAAACTACAAGCTGCGGTATTGATCGAGCACATAATGTATAGTACGTATTGAGTTGTATGCACAAACTCTATAGTTCAACGTACAGATAGGCCACCTACGGATCGGACTGTCCTCTCGGCCCTGAAATCTCTCTGGGTGCCTTTTTCTTTGTCAATCTCGGAAGTGAACTGACAGCACAGGTTATGTGCGTTGCAAGTCGTTTTCGTTTGGTGAGGAAAGGCCGGTGGCAGGCATGCGCAAACAGCATACGACGGTAATATCCTACTAGCTTGGCGTAAGCGGCAAAAAGGCTAGGCTAGCTATGCAACCACAGTGAAACGTAGCAGCTTCGACACACACACGAGTACGAGAGTGTATGACAGAGTAACAGTACACTGCATGTGTAACTAGCTAGATAGCTACCGGCGGTACTGTCGTATCAGCTCCCCTCGAAGGAAAAGCCTGTTTTGCCTTTCCTTGTAAAAAGCGCTACCGATAACGATGCCGCGCGTGAGTGCTTATGGTTGTTATAACAGTACTTGTAACGTGCTGAAATTGTAAAATGCTACTACTGCTCGACCTTCATCAAACTAGTCTTCAATACAGCGTTTCAGGAAGAAAGAGATTGGGAGCTGGACTGATGGAGTATGTTTTTTTTTGTTGGCTCAGCACAGAGTGGCTGCCGGCAGCCCGGCACCACTGATGAATTTGGCGGCACGCTAGCTACCTGATAACTAGCAGCTAGTGTGATGTGCATGCATATAAGAGCCGGCCAGAAGAATGCATGCCTGATCTCTAGCTAGTGGATGGAGGGGTGAACGGCGGCAAGGGATGAAGAAATGGCCATCGCATTGCAAGTTCTATCACAAACAAGCCGTCAGGGAGCGATCATTAGGCTGATACAGGTGGTAATTGTTTTGGTCGTACGTGGCGGAAGGCCGGCCGGCGGCGATGGCGTTTGGTGAAGCGAAAGGGACCGGCGGACCGCACAACACGCACGTTACGTTGGGGCTGGCTGGCTACTGGTCATCGAAAAAGTGCAAAAAAAAAAAAAGGAAAAAGTCCAAAAAGGGTTGGTGATGTAGGATAGGGAGAGATAGATATATATCGGATAGCTAGATAGATACTTGTGGCACACTCTTACCACTTTTGATAATATACACATGTGATGTGAGCATCAAGCGTCTTCTTCTCCCCCCGCCCGCGTTCCATTCATATCTTCCTTTCCTCCTCCCTCTCATTCATGCATTCCTGCTCCTCGCGCTGTACTACATACATGCTGTGTGTCCCTGCATGCATGCGCATGCATGGCCTCTCTCGCTCGATGCTTCCAGGCCATCATTGCTCGATCGCCTCCACGCACTCCATTCCGATCCTGCCGTTCCAGGGGCATGCATGGAGCGCCATGGCGCAGAGAGTGCGTGGCTGCATGCCTCACCTCGAACGAAAGCTCGCTCGATCGCTCGAGCATGGCAATCAGTTGCCAGACGACCATTGCCATGGCAATGCTTCATTCATGCACGCACACGCGGTAGCTAGTCACATCGACTGCTCAAATATACATTGTAAAGAGAAAAACTACTGGATATATATTGTAAAAGGAAAAATGGAGAACAGAAGGTAGTGCGTGATATCATTCGTCGTCGTCGATCGATCGGCAGCTTCTTGATGGCCTGAACAACCTTCTTCCTGCTTGAATCATGTGTAGGCAGTGGCAGCGCCCCCTGTCGATGCGCGTTCGTGCGCCATCGATGGATCTCGTGGACTAATAACCGGCGAAATGATCGGTCCTCCATCCACACCGTCGTCGCTCATGACGACGAACAGACTAAAGAGACGAAATGATACGGCACAGAAAAGCACACGACGCGGCAGCAGCAGCTAGCTAGCTTGCAACGCTCATCATCGAGTGGGAACTGTGTGTTCGTCTCGCCGCTACCTGCTTTAGGCCTAATGGCAGACATCAAGTGGATCGCTACCCATCCTATACGCAATATTTCCCTCGTTCTGTATCATTCCAATTTCTAACATGGTACAAGTCAGATTATTTTAAGTTTGATCAAATTTCTAAAAAAAACATATCAATATTTATACACCAGATGAGTATCTGTTAGCGTCTAGATCTCCGGCACATGTGAGTCGACCACTCACCACTGTTGCCGACCACGCACTGTCGTTGTCGACCACACACTATGGCTAGAGGTAGAAGAAGAGAGGGAGAATAGAGCACACACACTCACAGCACAAGCACCAGCGTTGGCCGGAGCTGTGCAGAGGAGATGACAAAATTGAACCCACTTTCTTTACTGAGTTGCAGTGGCAAACTATATATACAACTCTACACATCTAATCCTAGTACACAGATATATCAGACTGCCATGCTGCTACAGTGACTAGATGTAACAGCAGGGCTGACTTTGGCGTCTGTCCCTGCTGTGGCTACAGTGCGACAGGAGAGCCATTCGACGCCTACCCCTGAAGGTGCTACAGTGCGATGACAGAGAGCCCTTTTCGACGCCGCTTGTCCCTGCCGTGCGTTCAAACAAGGGGAGTAACAGATTACTTAACAATTCTTACCCTAATCCTACTGCTAACCCTTGAACCCTCTTCGTGTCGATCATCTTCTTCAGCTTTGTGAGCCGAAGACGGCCGAGCAGCTTGGTGAGGACGTCCGCGAGTTGCCGACCAGTTTCGACGAACTCGATGACGATCTGTCCTCCATCGATACAGTCCCTAAGGAAGTGGAACTTGACGTCGATGTGCTTGCTCCGGTCGTGGAGAACCATATTCTTCGCAAGGACGATGGCGGATTGGTTGTCCACCATCAGTGCTGATGGGTGAGCTTCCACACCGGTCGGCTCGTCCAGCAGCCAACACAGCCATATAGCTTGGCACACCGCTGTGGCCGCCGCCACGTACTCTGCCTCGCACGTGGACAGCGCCACCACCTTTTGTTTCAGCGACAGCCATGAGATTGGGGCCAACCCGAGGAAAACGAGCACGCCAGAGATGCTCCACCGTCTGTCGACATCCCCCGCCATGTCTGCATCGCTGAACACAGTGAGCTGCAGCCTACTCCCACCGGTCTTGGGAAAGATGACCCCCTGATCCACCGTTCTCTTGACATAGCGCAGCAGCCGCTTCACCACAGCCTAGTGATCCTCTCGGAGATCCTCCATGAAGCGGCTGACGTAGCCCATGACAAACGCAATGTCTGGCCTTGTGTGGACTAGCTAACGCAGACCGTCGATGATGCTCCGGTAGAATGTTGCATCTATCTTCACCGTGGTACTGGCCTTCGTCGGCTTCAGCCGCTCCTCCATCGGAGTCACGCGCGGCTTGCACTCAGCCATGCCGCTCCGCTCCAACAGCTTTGAGGCGTACACGCTCTGACCGAGCATGAGTGCCTCCTTCCCCTGTCTCACCTCGATGCCGAGGTAGTAAGAGAGAGCGCCGAGATCGCTCATTCGAAAACAAGCCGCCATCTCCCGCTTGAAGCTATCGATGTCTTCCGTACGCGCGCCGGTGATGATTAAGTCGTCCACATACACGCCGACGATAAGCTCCTCCTTCCCCCATCGCCACATGTAGAGCGCATGCTCGGTTGCGCACCTCGTGAACCCAAGCTCGCCCAGCATGGCATTAAGCTTGGTGTTCCACGCTCATGGGGCCTGCCGCAGCTCGTAGAGCGCCTTGCGCAGTCGAAGCACCCTGTGCTCCGCTCCCTTGATAGTGAAACCCAGAGGTTGCCTGACAAAGACCGTCTCTGCCAACTCGCCATTGAGGAAGGCCGATTTTACGTCTAGGTGATGGGCGCGCCAGTCCTTTGCTGCTGCCAAAACCAGAAGCAGTCGGACAGACTCCATGCACGCTACCGGCGCAAAGACTTCGTCGAAGTCGATGCCCTCGCACTGGACAAAGCCTCGGGCGATGAGACACGCCTTGTGCTTGATAATGGCGTCGTGCTCGTCCCGCTTGACCTTGTACACCCATTTCAGGCCGATTGGATGATATCCTAGAGGTGGATCAATGAGCTCCTAAGTCTCATTTTCCTCGATCGCCTTCATCTCCTCCAGCATCGCCTGTTGCCAGTCCAGCGCGAACGTGGGTGGTTCCTCTGCACTGACGAGAAGCGGCTCTAGGTCATTGAGCAGCCGACCGGCCAGGCCTAAGGGCCCTGTGCCGCCGACAATGTTGTCCAGCCTATGGAACCGCACCTCCTCATCGTCGTTAAAGGCATCCACGAACTCAGTGATGACACTTTGTGGTGAGGCAAACTCAATCGGTGTCGGTGGAGTTTCCTGTTCCGCCAGAGTGGTTTGCACGGCACCTGGAGTGCTCAGCACCTCAGCTGCAGTGCTCGGCACTACTTCTGAACCGCTCATCACCACTCCTGGAGTGTTCGGCACCACTACAGGAGTGCTCAACCCTAGTCTTGGAGTGGTCGGCACCACTGCAAGACTTCTCGGCTCTGCTACGAGAGTGTTCGGCACCCGTCCTGGAGTGGTCAACACTAGTGCAGGACCTCTCGGTATCACTCCTGGAGTGCTCGGCATCCCTTCTAGAGTGCTCGGCACCGCCCAGGAGTGCTCGGCTCTGTTGCTGGAGTGGTCGGCACCTCCTCTCTAGCATCTCCACCACCATGGATGACCAAGTGCTCGACGACGAAGGTGCTGGTGAAGTCGCCAGCTTCCCTCGTGCCTGGACTGTTCCAGTCCCAAGCTGCCTTCTCATCAAACAAGACGTCGTGCGAGACAAGCACCTTGCCTCCACGTGGGTCATAGAGCCGGTATGCCTTGGTACCTTCCACGTAGCCTAGGAACACCATCGGTGTGCTCCTGTTGATGAGGACATGACACCCATGCATATGACTATGTTTGGCGCATGGTATGGAGGGGTAGGAGGCCAAAAAGGGTGTCCAAGTCAAGAAGGAGGTCCAAGGCTAATTCGGTTCGAGTCCCCGAGGTGGAGGCCCAAAGCAACTCAAGTTCGAGTCTACCTCGGCCTCCAGGACCAATCTGCCTTAAACTGGTCACCCAGGACGCATCCAGACTCTGTTTTCGACGATCTATATATGGTTGGAAAGCTAATTTGATAACGAAGCCAATCCAAGTGGTCTCATGTCAAAACACCTTCGAAATCAATAGGAATCATCGAAACAAGTTAGCGTCCAGAATCTACCAGGGTGCTGCGATATCGTCTTTTGGTCCGTTGGACCGTGTATCATGTTTGGGCCCATTAGGGAGCGCGTCCAGAGAGGTGACGCCCAAGACTCTATAAATAGCAGCCATCGCTCTCCCTAAGGTTTAGGGTTTTGTTTAGTTCTTGATTTCCTCATGAAATAGACATCATTTTGCTGTAATTGTGCTGCCAAGGCTGCTTGCTGTGAACTAGGGCTCCAGTTCTTGATCTTGTTCTCCTGTGACGATTAGTCCTTTCGAATAAAGACTTAAACTCCTTCGTGTTATCATAAGCCTCATATTTATTTATAATTTCAGATTGTGTTCATTCTATTCTTGCTTGTGTTCTCGATTCGCTTGTAGGAAAGCCTTCTCGGCGAGGTCAATTGCGTTCGCGTGGTTGATAACCAACGGAGCAGTGGTGTAACAGTTGTGGGGGTCCGAATCAGTCTTGGTTCGAAGCCTAGATCATGAACGTCGAGTCTCCACCAATCGATGCTATTATACCTTTTGGAAGATCAGGCCTAGTCTACATCAAGTGATATCAGAGACCTTGTTACCCGTTAGGTATAACTTTATTTTCCCCTTTAGATTGTTACTATTTTTGCATTACCTATAGTCCACAAAAAGCTAAAAAAATACACCGCCACATATTCCCTGTCCTATAGCCTTGTTGTGCCGTGCAATTTCGTCTTTGTTTCGCGTTGTTGAGTTTGTGTCCTAGGGCAAGTTCTGGTTGCTGGTTTTAAATCATTTTTAGTCCAGTTTATGTTTTTTCCTTTGTTTTTCATCATAATCCGTGAATACCTTCAAGTCTTGTTGTGTTTCCTTTATATCCATCAAACCCTAGTTCACGTCATCTAATTTGTTATACTTGTCTTCACTGTTTCCATCAAATCCTTGCTGTCTTGACTAATTTTACGTGCATTGTTCCTGTTTTGTCCTCTAATTGAGAGCCAATTCGTAAAACTGGTCTAGTTTTTGTATACGAACTCGAATTTCGACGTTCCATATATCAAAATTGATCAGAATTTTTTTTTGATCCGTCCGTCCCTACCTTTGCTAGGTTTGGAAATTTTTATTTTGGCCAAAAACTAGTCACAAGATCATCTTTTCGTGGTTACAAGCTTTTTGTCGATTTTGAGCACATCTTCTAAAAATTCCACAGGCCACGTCTTTCACTTATTTAAGCTCATATTTTCTATGATTACTTCTTTTGTACTCCTAAGTGAAGAAAAAATATCAAAAAATAAAAAAAAGTCAAAGAATCCCAAAAAAACAACGACAACCAAAAAATAGAAAAAAAAGGGCAAAAGTAGAACAATATCTAGAGGAGCACATAGAGACCGCCATTTGAGCTGTGTTTGCGTGTGCTGATTTCTGCCTTATTCCTAATCATATTTCTGATGTTCATATCACTTGATACATCTGGTACTTGAACATGAGTAGGCCAGCAACTAAGACAAGTACTTGGGATACTTATTTAGCTTTGCTATTCAGTTGCGAATTTTGCTATTCCTTGCTATTATATTAAGCATGTCCAAGCTCCACCTTCTTCTAATCAAGTACAGGTTCGCCTTACAACTATTACACTCAAGCTATAATAGTATCACAGTCACCGACCAATTGCACCGCCTGTTGCTTTGGTAAAAACACTTGTAAGACCGTGGTAAGACGCTTGAGAGTTGAGTGCCTTATTTTTCTTGTCCACAACCTAAGTAGTTGATAGGGATAATACTTTTGTGTTGTCTTTTGCTGTCTTCTAACAATGACAGGTTGTTCGTATCCACCGACTTATGATGGTATATGTGCTGATGAGTACATGGAGTGGAAAATTGTCATAGATAACATATTTGCTACTCGCTTTATGTGTCTAAGGAGGAAGGTAAAAAATGTAGCTATTGTTTTGCGACATTCTGCTTTATCTTGGTGGGAGTCTTTAGTTCATTTTATTAAACCTCAAATTTGGAATGATATAAAACTTCTTATGCGAGAAACCTTTGTTAATCCACCTCCTGTTTTGACTTCATATGCTGAGGTGCACCATTTAGAGGAAGAGTTTGTTGTTATTTCTTTTGCTATGACTAACCTTCTGCAGGATAATGTACATAAGCTAGATGATGACATGAAAGAAAATGAGGAGCTCACAACCTCATATGCAAATTTAGAACCATCACTTCACAATGCACCTATTACTCCTGCTAAGAACACAGGTAATACCTATGGTGCTACACTCACGGAAGGTGAGAATTGTTTTAATATACTAAATTCTTTCATAAACCATGTTATCATAGAGCAATTATTAGTGGAACCCTCTCTTAATTTATCTTTGTCCCATGATAATTTGCTTGATGTTCCTTGTGATAAAGATGAATTGGTTGATGATGCTTCAGTTTTACATATTTTGGAACCAACCACTTGTGCTGAAAATAAACATGTTATTCATATTGCTACTAAAACTGACGTGCTCAAACTGTTGTCTTATTTACATACTTTAGGTTACATTGAATTTAATGTTTTGTATAACCTAGATTGTTTGGAGGAGAGCCTTTTTAAATATGCTGATTTAACTTGGTTTTCTAAACACACATATCATGTTATTGACAAATATAACAACAAAGGACAATATATGATACATCGAGTATACGTTTATAGTAATATGAATTCTCCTTTTGTTGTACAAGATTATGATCATTTAGAGGATAGCCATAATAATACAAATATTTTCTCATGTTCCTCAAAGAAACAAGTTCACTTCCAAGAAGGGGAGCATTGTTGGTTGCTACCTATATCTGCTAGACTATCTATTCCTGTATTGTCTTTAGTTAGTTCTAATCTTTTGCAGGATAGTGTTGACATACATCGTGTGCATTCAGATCATGGAGTCTACATGCTTGCTAAAATTTTTATGCGAGATGACATGCTAGAAACTTGGAAATATGGTCATGTTCCTTCTCATAATTATTTCAGTTCTCTTTGAATTTGCAACCCCGTTCTCCTTTATGTTGTGCAGGATCAGTTTCAAGCACAATCGACGTCGAGGACGGCTTTTCGTTAAGAAGGGGAGGATGATGAGGACATGACACCTATGCATATGACCATGTTTGGTGCATGGTATGGAGGGGTAGGAGGCCAAAAAGGGTGTCCAAGTTAAGAAGGAGGTCTGAGGCTAATTCGGTTCGAGTCCCCGAGGTGGAGGCCCAAAGCAACTCAAGTTCGAGTCTGGCTCGGCCTCTAGGACCAGTCTGCCTTAAACTGGTCATCCAGGATGCATCTAGACTCTGTTTTCGATGATCCACATATGGTTGGAAAGCTAATTTGATAAGGAAGCCAATCCAAGTGGTCTCATGTCAAAACACCTTCGGAATCAATGGAAATCGTCGAAACAAGTCAGCATCCAGAATCTGCCAGGGTGCTGCGACACCGTCTTTTGTTCCGTTGGACCGTGTATCGTGTTTAGGCCCATTAGGGTGCGCATCTTGGGAGGGTGATGCCTAAGACTCTATAAATAGCAGCCATCGCTCTCCTTAGGGTTTAGGGTTTTGTTTAGTTCTTGATTTCCTCATGAAACAGACATCATTTTGCTACAACTGTACCGCCAAGGCTGCTTGGTGTGAACTAGGGCCCCAATTCTTAATCTTATTCGCATGTGACGATTAGTCCTTTCGAATAAAGACATGAACTCCTTCTTGTTATCATAAGCCTCATATTTATTTACAATTTCAGATTGCGTTCATTCCGTTCTTGCTTGTGTTCTTGATTCGCTTGTAGGAATGCCTTCTCGGCGAGGTCAATCACGTTCGCGTGGTTGATAACCAACGGAGCAGTGGTGTAACAGTTGTGGGGGTCCGAATTAGTCTTGATTCGAAGCCTAGATCGTGAATGTTGAGTCTCCACCAATCGACGTTATCATACCTTTCAGAAGATCGGGCCTAGTCTACATCACCTGTCCTCTAGCTTGGTAAGGATTGGCTTCATCTTCCTGACATGGTCGATGTAGCCGAATGTCCAGAGAAAGGACACGCTCGGCTTGCGCCCATACCAAGCTTTGAATGGTGTCTTGCCCTTCAGGGCCTTGGTGGGCACGTTGTTGACGATGAACACTGCTATGGTCACCGCCTCAACCCAGAACCTTGCCGACATGCTCTTGGCCTTCATCATGGATTGAGCCATGCCGACCACCGTCTGGTTCCACCGCTCCACCACGCCATTCTGCTATGGCGAGTATGGCATGGTGTGGTGTCACACCACACCTTGATCCGCGCAGTATGCAGCAAACTCCACCGAAGTGAATTCGTCGTCTTGATTAGTCCTCGGCACGCACAGCTTCTTGACGCTCTCTGCCTCCACGCGTGCCTTGAACTTCCTGATCACCTCCATCGCCTCATCCTTGCTCATCAGGAGTTGTAGCCATATGTAGCGACTATAATCATCCATGAGCAGGAGAAAGTACCGCCGACCACCATTTGTGGCTAGCGTGATTGGCCCGTAGAGATCGCCATGGACGAGCTCAAGAGCGTCCGCCGCATGATACTTGGCCACCTTTAGGAACGGTAGCTTCCTTTGCTTCTCGGCTAGGCAACTATCACATAGCTCACCTCCATGCTTGATCTGGAGCAGCCCTCGGACCATCTTCTCTAGCCGACCAAGTGCGTCGAAGAATAGATGGCCGAACCAGGCATGCCACAGCCACGGCTCCTCGGTGTGCCATGCTGCCAGGCACACCGGCTGCTCCACCTTCAAGTCGAGCAGGTATAGCCGGTTTTGGGACCTCTTTACCTTGGCAAGAAGGCGCTGCTCCTGGTCCTTGATCCTAAGGACGTTGTCCTTGATCAGTACCTCGCTACCACGCTCATCCAGCTAGCCAATGCTGATGATGCTTGAATGTAGCTGCGGGATGTAATATACATCCGTTAGCACATGGTGCTCACTATTCTAGCACCTGAAGAAGATGGTGCCGCGCCCTCGGATCGCCACCCTTGAGCCATCACCGAACTTCACCATGTCGATCATGTCATCATCGAGCTCAGAGAAGGCTGCCTTGGAGCCCATCATATGGTTGCTGGTGCCGGAGTCTAGGTACCACTGATGCTCCTGCTCATTGCCCACATGTCCGAGGTGGACTTGGGTGCGCAGTTCATCGAGGTAGACAGCTTTCAGAGCCTTCCTAGACCCTTTCACCACCATCGCCTCTCCCTTCTCCATGGCCTCAACATCATGCAGTGCACAAAACGTCACCATCAGGAGAGTGGCCTCATCATCATCATCAGTCTACGCCAGATGAGCCTCAGCCTTCTTCCCCTGCCTGCGATTTAGGCACTCCTTTGCCCAATGGCCTGTTTTCCCACAATGCCGGTAGATGTTGGGGTCAACCTTCTTCTTCTCCAAAGAAGCCTTGTCGCGGCGCTTGCCATCGCCACCACGGCTGGAGGAGGCTTCCCCGGAGTTCCTCCGGGCAGCCCACTCATCCTCTGTCAGCAGTAGCTTACCGCTATCCGTTGTTGCTGTCGTCTGCTCCATACGCTCGTCCACCGCCCACAGATGCCCTGACACATCCTCAATGGTGAGGGTGGACAAGTCTAGCATCGTCTCTATAGAGAGAGCAATCTAGATGTACTTCGCCGATATAGAGTGGAGGTACTTGGAGATCGCCTCTTCTTTATCGATGGTGACACCATGGCTCCTCAGCTTGCTGATAAGCGTCTGTATGTAGAGGGAGAAGTCCTCCACCATTTTACCATCCTTGAACTTGAGGTTGGCATACTCCTGCTTCAGAAGCTAGGCTGTCGCCTTCTTTGTGCGGTCGGACCCGACGCGCATCACTGCAATGGCCTCCCATGCCTCCTTAGCAGAGCTCTTTGCCTCCAATGGCTCTCTGTACTCCGATGGCACAGCAGCGAGGATAGCCTCCAGCGCTAACATGTTGTTTTCTTCGTTGTCGGTGTCCTTGTCAACAACATTCCAGAGCCATCGGGCTCTGAGCTTGACCTTCATGGTCACCGACCAGTCGCCATAGTTGGTGCGAGTCAGCGTTGGCCAACTAGTGCTGCTAACCTCCCGCACCATGTGCACAACAACCTCCTGTCGTGGCTAGGTAGCCACAACAGCACCGCTGCTGTTGCCCATTTTCAAATCATCCGTCATCGCCAACGGTTAGTCTGGCGATGGCGCTTGTACAGCTCTAATACCACTTGTTAGCCCCTGGATCTCCAACACGGGTGAGTCGACCACTCACCGCTGTTGTCGACCACACACTGTCGTTGCCGACCACACACTATGGCTATAGGTAGAAGAAGGAAGGGAGAATAGAGCATACACACTCACAGCACAAGCACCACCAGCGTTGGTCGGAGCTGTGCAGAGGAGATGGTAAAAACTGAACTCGTTCTCTTTACTGAGTTGCAGTGGTAAACTATATATACAACTCTACCAAATTTAATCCTAGTAACACAGACATGTTAGGCTGCCATACTGCTATAGTGACTATATGTGACAGCAGGGCTGACTTTGGGTGTCTGCCCCTACTGTGGCTACAGTGTGACAGAAGAGCCATTCGGTGCCTGTTCCTGCAGCTGCTACAGTGCAGCAGCAGGGGAGCCATTTTGGCGCTGCGTGTCCCTGCCATGCGTTCACACAAGGGGAGCAGCAGATTACTTAACAGTACCATCCATTTTGTCATGTAATATATATATATATATATATATTGTGTCATAAATATCGTTATATTTTCCTCTCTCTTCAATGGTGATCAACATTTTGGCCTCGACTCCTTGCTCACGCTGGTATGTTGGCAAATTTAGAAGGAACGCAATGCAAGGTGCTTTCGAGACTCCACCTCAACTACGAACAAGCTTCTCCAGATGGTAAAGGCCCAAGCTGATCGATGGATCGATGCCAGCGCAAAGGTGCTTGGAGCCTTGGCACGCTTGTAAGCAAGAAAAAGGGTCCATAGAGAGTGTAGAGCATTTATTGCCAAAATGTAGCCCCTACAAAACACTAACGTGGCCGGAGATCGGCATCCTTGTATTTTAAACTCTCTATCTCCTTAATATAATGATACACATTACTTGTGCATATTCGAGAAAAAAGAAGTGCTTTTTTCAGAACAGATGTAGTACAATATATGCTGTACATGCATTTACACAACAATATGCAACTAGTTAGTGCTCACAAACTTCTACCCCATCTTTGATGCAGACAAACATGACGATGTTCGCAAAACCTCGATTCCATTTTTGAAGCTTTATGGCCCTGCTTTGAAGGCTATGAAAAGAGGCAGTGATGCAGGGATGTGAGTGCCACGATTCAATCATCAATCCTTTTGCCAGGTTGGACTGTTTGTTTAGAGCGAGTTGTGAGCTAGGAAGCAAAGAAATTTGACCACATTGGGCAGCAATTGTTGGTGGCGAGAGAAGTCATCCTTCAGCTCGATCGAGCACAGGAGTGCAGGCAGTTGTCAAAGGAGGGATGTGGTGCTAAGAAAAGAGCTTATGCTTAAATGACTAGGGTTGACTTCAGTAGAAAGAACCATCATCTGTCAAAGATCCTGGTTAACTTAGCTTTGTGAGGGATATGCTAATACAAAGTACTTTCATACAATGGCTCATGTTCGCAAAAGAAGAAACCACATCGCAAGTATCAACTCGGGCAATCAGATGGTGGTGCTGCAGGAAGATAAGGAGTAGATATTCCTAGAACACTTCATTAACATTTACCTTAATTCAGTCTAGCTGCTCTAGTTATCTGGTTCTAGATTATGTATTAGGCCAGGCTTTTGTAAGGAGTTCAAACTATTCAAAGTCTAACAGTGTAAGGGATCAAAACTATCTGGATCCTTGGTTTTGCCAGATATAAGTTCCAAGCACCACTATCTACCTATCTTAATGAATAGTTCCTTAACTAGAAACTAGAATGTATTTTGCTAGAACATCAAAGGGGTTAATGCTAGCAGAAAATGTGATTGTATCAGAAACTAAGTGTCAGACTCTATGTGTGATATTGTTTGCATTTAGGAAACAGAGAAAGAGTTCAAAGACATTGCTTTCCTTAGGAAGATTCTACCAAGTAACTTTGATGCTTTTGAGTTTGTCCCTTCAGTAGGGGCATCAGGGGGAACTTTAAAAACATGGAAAAGTTGTTTTCCAAGGAATTTTTGTAAATTGAAACAATTTTGCTTACATTGTAAACTTCACCTCGAAGCATAGTGTCTGTGGGTTCGTAACCATGACGAGCATCATGGTTGTCCGTCGAAAGTCGATGTGTGGGTCCACAGTGGCTCGGGCACTCAAAACACACAAGAGGGACACGACGATCTATCCTGGTTCGGGTCTCTGAGCCCTATGTCCAGTAGTATAGTGTTCTTTGTGTTAAGGAATGTCCAATCAGGGATTACAATGGTGGAAATCGAGAGAGTTTAGTAGGGATGGCTTGTTGCTATCCTAGTGCTTGTTGGAGTTCTTCCTCAACGAGTAAGAAACCAGCCTTCTCTAGCTAAGGTTCTCTAGTTCGTCTCTTGGGAATCATCCCCCTACCTACAGAAGTCATTCCTCCCCTTATACTATGCGGAGGGACGGTGTATAAGTCGGTTTGGGTTCTAGTCTATGGCCTATGCATCGGGTGCATGAGTACCTTTGTCGTGATGTGGATGGACCTCGCCTTGTCGAGTAGTAGGGAGGAGTCAACAGAGCCACAACCACCTCCTGACACCGCTGCCCCGTTCTGGATCTTAACCATTAGGAGTTGTCTACCATGGTGCGGCCTCTCTGTTAGGTGAACCTTCTTGAGACTTCGTTGCTGGCAAGAAGCCCCCACCTAGAGGGGCTGACAAGTAGGCTCTAGAGCCCTTCGCCCCTAGAGCTAGTGAAGCCTCTTGTCCTGTTTGTGTCATGTCGGTTGCGTGACCCTACCGAAGGAGTGGCTAACAAGGCCTCGCGCTCGTTCAACAGGTAGACAACGTGGAATCTCCGTACCTGCTAGGCCTCAGATGCCTAGCAGGTTAACTGTGGCTTAGGACATCAGTTTGTAATTCGAGCGTTAAACTAGGTAGGTGCCGGATTAGAGTCAGGCTCGGGCTATCGTCGCTCGGCAGTCCAGGGCCTCAGTGAGCCCCTGAGCCCCGAGCAGTGGCCTCGGGTGTGCTCAGACTCTTCCTAACTTCTTGCTATAAGCACAATCAAACCCTATTTGTGGGTTTTGGTGATGATGACCACATAATTAGGGAGCTAATGGGATTTGGTAAGCAGGTAAAGTCTTTATGAGGATAACACATACAATGGTGGAGCCCTTAATTATAAAAGGACGCAATGTTGACTCAATAGCATTTAAATTCTTTTATGTTTTGAATTTTAGAACGCCGCACTATAAAGGGTATACAATACACAAGTTTTAATGTGTAACCAAGTTCATGTTACCACATATGTAAACGATGATTATAGTTTCACATGATGTCTACAACCCAAGTCTTGCCAACAAGGAGATCGAGTTAAAACAAGTAAAGTCAATGGAAAACAAGCATAAGCACACAAAAAACACATGATTTATACTAAGGTTCGCACACAAAACCAAGATGTGTGTACGTCCTCGTCATTGAGGATATCACAAAGTCCTTAAGTCTCAACTCTATTTTCTTCTCAAGCGGCTGCTAAGATCGAGCTTGAAGGTTCTTCTAGAGTGAATCAAGCAATAGTGCAATGCTGAAAGTGCATCAAGACCCCAAATGAGTTTTGACGATTGAATGTCAAATAATTAAAGCACTAATTAGTTTGATGAAGCTTTGAATAGGTTTCGTTGTAGATGATCATGCTAAACTTATGTCACATCTCAAAGAAAAAAGACAAGCAAATTGGTAAAACAAAAAGAGACAAGAGAAAATGATCTCTAGTTTTAATGATGGTTTGCTTCACTAATTGACTAATTAGTTTGACCAAGCTTTGAATAGGTTTTGTTGCAGATGATCATGTTAAACTTATGTCATATCTCAAAGAAAAAAGGCAATCAAATTGGTAAAACAAATGGAGACAAAGAAAATGATCTTTAATCTTAATGATGGTTTGCTTCCCTAATTGAGAACATATTATTGGTTCATTGCTATTGGTCAGGATCCAAATACTATATGATCCAGACGCACGACCCATGATTCATTCAAGTTGAAACAAGTCGCGTACAACGATTGTAAGGAGTGATTCCAAGACGTATTGGGTTTTGTTGCAATGCACGAGCATATTTTCTAGTTTCTTCTAAATTTATGCAGCAATCATATACATTGGATGATTTTAGGCTTGCTTGGTAGAACTCCTCATGCTCTGGGTTTTCTGCGGAAACTGATTCGCTAAGGACATGATTGGTTGTTGAGGGGTAGGTGAGCCAGGATGGAGGGCGGCCTAGGCTAATGGGAGGCAGGATATGAGTGTGCACTTTGGTTTATTTGGTTGCAACTTTATTGGTGATATTGGATGGGAGCCAGTTTATTTGGTTTGCTGGATGTATATGAGTTTGATGCATTAGCTCATGTTTGGTTTGCTGGTGGGGTGGAGTTGCTGCTACCTCCTGCACGAATTGGTGAGGTTACCTCGTGAGGGGGAGACACCAGAGAAGAGAGGGAAGCAGAACGGAAGAGGCAAGAACAAAGATAAACTCCCACACACAAGGAAGAGGCGGCGCGGCGGCCATGACTCCCATCCTAGGACCTAGCCCTAGAGCACGCCAAGACCCCTGTCTTGTTCATTCGAATCCTCCACTCTAACCTCGCCAGCATTTGGCTATGGGGTTGAGCATTAGGGGCGATGGGCATGGTGGCCTAGTCTCCTTAGGATGGGGAAGGGAATGGGTTGGTCGAGGGGGTAGCTATAGTGGTGGGCAAGGTTCTGGTGCGACGAATTAAAGCAGGGTGGGCGGCTGCCGGAGATCGAGGACGTGGCAGCGCTACTCTGCTCGGTTTGCTTTGGGGGAAGAACAGAGTTGGGGGTAACCTTATCCTCGCACCTCATCTGGGAGGATGGCGTCGTCTCCCAGGCGGGCCACTCGTCGCACCACACCGTCCCGACTCACATGGGAAGCCCGATTTCTGCGTACGCTGCGAGCTTGCATCGGGGGCCTCACTACTATAGAAAACTTAACCGAGGCGGGCAAAAATGATTAACCGAGGCGGGCATCCCATCCGCCTCTGTGAAAATGTCACGGTTAATCCGACCTTAATGGGGGCGGTTGGTTGTCCGCCTCGGTTAATCAAATAAAAAAACAAAAAATGAAAACTCATGGATTGGCCCAGTGAGCCTATCCACGGGCCATTGCCACCGTTGCTCGCTGGATCCGGACTCCTAGCCATTGGATCCGGCCTCCCCTCCACCAGATCAATCCTCCCAACGCCGGAGTTGATGAAGAGGTGGAGTAGGAGCACTGGAGGAGAAGGTGCGCCGGAGGAGGAGTGGCGTCGCTGCCTCGGTCGTGCCCACGCCGCCACCGTAGCCCGCCAGATCCAGCCTCCCCCCCACCCGATCCGACCTCCCCGTCATCGGATCTGGCCTCCCCACCACCGGATCTGGCCTCCCAACGCCGGAGTTGACGAAGAAAAGAGTAGAAGCGCCGGAGAGGAGCGGTGTCACCACCTCGGCCGAGCCTACGCCGCGTAGCCCGTTGAGCCCGCGCGCGCCTGTGGTGGTAGAGGGAGGCGCTCGGGGGATAGAGTGGGGGAGGGAGGCGCTCCGCCTGCCGAGCTCGCGCCGCCCTCGGTGGTGGAGACGCCCGCTGTTATGGAGAGGGAGGCGTTCTACCCGCTGAGCCCGCATCGCCCTCGGTGGTGGAGACGCCATGGTGGTAGAGAGGGAGGTGCTGGGGGGAGAGAGTGGGAGAGGGAGGCGCGGTCTCGCTCGGTGAGAGGAAAGGGCGAGCCTACAGGCAGAAGACGGCGCCGCTAGATCTGTTTGGGAGGAGAGTGAGGATAGAAATCCTAACTTCCCTTTTTGTACTTGGTTGCGCCTACGGGCCTGGTCTGGGCCATCTGGGCCTCGACCTTTTTTTTCAAGACGGGCCTTATAAGGGGGGCGCCTCTGAAAATGGGGGTATTTTTGGATGTGGTTATTTTTTAACCGCCTCTGTAAATCGATTTTGCGAGGCGGTTAAAAATCCCCGCCTCGGTTAATCCCAGGCATTAACCGAGGTGGTTCAAATATTCGTCCGCCTCGGAGGCTATTTTCCAAACGCCTCGCAAAAGTTTTTCTATAATAGTGCCTCAAATGCACGGTCCGGTGCATCGATTTCGTTCAGCACAGGGAACCAAACACACCGATAGTGCATGGCATGGTACCATATGCCCTTTGGATGGGCTACCAATCACGCCCTGACTGGATGACAATGACTTTGTGCGTAACGTGAATTAGGATAAACTACTTTTTTTTCCAACTCCTAGCTCCTACTTCATTTTTTAAGACTCCTACTTCATATGAGAATATCAATTCACAGTCAAAGAAGAATCACTTGTCGGTATGAACTATTAGGTGGCCTTCATGGGATTCACATAATCAAAGTAGAATCACTTGTCAGTATGAAACTATTAGGTGGCTTTCATGGGATTGGAATTTTTCCCTCAAAACAGGAACCCTAGTGAGCGCTGAGCAACCCTACCTTTTCTTTTTCTGTTACCCAGTTTGCGCTCTCACTTCATCTCTTCAGGCAACGCCTACGCCAGGGGCCTAGGTCTTCTTCGAGCCCAGGTCGCGCCGCCCTACGCCAGGTGCCCTCTGCCGACGACGAGCACCACCAAGGCACACCCTCCTCTTGGTCTTCCCTTCCTTCTGCAAGAAACCGAGCATCCAAACCCTAACTTACAATTTGAGTTCTGATCTAATCTAATTACAATTTTTAGGAGAATCTAATCTATTTACAAATGTATATGTATACAAGTATTATCAAGCTTCAAGCGGTGGCGGATCCAGTGGGCTGCACGGGCATGGCCGGGCATACCCTAGGCCCAACCCAACAATAATAAAAGCATTATGTAAAAAAGTTTTTTTTAATCCAGGCCATTACAACTCTGCCTGCTCGTCGCTCGCTCTCGGCGGACGCCGCCCCCCAAGCGCGCAGCCTCGCTCCGGCGCTCCCCTACCGGTCTGCCCCCCGGCTTCCCGGCGCTCCCCTACCGGCCTGCCACCGGCGCTCCCCTACCGGCCTGCCACCGGCGCTCCCCGGCGGCTCGGTGGCCCCAGCCGGCCAACCCCCGCCCCCAGACCCGGCCGCCCCGTACCCGTCCCCGTCCCCGTCGTCCCGGCCGGCGCCCCTGCTCCCAGCCCGACCGCCCCTTACCCCTTCCCCGGTATCCCGGCCGGCCGTGGCTGCCCTAGCCTGGATCCGCCCCTGCTGGTGAAGTGGTGAGCAGCTATGCAGCTTGTTCCATGTTCCCCTCTGGCTCTCCCCTCCGTTCTCTTCCTCTTAGCAAGTTTTTCCCAACTCCCTAACCCTAACTTTTTTTTTGTATATGTGATCTAATTTGTTAGCTTGAAAGGATGGAATATACCCAAAGACTTAGCCTTAGATATGAGTGCTTGAAAAATAGCTAGCCTACCCCAACTTGTTTGGGACTTAAAGGCTTTGTTTTTGTTGTTGTTGTTGATCTAATTTGTTAGCTAGTTGTTGTTAGATTTTTCCTTCATTTAGTTCAATTGATGTAGCTTGTACATGTATGCAGTAGGGATTAGGATGTATTGGTCGATTACTTAATACTTATGCATTATGTGATTTTGCGATTTGGTTGTAGGATTTGTAATTCTATATGATATTTAAGCTTCTATCTTACATATTTCAAGCTATTAGGATGCTGTTTGAACTATTTGTATTGTAATTTAAGACTTAGTATGCTATTTGGTGTTTGTATACCGAATTATGGGACAATTTTATGGTACTTTACTGAATTGCTAAATGGTTTTTACTGGTTGGGATGTGAAAATTTTGATTTGCCATACCCCATGAAAAATCCTGGATCCGCCACTGGTATTATGCCTACTAACTTCGATTGTTTTGCAATAATTATCGGATGTACATGTGTAGACCCATGTCCTTACTGGATCCGCCCCACTGTTGGAAGGAATGGTAAGGTGGAGCATTCATGAAGTGGGTATGGCATGTGAGCAATGTTCAAAACGAAGAAGAAAAATGATTGGGTATTACACGGGAATTGTATCATTATGTGCTAATCGGGTGGTGGGGGCGTTCCTAGTTCCTAGCTTGCATAGGCGCCGTACTGCCTAGCGCCCAGGGCACCGAAGCGTAAGCTAAGCATGATTAATCGTTTGTGCTTACTTTTTTCTTTTTTTGTCTGTTGAAGCAAGATCAGGCAATACCAGCACAAATAAGGGTCAAAATGATGGGTTCTAAAGACATAAACAAGACTTCCAAAACAAAGAAAAGCAACTCTTATAGAAATGATACACTGTATGATAGCTTATCCTTCATTAGAAGGCCAAAAGCAACTAAATCACAAATAAAATAAGCTCAAGGAAACTAGAGAGAGTGGCATGCCCTGCATTACCGGCGTACTCATACACAAACTGCCTGCTTGTGTAATCCCCATCCTTTGTGTAGGTGGAGCATTGCATGCAGTCACACCACATCCGCTGGTTCTTATACGAGTGTGCACACGCGCAGCTGTCGCTGCCTTCCATGAGGCTCTCTATCCTGCCTCTGAGCCTGAGCCCAAGCCTAGCAATGATGTGAGGAGCAAGGGGTGGCAACGAGGCGCACACTTTTTTTTTTCTCTCGAACGCGCAGGAGAGCTGCGTGTCGTTTCATTGAAGGAGAGCACACTTGATGAGGAGCTCGCGTTCCCCTCGCAGCCAGCGACGATGCTAGAAGAGCTCTGGCGCGAGGAGGCTGGGTTCCTTCTGGTAACCCTAGCAGCCAACCCCTTATCTACCCTCCTGGGTTCTCGCTTTGTTTTGTGCTTCTGCCCTTGTGCTTGGTCCCGCACTTTGTTTTCTCCACGCTCATGCCTCCTCGCTCGCTCTAGCACTCTGTTTTTTGCGCTTTCCTGCCCACACGCTTGCTCCTGTACGCCTGCCTGCACTTGCTAACGTTCAATTAGCCACACGGAGCCTAAACAACGTGGCGGGGTTCCAATTGCCGCTTAATCGAGCCTAGGCATACGTTTAGTAACAATTTTTGGAACACTGCCTGTTGTGGCAGAGGAAAGAGCCTCGGTCGAAGAGTCTTGTTTTAGCATGGGTATAGGTGGAAGGGCCTGTAACAGGGATGAGTATGAAGTGGTGCCGTGGGGAAGCAGGGGATAGTGTGGGGGAACTGGGGATTAGCTTCTGTGGATGGTAGCACTTGACATGGTGATATGGCCTACCATGGATGATTGGTCGGGAACAGTATCTGGATAGGGGGTTGCATTTTTCGCTAGGGCATGGGGATGATGTGAGTGGAGGTGCTTGATGGGCTGTTTTATTTGGGATTGAGCTTTAGTTGGCTGATTGCCTGACTGTTGTAATGGCTCATTTGTACTCCTATTTTCCCTTTCTGGCTGATATTTATGTCTGTGTTTTTAAAATACAAATTTAATTTAGTTGTGTAGGGCGCCACCTCCCTTCGTGCCATAAGTACCTAGGTGGTATGAAGTGGATGGTCTCCTTACCATACCTTGCCGCCTTAATAACTTCCTCAATCCTCTTCATACCTTATCCCTCCATAATTTCCCACACCATCCCTAAGCTCCCTACCCAGCCCCTGAATACCCTCCCTCGTGACCCTGTTCCTCTTATCCATATGTGATCTTCTAGCCCTACCTCCTGTCTTCGCTGATTAGAGATCTGTTACAGGCATATGCTTTACTAAACTTACCAGATCTGAGATATTTTTGTCATACATAGTTTAATTTTGCATCTAGGATCAGTTCATGTCTAAGCAATGTCCACTTTTTGTGTCAGGTCTGTTGCTACTTCTCTGGTGATGCCCGGAATTGGGAACAAAACTGAAAGATAGGAGGAACATATATCAGTTTGAGTGTAAATAGAGGTTTGCCCTGCTTGTTAATTCCCTCCTTTGTCGTGTACTCGTGTACAGCTGTGTCTGTATAGTTATTTTTTTAATGATGACTGAACCTGGACAGTTCGAGTTGAGATGTCTGATTGTGACCTATATGTGCCAAATGACTCATTTTGACAGTTCCTGCATTTCTTTAGCCATAACTGGTATGAAACTCCCATCTTTGTTCAGTCTTGCTAGCCTTCAATGCCGATCCATTGCCTGGTCTTAAGTACATTGTGCAACATAACATTGTTTTACCATACTGCATACACTAAAACTAGTTATTCAAGTTATTAGCAGGACTGAATTTTGTTGCGGGGATGGATCTGTTTATTATGTACCCTGTCTTCTTGATTGTCTATATAATAGGATCATTTTGAATTTTCAGCAAAGCTCTTGAAAGATTAAAGCCTGTCAGCCTGTGGATAGAATTATAGTCTTATCGTTTGTGTTTCTTTATTATTTCAGAAAATAGGTATAACTGTGAAAACTGTGTAGAATTAGGTTACATGACAGAAACCTTTTAGCATACCTTTTACCAATATTGGTATACTGTGATTTGTTTTTTCTAGACCAAGTAGTAAATTACCCACCTTTAATCTTAATTATTTATATGTCTGTCCATCATTCAGGAACTTCCTTATGTTTGAGGATTAGCTTATTGAGCAACATACAGCAACAGATAGGTATAACTCGTGGCATATGAGTTCCTTAGCATGGGTCTGATTGGTTGCCTACACAATCCCTTATCGAGGGCCCCGTAGTGCAATTTGCCCTTGTTTGGTTACCTGCAGAAGCTCATATGCAGACTAGCAGTCTAGCACTGTACTCAAAGCAAGCCCAGCCTGCATCCCATAATTCGGCCAAATCCTGTGTATCCAGCTATGCACCCTCCCTCCATGACCTGCTCTGCAGCCCAAGACTCAGTCTGACCACTTATGCAAGAAACCAATCACATCCATAACACTTACAATTTCCTATTGAGACTAACCAAACAACAACTAATTGCATAGCCTTATGCAGGTTAAGGATATTTTGCATAACCCCCTAATACAATGCAATACTAACGCAAGGAACCAATCAGACCCTATGAGTTTACTTTCTTATTCGTGTTTGATTTATTTGAATTCTGAACAGCTGTTGCATGGTGCCACATGTGCTGTAACAGATGACTCCAAAATGGAGTGCACACTCTTCAAATAGCTACAGAGAACTATCTTCACATGAAAATGGAGAGTGCAAATCAACCTTAACAGAGTCAGTCCCTTCACCTACAAGCTGTTTTGGTTTACACACTGCGAACACAATGTGCTCCCTATCTTCACAAAAGAAGGATGGCAATGTTTATAAAAGAAGGAAGATGGATAAGGATTCAAATTCTCCTATAGCATTTGAAGAGGCTAAAGAAATGGCAGCCCAAAGTTGCACAATTTCTGATGATCACTCGTCATTAGTGCTACCCATTATCTCCTCAGAGGCATTGCTTTTAAATTCAACAGCACGCATGGCTGATCCTATCCTAGATTGTGAGGAGCCTGCTGATGTTTCATTGGAGCCAAATTCTGGTACGAATGATAGATGCTTCGTTTCAAGTATGTCTCCATGTTCCATGACTCTAGACAAAAAGAATGCTGCTGAATGTTTCTCATCGAATATCGGCCCTACAGAATCAATTACTGAGCATGTTTCACCAAGAGATCTTTGCATTGCCATACTGATAAAAGATGGACTTATAAATGAATCAAGAACAAGAATGTCACATAAAGAGGAATTCAGTCACAATGATGCTAACCCTTTGTTGGCATGCAATAATTGTGGCTGCTTGGAGCATTCATCGAAGATGCTGATATGTGATTCTTGTGAAGCAGCATTTCATTTGTCTTGCTGCATCCCTTGTATTAAAGAGCTGCCTACTGATGAATGGTATTGCGCTCCATGCTTGTGTAAGAAACCCAAGAGTCTTTATGGCAAACTCTCAGAGGGCAAGATCAAGCCTTCCAGGAATACTAACACAAGGCCTCATGGGATGAGTCACATAGAGTACATGCTGAAGGATGCTGAACCATATGTTACTGGGGTTCGAATTGGTAGAGATTTTCAGGCAGAGGTGCCAGAATGGTCTGGTCCATCATCCAGGTGTGGTTATTTATGCAAGACATTAACCTTTGCATTAATTATGGAATTGGGTCATGTAAATTTGGGTGTGTCAAAATTCAGTTTCTGAAGATTGCTAGTTTCCTGGAGACTATTTGTTTGTTTTTAATTTTTTAATTATCATGACCACTATGATCTACTCCATCTGTTCCAGAATTTAAGTTGTTTTTCCCCTTAAGTCAAAACTATGCATTACTAGAAAATTAAGCAAATTGACAACCAAACTAACTAATAAGTAAGGGGTAAGTTAGTCTTTTGCCAGACTGCTTATTTGGTTCTAAAATTGCTTGGATACCTTGTATTTCAGAACGGAGTATTTGTTTAATTTTTTTTGCTGTAGTTATCTATTCTATCTGATAGCTACTTGTACCATTCTCTCAAAAGGAACAATGTTACTTTCTATTTAGAAGATATGATGAGCGTATTAATATTGGAACTTTATCTGCTACCTTTTTTCAATGCCATTTCTATCTTTGCATATTTTCAAAGTACGTGCCATTTCTGACCTACAGTATTGGATGCTTTTTCATCACTGATCGGTTAAATCATTTAAAACATAACTAAATATAATTAGTGGTATAAAACGACAGATTTAAGGGGTGTACTTTTTTTTTTCCTGATAATAAATATAATTGGAAAATGTAAAAATGAACTGAAACAGTTATACAACATTAGAGCATGTATCCAAGCAATGGGTGCTAAGGATAATCAATGGGAGAGAAATGAATTAGCACCGGTACTGAGTTCATGGCATTGATGCTAACGTTTGCACCAGTCCTGACTTCAGTTTAGTTAAAAATTAAGGGGAAGTATTGGGTGCAAATAGTATTTTAGTGTGCAGACTTACTCTCACTTGTCGCATCCAATGTGAATAGACCAGGGACAAGGGATTCTTATCTCCCAGACTCCCATTTGAGCCATTTATTAGATTGAATCCAAGGGGTGAGATTGAGTCTGTGCATATGTGCACCAATATACTCTTGTGCACCCGGTACTTCCCCAAAAAATAAATATTTTAAGTCATCCTAGTGCCTATAAGAGGCTGCTAAGGGATAACGTGGTTGCTGCTAAGGGAGTAAAATACTACTCCCTCCTTTCCAAATTATAAGACGTTTTGGCTTTTCTAGATACATTGCTTTTTTCTACGTATCTAGACATGGTGTATATCTAAATGCTCAGCAAAAGCTATGTATCTAGAAAAGTCAAAACGTCTTATAATTTGGAATGGAGGGAGTAGATAACTGCCGTTAGTACCTAAATTAAGGGACATGTGTACATGCTCTTAGGTGAGTAGGGCTAAGCAACAACCATACATTTGCATGGACAGTTATGACATGCTAGTTTGACTGATGGTGAAATCAGTTGGTTCTGGTGTTTGCCAAACTTATGATATAGCTTACCGAACTAGCATCTATACAATTTTTTTAGCATTGATTTAGGATGCACCTTGACAGGCATAAGATCTTTTTTTTTTCTTTTCAAACATTGATTACCTGTCCTTAGATTCAAAAACCAATTCCTTAATGGTGCAGCCTTCAGTGTATGAGCTTCACATATATGGTTTATGTATGCCACTCTACTAGTCTACTTAAGATGAAATTTCTTACTGGTTGGAGTTTCAATGTTTCTTCTTATTGGTAAATATTTCAGTCCATGTAATGAAGGGTGGGCCTGGTGCAAGCGGTATAGTCTTACCGCCTGTGACCGGAAGGTCCCGGGTTCGAGTCGCGGTCTCCTCGCATTGCACAGGCGAGGGTAAGGCTTGCCACTAACACCCTTCCCCAGACCCCGCACACAGCGGGAGCTCTCTGCACTGGGTACGCCCTTTATTTCAGTCCATGTAATTTGTGATAAGTTATCATGTGGTATGTTAATTTTGTTGTTTCATACTGTCATTGTCTCTGGACCCTTTCATTAATTTGCAATGCTGATGTTTATATATTCTGTAATTATTTCTGCAGCAGTGATGGTTACTTTGACGAGCCCTATGAATTTGGTTCTGCAGAACTAACTACATTTAATGTAAGATTTTACCATTGAATTACTAGTGTTCCCCATAAGATGTCTCTTAAGCTTCTTTTGTACTTGCGTAGTTGTGCAAAATGAGTAATCAAAATCATTCTTCCATTGGTAATTGGATCCAATGCCGTGAGACCTTGAATCTAGGAGACTCGGACAAGCAAGTTATCTGTGGAAAATGGAGAAGGTACATAAATTTTCTGTTTTATGAGTTCCTAGATATATATTTGTCTTGGTTAGTATTTATTTATTTTCGGGCCTGGTGCAAGCGGTAGAGTCTTACCGCCTGTGACCGGAAGGTCCCGGGTTCGAGTCGCGGTCTTCTCGCATTGCACAGGCGAGGGTAAGGCTTGCCACTGACACCCTTCCCCAGACCCCGCACAGAGCGGGAGCTCTATGCACTGGGTACGCCCTTTTAAAAAGAATGTAACAACTCAAATCTAAGATAATTTTAATTCAGAATTCCCAGTTCAGCAGCATTTTTTCTGTGGGTTATGCCTAAAGGTGCTAATGGTCTGTGAACCGAACCGTAACTGTCCCAAACCAATCACGTTTGCCCTCAATGCCCACTCCACACCGCCCCATTTATTCTCCCACCAAAATCAATCCACACCAAACCGCATGCATTATTAAATCCAAGCCAACCGAATCCAGGACCTCAAACCATAATTTCAAATCAGTTTAAGAGTGTAGCAGAGCAAACTACGGGCCTTTCTGAACACGACCAGCGGCATGGCGAGCGACCCCATCTTGCCGGTGGAGCTGGACACCATCCTGAACCCCGAGTTCCTCAACATCAACAGCAAACGACCTGGGCACGGATGTCAACAGGCGCATCTCACATCGGTCCTAATGGCTGGCTACTACGACAAAGACGGTGCCGGCACCTTCCGAGAGCTGTGGCTAGGCACAACAGCCACATGCAAGCCCATGTAGGGACGGCCAGTCCAAACAGCTGGCCATGAAGCTAGCTCCTGCGTAGTGGCGAAGCCCTGGACTCCCCTGCTCTCAGGTGGCGACGTCAAGCCTCGCGGCGGCGGCGACTCCGGAGGAAGGCATCAAAACTGGCCAGACCCAACCAAACCGGATCGATCCACTTTGTCTTACTCCAGACCAAACTGGACCACTAGGCTTCTGAGCCCATTTTCCACCATACCAGATTGACCCAAAATAAAAACCAAACCATGAAATCCGGGTTCGGCCCAAACCATTAGCAGGTTTAGTTGTGACTCAATGAATGTTGGGAGCTTTATAATTTGTCCTTTCCCATCATACTACAATGTGGCTAGCAGTGATTTTATCTGGGAAATTGGTAGAAGCTGGTCAAAATATGGTTAGCTAGTCGAACTTGGTCCATTTATGGCCATACATGGTATAAAAATAAAATGTTTATGAAACATATTAATTTTTTTGTGGGCAATTGCTAATTTGCTACTGCTTTGAACTGTGATTGCAAAACATCGCACGAGAATTGCAAAATGCCACTAGAACTGTCATTCGAGTTAACTTGACCACTTTTAAAATATATGAAATTTAGCATAAATGTTGTATAGTACAATTTACCAGATCATATTGGTTGTGGAGCTAGATGTAACTAAAAATTAAGGGCTTGTTTGGTAGAGCTCCATCTAATTCTGATTCTCTATGGAAGCTGATTCTGTGACTGAAAGTGATTCTCTTTGATTCTGTAGCATAAACTCTCGAAATTACGATGGAGAATCACTTCACAGAATCAGGAGAAGCTACTTTTTTCAGCTCCCAGCCTCTTAATTTATTTCAGAGAATCACTTCACAGAATCAGCAGAGAATCACTTCTCTCTGAAAAACTGTTTGGCAGAGCTCCTGCTAGATTTAACAGAGAATCAGCTCCGGGAACTCTGCCAAACAGTGCTAAGTGATGCTCTTGCCTTTCTGTGGAGCATCCCTTTTTTATCTTTTTGCTATGTTTCTTCTTTCTTCGCTCTGGCAGAGGTAGTTTATTCTTTCAGTTTCCTCTTAGTTCGACTGAAAAATGTGGAAGTTTGATGCCAGCATAAGTTAGCTTTTCCTTGACCATATCTTGTGCATTTATGAAGGTACACTGTAAATATTTTGTTCTTGTGGAATATCCTGCAGGGCGCCCCTATATGTTGTACAGTCAGATGATTGGGATTGTTTTTGTTGTCTTCTTTGGGATCCAGCCCATGCTGATTGTGCTGTTCCACAGGTAATGTTTTACTTATTTTGTTACAGTAATTACTTAAATGTGTAAAGCATCTGCCTCGTTTAAAGGCCTGTTTGGTTCATGCCCAAACTTGCCACGCCGAACTTTCGGCATGCCATAGAAAGTGTGGCGAGCAAACACGAAGCCACACTTGTGGCAAGTTTTGGCAATAAATTGAGTCTATGACGTGTGGGACAGGGTGCTAAGAAAGTGTGGCATGCCATAGTTACAGCAGTGAATCAAACACATGCCTAAGAAACTGTGGCACGCCTGACTTGCGGCACGGCAAGTTTGGGCATGAACCAATACATGTGCAGGGTGGTATAGACGTATAGTACCCTAATTTGAGCTATGCAGTTGATGATTTGATACTTGTTTCTTATTACCCTAACTTGCATGGCAAATTTATGAAAGTTTCAAATTTTAATTATTTTGTTTCTTATTATATCCAACTATCCGATGACTATCTTGGTAAACAAAGAAAGGGGTGGTATACTACCCTAATTTGAGCATTCCATTTGATGATTTGATACTTGTTTCTTGTTACCCCAACTTGCATAGCATAATGTTTTTATGACAGTTTCAAATTTTAATTATTTTGTTTCTTATTATAGCCAACTATCCGATGACTATCTTGGTAAAGAAAGAGATCTATTATTTTACAGCAATGTTTAGTTGCTCTTGCTCCAATTGTTACAAAATCACTTTTGAACTGTAGTTTTCTTTGCCAATTCTACACTTGTGTTACTCTAAAGATCTGTCATGATAAGATGCGTAAAGATTGAATGCCTGGTATTGAACTGTCTTGAGAAGACCAACTCTGAATTCCTAGCTTGTATACAATTGCCAGGTTTAGATATTGCATACTATTTGTCCAGCCCATCTGGGTACAATGCTTGCGTAATTGTAAAGCTAAATATTAAAAAGTCACTATTTCTCTAAACAAAGGTGCTCTAGCAGCTAGAGCTGGCTTATTCCTAACATGGCCCTCAATATGTTGGACAATGAAGAGCGGTAAGAAACTACAGCTAGAACTGATTTTGTTGCCACTTAATAAGTATTTAACCATGGCTCGAGTATTTTCTTGAATAATGGCTCTATTTGACATATTTTGTGATTATCTGAATGAGTATCCGTGCATGATTTTACCCACAACGTGCATTCTTTTGGTCAGTGGAACTATGCTATTTCCCCCTTTAGATCTTTGATATTGCCATTCTTTCTCTGTTTGGGATGAAATGGAACCAATAAGAGGTCAAGAGGGCTGTATGTATTGAGGATTCTGTTTCAACCAATACATTGAGGTTTTGTTTTTCTTTGAATATACCATAAAAATGATTGATATTTGATAGTCTGCCCTAGTGGTTATCGTTGTCTAGCAAGCACTTCAGAATCATGTTTGTATCTTAACCCCCTATCAGTATACAAAACCTCTGGATGGTCTTTTTTATGTTCATGTTCATAATGTGATACATAAGGGTGGGCATAAAAAACCGAGACGAGACTGAAGTACCCGAAATTTTGGTCTTTGGGTATGGATATCTGTTTGGGTGCAGATGGTGGAACACCGAATTTACTTTAAGTTAGTTCGGTCATATACCTTCGGCACTACTACTCGGGAGGAGGAAGATATTAGTTTGGAAGGTCAAGTAGTGCCTAGAAAGGATACCTTTCGATATCTAGGATCAATACTACAGAGAGACGGGGATATTGATGAAGATGTTAGCCATAGAATCAAAGTAGGGTGGATGAAGTGGCGCCAAGCATCTGGTGTCCTATGTGACAGAAGGGTACCACAGAAGCTAAAAGGCAAGTTTTATAGGACGGCGATTAGACTTGCTATGTTGTATGGTGCAGAATGTTGGCCTACGAAAAGACGACATGTTCAACAGATAAGTGTCGCGGAAATGCGTATGTTGCGTTGGATTTGCGGTCATACAAGAAGGGATTGAGTTCGGAACGATGATATACGTGATAGATTAGGGGTAGCACCAATTGAAGAAAAGCTTGTCCAACACCGGTTGAGATGGTTTGGACATGTCCAACGGAGACCTCCAGAGGCACCGGTGCGTAGTGGAATCCTAAGCCAGGATAGTAACGTGAAGAGAGGCAGAGGAAGACCGAAGTTGACTTAGGTAGAGGCAATAAAAGGAGACTTGAAAGGATGGAATATACCCAAAGACTTAGCCTTAGATAGGAGTGCTTGGAAAACAGCTATTCACGTGCTTGAAATTTGATTGCTTCTGTTGGGTTTCAACTCTAGCCTACCCCAACTTGTTTGGGAATTAAAGGCTTTGTTGTTGTTGTTGTTGTTGTAGTTCGGTCATATACCTTCGGTAACCGAACAGACCAGAGTCTAATCCTTCCCCTTTATTCTCTTAATTAACTTCTCTTCCCATCCACACGTGATGCATCCTTATTCAGTTAGCCTTCATGTACATTCTCTCCTGTCCGTGTCTGTTCCTCTCATTTGCATGGGTGCGCTGCCACAGGCCACTCCACCATCCTGGCCATGGCACCGGCCTCTCTCGATTAATCGCTTTGTCACATCATTCACTCTCTGCAGACTTCCAAAGTAGATGCAGACTGACCCATGTGTCCTCGAACAAGATGGTGGCTAGCCCTCGACAGTGCCCTCATGGAGCACGAGACACGTTAAGGAGAACCATGAGATGTGCCCTCGTGGAGTAAAACCAGCGTGCGGCCATGAGCTGCTGCTCACACCCTTGCTTGACGCCTCCTGCACACTGCGACAGCGGTGCGCAGGGAGCTCGAAACTCCACGCGGTGGTTCCGCTGGATGGCATCTCCACTCCAGCACAGCGTTGTGGCATCCTATCTCGGCAACTCCGGCCCAAGCTCCTCCGAGCTCCCCATGTCCTTGTGAGCATTGGTAGCTCGGGTTCATCGGGCACCCGAGCCAAAAAAGTGATACATTTCCGGGTGCCAATTCTTAAAAACTCAAATTAAAAAAGGACAAAAAAAAAGCCAACTCAAAATTTGGGTTAAAGACAGAATGCCCACCCCTAGTTCCACAGCATGGCATCTCCACTCCAACAAAGCGCCATGGCATCCTGTCTCGGCAACTCTGGACCAAGCTCCTCTGAGCTTCCCATGTCCCAGTGCGCATTGGTAGCTCAGGTACATCGGGCACCCGAACTGAAAAATCAGTTACTTGAATTATCGGGTAGGCAATTTTGTGATAGCTTTTTGGGTGTCAATTATTAAAAACCGAAATTAAAAATACTGAAAAACCAACCTGAAGTTTGGGGCAAGACAGAATGCCCAACAGTACACAAGATACTGCTGACATTTTCATCAATTATCCTGTTTTTTTGAATTTTGTATTCCAATGTAGGAGTTGAAGACTAGTGAAGTACTGAAGCAGCTGAAGTTTGTAAACATGGTATGTTCCAATCCTACAAACTATTCCATTTTTATTTAGAAGTATTTTGTTACTGGTTCTAGACTAAAAAAAATGCAGTATTGACCTTTTCTTGCATGGTTGAGAAATCTATGAAATTTGGTAAGAGGCAAGGAATGAATGCCATGAATCTGTTACATTTGGACATGGGCTAGCCTGTTTGTTTCAACTGTCTACATAGTAATCTGTAGGGGGCTTGATCCTTACAACATAGTAGTCATGGATATTTGAGCACACTTAGGGCGTTGGTAGGCTGGATGGGAGTGGGGCCAGGCTTGCGGGCTGCACGAGCTGGTGTTTGGTAGGCTGAGCAGGGTTGCGGGCCAGGCTGGCACACTCCTTAAAGCAGCAAAGATGCTGCATCTGGGGAAATGCAAATAAGGTTTGTTTTTACTGGGCCAGGCTCGAGCATGGAATGGATGGATGATTCAATCACCACCTGTCACTTTTCGCGTTGTTTTTTCTCCTCCACAAGTGCTTGTCCATGGTGGACGACTTGTCCTGCTCATCGGCTCCCTACTCCGGTCTTCCTCCCTCTCTCTTGTTGCATCCCACCCCAAACCTCTACACTTGACTGTGCAGTGGCCGAGCCAGGCATAGTGCTCCATCGACCTCAAGCTCTGCAGTCTAGGGGAGTTCATGGAGAGCAGATAGGATGGAGCTGGTTTTGGGTGAAGGCTCGCATGGTGGCGTTGGGGAGTGCCTTGCTGAGGCCGTCGAGCAGCCAGACACCCATGTTGATGAGGACCCTGCCACGACATCGGTGAAGAAATCGTTTATCACCTCAAGGGCGGCGGCGTGCTTGCAGCATTGACGAGCATGGCAAGTGTGCACGCGACGTCCACGAGTGAGGCGAGATGCGTGCGAGGCTTCTTTCGATTTGTCGTGTTCCATTCTCGTTTGTGCTCGCAAGGTGTTTCTACAAAAAGGCTAAGAAGTAGCAGGGAATAGAAGAGATAGTATGGGTGGTTACTCCACCAAATATTAGTGCAAGGTAAGCATAAACACTTTTGTACAGCCTGCCAAGCACCAGATTCTCTCAAGCCCAGCTCCATAGATACATTAAACCAAACAAGGCCAGTTGCACCAACTCAACCTGCCTTATCTTGGCCTGGCCCTTCTCATCCAGACGGGCCACACTCGTCCAGTCTAGCAATCACGCCTTTAATGGGGCTGGGTCTTTGCAAAATAGTAGGTAATGGGCGATATAGATATAGTTGTTGGTTAGAATTGCTATTACCATTATGCTAATGCTTTTCAACCGTTAAAGCTACCGTATGATGTTCATGCTGTTAAAACACCATGGTTAGTGTAGCAGAAGTCTTCCGACAATACAGACATTATCAGTTTATAGTACATTGTTGTTTTTACTGATCTCTTGTGATTTGGTTTAGGACATTTCTAGACAAATCCTACTCAAATTATGGTTTTTACTTTGTAAATATTTTGTATTTAAGTATATCAGTCTAAACCCAGTTGTCTAATTTTGTCCAATGATTGTTTTAGTTCAAACTGACACTCCTTATGCCAACCATATTCAGCTAAAGAATCAGCCGGTGGACCAAAACCAGAAGCCTGCTTAAATCCCAGTACCAGAGTGGGTGATTCCTTAAGAGAAGGATACCCATTATGATTGTATGAATGAGTTGCTGTATGTGGCATTATCTTGTAGCTAGCCATCTGTAATCTATAGAACATGTGGGAATTATGTTGTTGTAGCCTGTTAAACGAAATGATCGTTGACGCCTCCCCCTCTGTACCGCCGTCTTCTATAGGGTTTTGGTACACAAGAGTTGTACAACATAGATCTGTCTGCGCAGTTCAGGGAGCAGCGTGTCGCTACTGTTGTAATCGCTGCCAAACGATCATGTGATCCTGCGCCAAGTTTTGTTTCTTGGTAACTTCTGGATGAGGTTGGATGACTGAAGGGGGAAACCAATTCAAAGCATCTGGTATTACGCTTGCTACTTCATGACGTTATCTTACAAGGGATGTCATTTTCTAATACACTGCCGAGCGTTTATGTAAATCTGTAGATAGTTGTTTGGTTTGAGTGCTATGCATTTCATGACGAGGCATCTTGCATTGTCTACCTTCATTCCTCCCTCCCAGGAACAAAATACTGGGTCTAGAGCACAAAATAGTACTCTGATCTGAAATTGCAAAGCCGTTGATTGTCTTCATATCTTGTGCGGCTAAGTGTAAAGTGTAGTGAGTTAAGTCACGTTGTAACTCTTATATGGTTTTCGTGAAAGCAGTTTTTCCTACAAAATAGTACTTACCCCCGGTGCTCTGATGATCTGAAATTGCAAAGCTGTTGATTCTCTACATTTCTTGCGCTAAGTGTAGTGGTGAGTCAAGTCACATTGACAGGAAGTTATCTACACGCAGTTGACACGCCTGAGCGATCAATCCATCACGCCAAAACATCTCCCACACCCAGGCTGCTACACGCGTGGCACGCACTGTAGCCATATTTTGATGTGCGGCCTGTATATATAATAGTGTGAACGTATGAGCATCAGTGACAGACAAGGCGAAGTTACGGGCCATCAGGACTGTCGCGACCAAAACGATCCCTGTCATCAGCTAGGCTGTACGCTGAAGAAGCCGCATCCCATGTGGGCTTCGTTTTTCCCCGTCCGGCCGTCCCGGAACTGACGGATCGGACGGACGGTGCACAGACACCGCAGTGATTCCGTTGCCGCCTCAGGTCAGTCACGAGCAGCAACTGCACTATAGCGAACTCCTGGCAGCGCGACAGGAGCAGTCAATGGCACGGCAGCCTGGCAGCAGCAGTAATTCCTGGGTGGTGCAACTGCAACTGCAATAGCAGCGGTGCATGCCAGTCACAGGGGAATGCCGGCAGGTATAGCTAGGAAGCGTGCCCGTGTACGGCGGACGGGTGGACGGAACGGTACGTCTCGCTCGCGCCGAGCAGCGACCATGCATGTGGTGCGAGCACCGAACCCGACTCCTGGTCCCGGGGCACGAGCGTACACAGCAGAGCACGGCACCGCAGGTGGTGGTTTCAACGACATCACTCGGGGTGGCCGTACGCGTCCGTGCCGGGTGGCGGGTGTCCCCCGGGTGCGCCTTGTGTTGTGTGGTCCGTCACCGTCAGGGCGCATCTATCCGGCCCACGCGCCACGCCCATCGATCCATCCCGCTGACCGCGTTGTACGTTCCTCCGATCCTTCGCTACGGCTTGGCCCTGATGACGCTTGCTGCTGTTAGCAACTCTACTAGATTGATTCACAGATAACTTGATTCAGGCAAGAAAAGTACAGGACTTCAGAGGAAAGGGTGGGCGGAATCAGCGAGCAAGGGAATAAGGTGCTAGGCTATAGGTCTAGAAGGAACTGGAGATAGGAATCCGGGTACAAGAGAGATAGAGAGTTGGGAAGAAGAACAGTAACTAGGAAGAGGTACTTTGTTTTCTCATAATTGTTCGATGCCCTTCCTCTTGCCATCCCGGCCCTTTGTACTGGCTTGGCCTTATCTTTGCTTCTGTCTGACAGCCTGGCCCCACCTGGCAGTCCATCTTACACATATCCCTGACATTCCCCCCTTCTTAAAATTCGGCTTGCTCCTGAGCCGGTGGAGAAGTTAGGAACCACTAGGATCCCAGGGAAATTGCGAGCACCTGATTTGGATCAGAAATGTGTTCTTGATCCCCATAGAAGAAGATAATTGGAGAAGTTCCTTTGCCTCTGCAGTTGGAGCAGCGTGCAGAATGACATCACACTTTTGCTGTCCATGTGTTTTCGTCATCCTTGAGTGATGAGTCACACGATCACGTTCAGTTGGAGCAGAATAGAAACAAGGATGCCACTGACAAGAGCAGGCAACAAATGTACTCATCTTGCTGGCAATTGAATTGGTCCTGAGTAAAGCAGCATTTACCAAATACTTGTCATATACAAGGGTTGCGAGGGAATTGCAGTCCCAACAAGTGTGTATATAATTATATGTGACTGTAAAATCAGCTTGTCCATCCATGAGTGCTACCAGTGCAAGCAAATGACAAGAACAACGAACAATTGTAATTTGAAGAAGTCCAGTTTCCATCAGAGTTGCTAGCACACCAACAGCGTGCATTCCTGCTACTTCAAGTGGACAACACTGAAATAGTTGTTGCATATTAGATGTTACTGTAACCACGAGATGTTCACCTTCCACCAGAAATTCTCTTTTGAGCATGTATGCACCTGATAGAATCATGCCCCATTGACCAACACTAAGTGGCAGCATAGCTCTTCTATCATTGATGAGATACGGAAGAATTATAGCCAGAGCCTGAAGCTTTCCAGGAAACAACTGAATCATGTATACCCTTAACCATGTGCATGACAACTTGATATCGTTGAGTCCAACAACTTGCACTGCATTTTGAAGTAACTCCGGCCAAAGCTTCCAGCACTCTTGACAGCTTACATAATGGAAGAATGGAACTGTAGACTGGCGCAATGAGCAGCTAACACTGTTTAGCCAGTTTACACACCATGTAAACGCTACACAGTGGTGCGCCGTTTCCGTTTAATCACCCGTTTACCCCGTTTAATTGGCCGTTTACCCCGTTTAATTGGACGTTTTGCCCGAATAATGGCTAAACGGTAGGTGACCGACTGTTTATTGTTTAGCGTTTAGGAAAACATTGGCAGCTAATCACAAAACTCACAGATAACTGAAACCATGTCCCGTTGCTTTGGGGTGGGGGCCATGGAGGCTTGTACTGCACAGCAACCCATTGAAGGGTCGAGATGGCGGCCCGATTTTTGCAATCGCGTCGGCTAACCGATACAAATGCGGAATTAAAACTATTGGTCTAGCCAAGACTATACCCCACTATATATGTTCACTAGCACCTTGCAAAGATAACAATTATGCAACAAAGGTGCCGGGCTAGTTAGAGCTCTCCTAAATAATTCTAGGAGCAAGGTTATACAAACCTATGCCACTAGTACTTTAAGCAACAAGGGAGCTCCTACATATGCTAGTAAGCAAAAGCACAAAGCTAACTAAGCTCACTAGTAATGCTCAATAACAAGACAACCAATGCCTAATTAGAGAGCGCAAATACTTAGCTACACAAACTAAGCAATGTGACTAACAAGGTTACTAAAACCAAATTAGCCACGCAAGGGAGCTACTTCTATGCTACACAAGCAAGAAGGTAATTAGCAAGCTACACAAGCTATCTAATTACAAGAGCAACTACACAAGCTTAATATGTATAAAAGTAATTGCAAGCTTGTGTAATGGGGATGCAAACCAACGGGAAGAACAAGGTTGACACGATGATTTTTTCTCCCGAGGTTCACGCGTTTGCCAACACGCTAGTTCCCGTTGTGTCGACCGCTCACTTGGTGGTTCGGCAGCTAACTAGCATCACCCGCTAAGCCCGCACGTCGGGCACCGCAAGAACCTACCTCTTGAGTGAGGGTAGCTCAATGACACGCTTTACTAGAGTTGCTCTTCGCGGCTCCCGCGGGGCGAGCACAATGCCCCTCACAAGCACTTCTCTGGAGCGCCGCACAAGCTTCTTGCGCGCTTCGACGGAGACCACCACCAAGCCGTCTAGGAGGTGGCAACCTCCAAGAGTAACAAGCACCACCGGCTTGCAACTCGATCACCTAGTGCCACTCGATGCAACCTCACGATGCAATCGCACTAAAATCGCTCACTCACACAATCGAATGATCACTATCAAGTATGTGTGAGATGGAGGGCTCCTAAGCACTCTCAAGCATGGACACAAAGTCCCCCAAGGTGCTCCACACCAACCATGGACGAAGGCCACTTCTATTTATGTCCCCAAGGGCTAAACTAGCCGTTACCCCTTCACTGGGCAAAAATCGGGCCGACCGGACGCTCCGGTCATGTTGACCGGACGCTGGACCTCAGCGTCCGGTCGCCCGCAGACGGCCACGTGTCCCGATTCCAATGGTCACTTGACCTGACCGGACGCAACAGCTTCAACTAACCGGACGCTGAACCCCCAGCGTCCGGTCGTTTCCAGTAAGGTACCGACCTCGACCGGACGCGTCCGGTCACACTTGATCGGACGCAGCCCAGCGTCCGGTCACACTCCAGCTTCTGCGTCACCATACGTTAGCCTGACCGGACGCAGCCTGCCAGCGTCCGGTGCTTTCAGACCCAGCGTACGGTCAGTTGACCGACGCCAGCGTCTTTGCGATCAACTCGTTTTCACTTCTAACTTCTTCACCCTTGCTCCAATGTGCCAACCACATGGATTTGCATCCGGCGCAATAGAAAATAGGTATTCCATTTTCCCAAAAGCGCCGAATCCCGCCGAGCTTAACCCATCTCACCCCTGCAAACACCACCTCCTTTGTAAATGTGCCAACATCACCAAGTGTACACCACCATGTGTATGTGTGTTAGCTTTTCACAATCACTTCCCAAAGAATGTTAGCCACTCAACTTGCCACGCCACTCGATCCTAGCGACGATGCAAAGTTAGATCACTCGAGTGGCACTAGATGACTGATATGCAAACAAGTTTGCCCCTCTAGATTGTACGGCCATCTATCCTAAACCCGGTCATAAACTTTTCTACACACCTATGACCGGTGAAATAAAATGCCCTAGGTTATACCTTTGCCTTGCGCATTTTATTCCATCTCCTTCAATGTCGATGCAACACATGCACCAACACGATAAAAATGATATGATCCACTTCATATCATCATGTGATCATATTGGTTCATCGACCTTAACTTCACTTGCTCTTCACCATTGCCATCGTCCATCGGCGCCAAGTCTTGCTCAAGCTTCACCGCCACGCGGTCCATCACTCCAAAGCCTTTGACTTGTCCTTCACGCTTGCAACCGGTTCATCAAGCCAAGTCTTGTCTTGATCTTCTCCACCTTGATCACATGACTCAATGTCATGTCTCATGTGCAATAAGCTCCTTCATCATCACATGTGTGAGCTTTGCAACATCTCCAAGCCATTTTCACCTCCATGGCATATGTTGCTCATACACATGTACCTATGGACTAATCACCTATGTATCTCACATAAACACAATTAGTCCACCTAAGTTGTCACTCAATTACCAAAACCAAACAAGGACCTTTCACCCATCCTAAACAGATCAGTGACCAGAAAGCAGAAACCCAAATAGAGTTGAGTGGAGTTCACAAACATAGTATTCACTGAAAGTGATGTCTTCAAGTGCACAGGTGCTGCATAACCACAGAAAAATGGCTAAGGGATTGGCCTGAGATGGACTGCATCAAAACTGATATCAATGCAGAGCTTCATCTGAACAGATTGACCTTGTGTAGGTGTCAGCCATGGTTGAGAAGCTATATTGGTATGAACTATAATGTGCACACTAGAAACACCTCTATCACAACTTCTTCCATGATTAACTATTTTCAGCTTGCTAAGAACATATGCATTCATCACCTCAGGATCAAGCAATGATATACCAAGAGGTGCATGAAAAACAACGAATCTCCTTGGTCTCATCAAGCATTTCCAAGACTCTACAAGTGCAGGAAGCACACACCAGATTTGTTATTGAGTTGATACATACCATGGGGGCTTCCAGAGTCGGCCAGGGTGACCCATGGCAGAGTTCCTCACAACCATGTAGAACGATGGCCATGGTGTAGGCCGTAACTCAGCATCACAACCCATCAACCTCAGTTCGTTAGGTGGTGGCCATGGTTGGTGTTGATCGACTCCTAGTGACATACGACTCGGCAGCTCGAAGCCAATGCAGATGTTGCAGAAGATGTCTGCATGCAGTGATAATTCCTCGAACACCTGGCGTGCACCCAAGCTAGCATGCTCCAGAGATATCGAACTCAACATGGCAAGGCTTGGGGTTGAGGCACCTGGAAGTGTAGATGTTGTTGATGACGTTGGAGTAGCTTCAGCAACGTGTGTCGACCAAGTCATCCCGTGGGACCCTTTTGTGGCCATGGCTGGCGGGAGGCCGCCGAGGACGTCACCGAGGCCACCGGTCGTGCTCCACGACGCCATCTCGGCGCCGACGAAGACGACGTTCATGTTGGTGGAGCGCCGACGATGAGGGATGGGGACCTGCCCGCGGGCCTGCTGCTGCCTCAGAGCCGGGCACGCATGGGCCTGCATGCTGAGCATGTGGGAGACGGCGATGTGCTCGGAGTAGACCCCGTAAAGCGAGTCGGCGGCGGCACAAACCTTGAGCGCGACCAGTGGGTAGGGCGCGGCGCTGGCGGGGTGTGGCACGCAGCGGGCAGGCCCCGACGAGGATGCGGGGTTGGAGATGATTGGACTGGAGGAGACGGAGAGGATTTGGCCCTTCGCGAGCATCATCTGCGTGCTCCGACCGACGGAGGCCTCGGCCTCGGGCTCTGGGTCCGGCTCGGCGTCGGCGTTGTAGCGGATCTGGTCGGCGAAGATGGTGGCATTGGGCCCGGGGTAAGTCGTGGCGTCGCCGCCTTTTCTAGACACGAACTCCTCGTGCGTGAGGATCGAGGCATGCACGGTTGTGAAGGAGCTAGTGGAGAAGGCCGCAGAGGCGGGGATGTACTCGATGTCAACGGGGCCGCACTGGGCGAGCTTCTAGATGACGTCGAGTGGCGCGTCGAGGTTGGTGGAGGTGAACTGGTGGACCTGTATGTCGGCGAGGGAGTCGGCGCCCAGGAGCAAGCCATGGTCGACGGGGTCAAACTCGAGGGTGATGTCAGCGCCGTCAGCAGCGTCGGTGGCGGCCGGCTCCTCCAGGATGTGGGCAGGCTGCTCGAACAACCCACCCCAGTTGTCGGAGCAGTTGTCGGCGGGCTGCTCGAAGAATCCGCCCCAATTGTCGGCTACCACCTCGACTCCGTCCGCAGCAGACAGAGACGGAACGAGGACGCCCGGAGAGGCCTCGCACGCGGCGTCCTGCACGGTGAATCTCCGATGCCACTTGCGCTCGAGAAGGTCCTTCTGGTTGGAGAGTTGCTTCTGGATGGTGGCCTGCTCGACGAAGAGCTTCTGGATCTCCTTCAGCAGAAGTTGCGTGTCGGGGTTCATTGTTTCACTCTGTGGGGCTCGGCGGGTGTAGTGGAATCGGATCGGAGGCTTCGGTGGTGGTGGTGGTGGTGATCGATTCAGGACGCCTATTCTCGGCTCGACTCGCGGATCTGAGGAATTTTAGGAACTCAATCGCGCTACAGCAGCTCACTGCGGCGCGATGAGATCAACCAACCACGGCAAATTGCGAATCAGAGTAGAAGATAGGAAACACGGAAGAGAATCGAAAAGCTCTGGATACCAAATGTCAGCAACTCTACTAGATTGGTTCACAAATGACTTGATTCATGCAAGGAAAGTACAGGACCTCAGAGGAAAGGGTGGGCGGAATCAGCAAGCAAGGGAATAAGGTGCTAGGCTATAGGTCTAGAAGGAACTGGAGATAGGAATCCGGGTACAAGAGAGATAGAGAGTTGGGAAGAAGAACAATAACTTGGGAGAGGTACTATGTTTTCTCATAATTGTTCGATGCCCTTCCTCTTGCCATCCCAGCCCTTTGTAGTGGCTTGGCCTTGCCTTTGCTTCTGTCTGACAGCCCGGCCCCACCTGGAAGTCCATCTTACACATATCCCTGACATTCCATCTTACACATATCCTGAGAGCTGCGTACATGTAGCTTGTTCGGCTGGACTTAAAAAACACTGTTTATGCTGGTTTGTTGTGAGAGAAAAACACTGTCCCGACTGTCTGGGCGCATTGCTGCTACCAAAAGCACAAGTTGCATGAGGTTGTGTTTAGTCGTAGGAATTTGAATTTTGGGGCTACTGTAGCACGTTCGTTTTTATTTGGTAAATAGTGTTCAAACATGGACTAATTAGGCTCAAAACGTTCGTCTCGCAATTTCCCACCAAACTGTGCAATTAGTTTTTTTTCGTCTACATTTAATGCTCCATGCACGGGCCGTAAACATTCGATGCGACAGATACTGTAGCAACTTTTTAGAAGCTAAGGTGAAACTAAACAAGGGCTGAATGGTTCTCCGGGGCCGGGGGGCAAAGGATCAGGTCATCATGTCTATCTGCCGTTCCAGCTAGGCGCAAATGCCATGGTAGCAGCTGGTGGAGCATACGTAGTGAGCACAAAGTCTGACAATGCCCCAAGCAGTGACGCAGGAACGTTTAAAAACACGTACGTGACGTCGTCGCATCGGCCTGGTTCGGTAGGCCCTGGGTCGACCCCCATTGACCTTGGACCCGGCTAGTCCCGTCGTCGTCGCATAAGAATGGCCGCTGGCCCGGCCGGCCGTCGCGGCGTCCAGGTCCATCATCCGCTCCCCACCCGATTCGCCGAGGCGGACAAGTGGAGACAAAGCGAGCGGCGATCGAACCTCGCGCTCAACGTACGGGGCGGCGCGGCACGGCGAGCACCACCACCATCAGTCCATCACCCCCTGGCCCTGTCGTATAGAATATTCACCCCACGGCTTCCGCGCACGATCCACGCATCATCTCGTGGACTCCTCGCAACGGACGGACGGCCGCGATCGCCCGGGACCGGGACGGCCTCGGCCCCTCCATGTGCCGCGCCAGGAACCCCCATGCGCCGACGGTGGTGCTGGTGTTGGTGTACCGCTGCTGCTTTGTTTCTACGGAGTACTCCTCAGTCCTCACGCAGCGCGGGGCCCGCCGCATGACTTCCGTGGTCCCCACACGGTTTCTTCCCTCCCCTCCCCCCGAAAGCCGCTTTCTCATGGGCTTTGGCCTTGGCCTTTTTTTTCGCTTTTCCAACCAAACCGCGAGACGAGTACGGCTTCGCCTACGAGCTAGCTTTCCCGTGGCTTCCGCCATCCATGCCCATGTGGCAGTGGCACCGCCAGGGCTTCTGCTGCAGCGGCTGCGCGGTTCATTCCTTGGCTCCACAAAGGACTGCAGGTGCAGACGCCCAGACAGAGCCACTGGTCTCTGCCTCTGCATTGCACACACATGGCAGGGGCGCAGCGCAGGGCACGTGACATGTAGATTAAAAAATTCCCGGTTGCCAGCGGGGGCAGCCGGACCTGCAAAGTTCTGTGCCGGGGCATATCGAATTGGTGCCCTTTTTACTTCAGACGCTCGATCAGTGTTGTTTGGGAATCGAACAAAAGGATCGCATAGCACCGCACCTGATACTCCGATCAATCAATCAACCAACAAAGTTAAGCAAGGTCCCGTATCGGAGAACACATGATCTGCAGTTGGGGGATTAAAGAAAATCGTGGGTTACATTAGATTTTAAAAAATATAGCCTTTGCGTGCATCCCTTTTCTGGAAGGACCCGAGACGATGATTGCTAATCATAACCTTCTGTGCAATCAGATTTTATAAACGAAAGTGAGTTTAAAACTTTAGATTCATATTACTACCCTGGTGGTTACCGATCGAGAAAGGTAAGTTCTGACCTCTCACCGTAGGCGATCCTCATAATCATCAGGTAGCCTTGCCGGTTGCTATTTGTCTACCTACGCAAGAAATATTTGTTAGGTTTGCTGCCTCCCTCGGTTTTCGATTTCCAAGGTTTTCCTTTTTGTTCGAAGTGAGCCAAAACTGCTCTCGAAAGGCTGTCAAGTCTTAGTATTGCCGAGTGAGATGAGACTGGCTGTATAGGCAAAACAACCAAACGTGCCCAACATGCTAGGCCTAACAACAATTCGGCAGAGAAAGCCACTGCTTATCTCCTAGTGAACTTGGTTGTCCCTGCAATTTACACGTTGAACCAGACTGACAGTCACAAGGTGACAGATAGCATGTAACGCTCTATTATTAGCACAGCTAGCAGTCCCACATGTTTTGGGTCATCCGTTCGACCCAAAACTTGTTAAATTAAACCAGAATAGTAAATGTCACGTAAGTGTAATTCCTTTTTTAATCATGTTTCTTTTACAACTCAAGTGAGCCAAAACTACTCTTCCAAGCTAGCAAGTCTAGCCATGCTGAGCGAGATGAGACTAGCTAGGTGAGCAAAACAACCAAACATGCCTAACACTTTAGATCTGATGGTCTCCTGGCAGAGAAAGCCATTGATTCCAGTTACTAGTGAACTTGGTCATTCCTGTGATTCACGTGTTGAACAAGATTGGCAATCGCGAGGTGACAAATAGCATGTAACACTCTATTGTTAGCATAGCTAGTACTCCCACATGTTTTGGGTCATCAGATCGACCCAAAACTTGTTAAAATAAACTATGATAGCAAATGCCATGTAAGAGTAATTCATTTTTCAATGACTTTTTCTTTCCAAATCAAGTGAGCCAAAACTACTCTTCCAAGCTGGCAAGTCTAACCATGCTGAGCGAGATGAGACTAGCTGGATGGGCAAATCAACCAAACATGCCGAACACGCTGGATCCAATGGTCTCCTGGCGGAGAAAGCCATTGATTCTAGCTTACTAGTGAACTTGGCCATTCCTGTGATTCACGTGTTGAACCAGATCGGCAGTCACGAGGTGTCAGATAACATGTAGCGCTCTATTGTTAGCATAGCCAGCACTCCCACATGGGTCATCAGATCGACCCAAAACTTGTTAAAATAAAGCATGATAGCAAATGCCATGTAAGAGTAATTCCTTTTTCAATGATTTTTTCTTTCCAACTCAAGTGAGTCAAAACTACTCTTCCAAGCTGCAAGCCTAGCCATGTTGACCGAGATGAGACTAGCTGGATGGGCAAAACAACCAAACGTGCCTAACACGCTAGATCCGATGATCTCCTGGCAGAGAAAGCCATTGATTCCAGCTACTAGTTAACTTGGTCATTCCTGTGATTCACGTGTTGAACTAGATTGGCAGTCACGAGGCGACAGATAACATGTAACGCTCTATTGTTAACATAGCTAGAACTCCCATATGTTTTGGGTCATCAAATCGACCCAAAACTTGTTAAAATAAACCATGGTAGCAAATGCCACGTAAGAGTAATCCCTTTTTCAATGACTTTTCTTTCCAACTCAAGTGAGCCAAAACTACTCTTCCAAGCTGGCAAGTCTAGACATGCCAAGCGAGATGAGACTAGCTAGATGGGCAAAACAACCAAACGTGCCTAACACGCTAGATCTGATAGTCTCCTGGCAGAGAAAGCCATTGATTCCAGCTACTAGTTAACTTGGTCATTTCTGTGTTTCACGTGTTGAACCAGATTGGCAGTCACGAGGTGACAAATAACATGTAACACTCTACTGTTAGCATAGCGAGAACTCCCACATGTTTTGGGTCATCAGATCGACCCAAAACTTGTTAAAATAAAGCATGATAGCAAATGCCACGTAAGAGTAATTCCTTTTTCAATGATTTTTTCTTTCCAACTCAAGTGAGTTAAAACTACTCTTCCAAGCTAGCAAGCCTAGCCATGTTGAGCGAGATGAGACTAGCTGGATGGGCAAAACAACCAAACGTGCCTAACATGCTAGATCCGATGGTCTCCTGGCAGAGAAAGCTATTGATTCCAGCTACTAGTTAAGTTGGATGTTCCTATAATTCACGTGTTGAACCAGACTAATAGTTGCGAGGTGACAGATAACATGTAACGCTCTACTGTTAGCATAGCTAGCACTCCCACATGTTTTGGGTTATCAATGGACCCAAAACTTGTTAAAATAAACCAGAATAACAAATTAAATGCCATGCAAGTGTAATTCCTTTTTTATTGATTTTTTCTTTCCAACTCAAGTGAGCCAAAACTACTCTTCCAAGCTAGCAAGTCTAGCCATGCTAACAAGATGAGACTAGCTGGATGGGCAAAACAACCAAACGTGCCTAACACGCTGGATCCGATGGTCTCCTGGTAGAGAAAGCTATTGATTCCAGCTACTAGTGAATTTGATCGTTCCTGTGATTAACGTGTTGAACCAGACTGATAGTCAGGTGATAGATAACATGTAACACTCTATTGTTAGCATAGCTAGGACTTCCACATGTTTTGGATCATCAGATCGACCCAAAACTTGTTAAAATAAACCAGAATAGCAAATTAAATGACACTTAAGTGTAATTACTTTTTTAATAATTTTTTCTTTTCAACACAAGTGAGCCAAAACTACTCTTCCAAGCTAGCAAGTCTAGCCATGCTAAGCGAGATGAGACTAGCAAGATCGACAAAACAACCAAACTTCTGGATCCGATGGTCTCCTAGCAGAGAAAGCCATTGATTCCAGCTACTAGTAAACTTGGTCGTTCCTGTGATTCACGTGTTGAATCAGACTGGTAGTCGCAAGGTGACAAATACCATGTAACACTCTATTATTAGCATAGCTAGTAGTCCCACATGTTTTGGGTCATCAGATCAACCCAAAACTTGTTAAAATAAAGGGTTTTTTTTTATCGAAGCCATTACAATTCTTTGAAGTTGGAGAAATGCCATTACAATTCGGGTATTATGAAACATGACATTATAATTCTAGGTGTTGCTGGTGCTGGCCATTTTCTACGTATGTGAATAGCTCGGGCCCACTGTCAGGTCGAGGAAGGCGTACATGACTTTTGTATGGACATCGATGCCCTTGCTTGCGTGTTACAAGCCGCCGCAGCCCTCTCTCCTGTTCATTCCATCCCCCACCCATGCTCCTCTCCATCTTCCTCTTCCTTTCCCTAAGAACCCTAACCCTAGATTATAGCCGCTGTCGGAGACCTGTGGAGCTACGACGGTGACCTGTGCTCATCCTTCTCCGTTCCCCTCCTCCAAGAACCTGAACCCTAGAATATAGCCAGCATCCAACCCCTCGCCTTAGCCGACATCGTAGCCCACGACGGAGCAGTCTGGCATGGCCACCGCGACATCTATTGCTCTTAAGGCTCGGTTCGATGGCGGCGCCTGACTTTGAAGCCATGGCCAGGAAGTGGAGTCGTAGCACCATGAAGGCAACTTCCAGTGGCTCGAGCTCGACGGCCAGCGGTAGAAGGGAGTGCCCCTTTTGCCATGTTGCTTTGGTCCGCATCCAGAGCAAGCAACCGGCGACAAAGGGTGAGTGGTACATCAAGTGCCCGTACAACATCAAGGTTATGATTTTTGATATAGTTGTGCTCGCTGTGTGTTGATTCATCTCTGATTTATGCCCTTTGTTTTGATTGCAGGATGATGATAGTACCTGCCCATACATCCACTCTGTGAAGGAGTATATGGCCTTGGAAGCAGAGGAACGGAGGGTGCAGTCAGTGAAGGATGCAGCTGGTGTTTGTTGCGCCGATTTGAAGGAAGAATTGGAACTATTGAATCAAACACTGGATAGTGTTGTAGCAGAGGTTTGGAAAATAAAGATGCTACATGTTGAGGTGATGCCTACAGTGAAGCCTAAAGTTGACACTGGTCTTCTTTTTAGTCCCATATTGCTCATAGCCGGGAGAAGGCCCAGTTCCTCCACGAGCAGAAGGTGGAATGGGACTGCCTCACCGAGTAGGCCCGACTGCGTGGAGATGTGGGCGCCCAGCTTGTTGCCACCCAATAGCAGGAAGCTGAGGCACGTCGGGACGCGGAGGAGATTCATGGGATGTTCCAGGACCTATCGGCGAGGGTGCAACAGGACGAGGAGGTGGCCACCAGGGTCTGAAAGGAGAGGGACGAGCTGCTCCAGAAGAATGCCAAGGACAGCCAATGGGCCATCAAACTCCTAGATGAGCTAGAGACGAAGTAGAATCTCAAGCTAAAAGGCGAGGATAGGTCCACGGCACTGTAGTAGAGGGCAGATCAGGATGCCAAGGTGATTGCCCGGCTGCGAAGGGAGCGAGACAAGCTGCACCAGACTGTGGAAAGACTCCGCTCGGAGCATGGCATGGTCCACAAGGAGCGCGACCGGGCCATCCGAGAGCGCGATGAGGAGCGTCAAGTGGTCAGCTCCCTCTGGGCAGATCTTGGAGTCGTGGTGACCCGAAGGTTGGAGGCCGAGAGCATCTCTGCCAGGTTGGGCACAGAGCTTGCCGAGGTGCGGGGGACTCTTCAGGCCGAGAGTGACGAGCACATCTTCTGCGCGCCGCCATTGGGGTGGTCTTCGATGACCTAGGGGTGGCGTAGCTGGAAGAAACCAGCTCACTTGCGGCCCATGTCGCGGTTATCATGGCGTGAGTGGGCCAGCTTGAGGAGGACGCCTTTCATGCCGGGATCACCCAAGCCTTTACTGTTGCCCGCTCTCACTATGATCAAGAAATCAACTTGGAGGTAATGAGCCTTGGCTTCGCACCTGGCTACGAAAACTCCGAGCTGGAAGAGATTGAGAAGGCGGTGACTCCCATTGCGCGGAACCTGGCGAACAAGCTAAAAGACATGGTTCTCCCTTCAAGGAAGTAGTTAGTTTGAATAAGTTTGATAAACATTTATCTGTACTATGTGGACAAGTGTTGGTACTTTTGTGCCTGAAAACAGATTCGTAGTTTTGTTTCATAATGTTGTTTCATTTGTCTAAACTTACTTTCTTCCCTTTTGCATTCAAGAAAAAAGGTTTATGCATTCAAGACTGTAGGGCCCGAGGTGTATAAGAGGAAATTTTGATTATGCTGGTGAGCAAAGTTACCGTAGCCATCGGGGCGTAGGCTTTTTGCAGTCTTACTAGGCGTGCTCGTTTATTTGTTCCCACAAACCTTGCCACCAGTCTCGATGCGAGGAAAAGGTCTGATGCAATGATTTCGTATTCGCGTGTTCCCCTTACTTAGGATTTTGGTGATCGTCTCATGACCGTGTGTTTGGTCTCATTGCTGGCCTGACCTTCCCTGAGCCCCCACGTGTGGTGGGCGTTCGGTCAAGGGTTGGCTTGTTTTGTGACTGTCACCCCATCCGCGGTTTCCGCAACTGGAGGGGTTGAAGCGACGTCACTTACCTTGATGGCTCGAGTGACATGCCTGATGAGCTCGCTAATGGGGATGTTCGAACAGAATCTGATCCCGTTGCTTTGCGATAGGGTCGTCAAAGCCCTCGGGTGGCATTCCATTGCTTCTTGACCTGCCTTCCAATAGATTCCCCCTCAATGGGGATTCTATGGGCTCGGCTAGAGGCTAGATTGAACTAGAAGGTTGAGATGACCCTATCCACCTCAATGCGGGTTGAGGAAAGGCTGCTAAGGCTATTCTGCGTTTTCTCCCCTAGCTCTTGTTTGACGCGAGGTGGCCTTGGACCCTTCACGAGTCAGCCTTCGAACCTCGGTCTCTCAATCTTGGACTGAGCGGCTCGAGCCCTCGAGTCCTTTAGGGTCTGATAGGGGTCAGCTATGTTTTGCGCGTCACCCTGTCTTTGGTTTTCATAATAGGAGGGGCTGAGTTGACGACACTTGCCTCGATGGCTCGAGTGTCGCGCTCAATGAGCTCGCTAATGGGTATGTTCATGTGGAATCTAGGTCCATCATTCGCTGATGGGGTCGGCAGAGCCCTCATGTGGCATTCCACTGCTTCTTAACCCACCTCCCGGCAGATGCCTGAGCCGTTTGGTAGGCTTAGGTGGCCCGTTGGCCTCTCCTCGATGGAGATTCTATGGGTTTCACTTGAGGTTAGAATCGAACGAGAAAGGTCAAGATGTCCCTGTCCACTTCTGAGCAGGGTCGGGCAAGGCCACTGGGGCTCATCATGGTTTTTCTCCCCTAGCTCTGTTTCACACGAGGCAGCCTCAAGCCCTTCATGGGCTGGCCTTCGAACCTCAGCCATTTGCTGCTCATATCGAATGAGGCGACTATCGCTTTGTGACGTGACATGAAGCGTTGGGATGTAGTGATTGCATATGTAATGTTTGGATGATGGGATTAATGTACGATTTAATTGAAACGAAAGTCAGGGTCGGATAATGTTACCTTGGTGGCATGAGCGACGAGAAGCTCTTACCGGAACATGTCCATGTGCATAGTTTGTAGTCCGACGTTTGCGATGGGGACCGCTGTGACCTACATGAGCATCGTGATTTTTCATTTTCTTCTCTCTGGTGGCGATTCGAGCCGTTCGATTGACTTTAAGCGACCTGACAGCTTCTCCTTGAAGGGGATTCTACAGGCGGACCCCTCCTAACCCTTCACGAGAAGGCGGATGCAAAAGCTTGGGGTACGAGGAACTGTGAATTCGATTATGCTGGTGAAAAAACACCGTAGCCACCGGGACATAGGGTCTAGCGGTTCATCCAGTTTTACTCAAAGTTTTACACCCGCACCCCATGTGTTTGGTTTTTAAACATAAGGAGGGGTCAGGAAATGAGGATGTCTAAACAAGTAGACACTCTCGATAGCCCCCAAGCAGTGTTCGTGCCCCTGCCGTTGCTGGGGTCGAAAGCTCGGTAATGAAATTAACACGCAAAGTAAGTAAACAAAGGAGCTTATCTTTCAGTGGTCATTCGTTTGTCGTTTTACCTAGGCCGTCTGATCGACCCAAGAGGCTCATTGGGCCCCCCTAGACGAGGGGTTCCATCATTGGGTCATTCCATGGTCCTGCCTAGGGAAGCGAGGAGTCACCTGCATGAGGGCGCGCCCTGATTTTCACGCCCGGCGTGCGGTAGTGGTGAGCCATGCCCAGGCAACATCCTGTTTGACCAGGCAATGTCTCATCGACCAGAGCATGTCCCATCGGTCTAGGCGCGTCCCCTCGGATTCCTTGTCAGCATCGATTTCCCATGTGCATTGAGTAGGGGAAGAAAGAGAGTTTTTGTCCCAACCTTTCGCCTTTCCGCAGCTGCTGTGCTTCTTCCTTAAATAGGGAGGGGGAGGGGAGTTCTTGTCCCATTCCTTCACCTGCTTCTGCGATGCTACCTCTTCTCCTTCCTTTTCACCAAATGTGTTCGTGCGTCGCAGTGGTTCCTAAGTGAGAGAGGGTAATGCCAGGGAGAGAAAAACTCACAGATCCACTCATGAATCTAGAGCGTGATGTCGAGTAGGAGGTCCTCCAACATAGATGAGATGGTGCTGGTCGCATTCACCAAGAAGGGACCGCTTCTGCCGAAGGAGAAGGTACACTGGAGGGTGCTGAGCATCGTTGGTTTTGCCGTCGTTTGTGGCGGCCTTTCTTCGGTGGGAAACGCCCCCATCTAGACGCCGTTGTCAGTGTTGCGGCTGATCACGATGGCATAGTCCCTAGACACCCCGGCGAGGGCACCATGGTTGCCAACATGGTGCTCGATGTTGCAGATGATGGCGCCCTTGAGGATCTCATGGAGCGGTAGGACATCGCCGATGGAGAGCGTGGCACGACGACTGTAGTAGTGCTCATAGTGGAACTGATCAGAAACTATAATCGAATAAGTTTGTGGGGGAGCCCCCGAGTGAACAGTCTTCTATATTTATGAATACATCAGTCCTTTTCATGACGAAATTACTTTGTAAGCGATGAATTTGTACAAAAATGAACAAGTTCTTAAATTTTGTTACGGCAAACAGCTTTTCAGCCCTTCTCCTCTCTTTTTGGCAAAGAGGGTCTGGTGCCTTCCGACCCTTCCCATAGTTAAGGTCACAAAAAACTCAGAGTGCGGGTGAGCCAATCCTAATCACGCTGGTGAGCAAGGAGGTCGTAGCCACTAGGGCATAGGTTTCCCACAGTCCTACCAGTTATACTCAGATTTTGTTCCTAAAATCCTAGTCCTTAGGACTTGCTATGAGAAAAGGGGGAAACTCAGAGAATGTTTACAAAGATACACAGGGAGTGTTTGCAAGATAAACGTACTTATATTAGTCCCCAGAGTGAGGTCCAACCCCTCGCACTTTGTAGGGGTCGGATGTCACTAAAGATCAGGGATTTTTGAAGACAAGAACTGATAGAAAAAGTATTCGTTTATTTAAGGGTAAAAACGATGTAGCTGCTCAATGTTCCAGGCGTTGGTGAAGATCTCACCATCGATGGTTTTCAACTTGTAAGCGCCTAGCCAGAGTACTTCTACGATGACGTATGGCCCTTCCCAGGGCGAGGAGAACTGGTGATGGTAATTGTTGCTCTGCCGCGGCAGAGAACTAGGTCCCTGACGTTGAAGGCTCAGTCCCGCACCATCGGTTTGTGGTACCATCATAGCGCCGTGCTGGTACTTGGCCGAACGGAGGAGGGTGATGTCGCGAGCTTTGTCTAGCTGGTCCATGGTGTCTTGGTGGGATGCCTGGCTCCTGTTCGTCAGTATGCTCTAACTCTTGGTGCTCCATAGTCGAGGTCGGTTTGGGAGGACGGCCTCAGAATCATAGACCATGAAGAATGGCATGTAGCCGATGGCCCAGCTGTGAGTTGTCCTCAGGCTCTAGAGCACCGCAGGGAGCTCGACGACCCAACGTGTGCCAAACTTGTTCAAGCCTGGTTGAAGATCCTAGGCTTGAGGCCCTATAGGAGCATGCCGTTTGCGCGCTCGACCTACCCATTTGTTCGGGGGGTGCGCGATGGAAGCCCAATCGACCCGGATGTGTTGTTCATCGTAGAATCGAAATGAATTTCTTGCCGATGAACTATGTGCCGTTATCCGTGATGATGGAGTTTGGTACTCCAAATAAATGGATGATGTCGAGGAAGAACAGCACAACCTGCTCAGATTTGATTACGGAGATCGGCTGAGCTTCGATCCATTTTGTGAACTTGTCTATGGTGACAAGCAAGTGGGTGTAGCTCCTGGGCGCCTTCTTAGAGGCCCAACCAGATCGAGCCCTAGACTATGAAGGGCCATGTGATAGGGATCATCTGGAGTGCCTAGGTCAGGAGGTGAGTTTGCCGAGCGTAGTACTAGCACCCTTCATAGGTGCGTACGATTTGCTCGGCATCGGCTACTACAGTGGGCCAGTAGAAGCCCTATCGGAATGCGTTCCCAACCAAGGTTCTAAGCGTGCATGGCGACCGGATGTTTCCACCATAGATATGCTCAACAGAAGCTTCCCCTGTTCAACGGGGATACAGAGATGCAGGATCCTGGTGTGGCTCCGTTTGTATAGTTCACCCCTATACAAGAACGAAGGACTTGGCACGACGTGCGAGCTATCAAGCTTTCGCCTTGTCCATCGATAGCGTGTCATGGAGGAGGTAGTTGAGGGTCGAGTGTTCTCCAGTCATCTAGAGGGTCGGGCTCTGTTGTTGGATCCTCTTCAAGCTCCATGACCTCAGGGCCGGAGGGAGCCGTTGGTTGGTCAGCCCCTGGGGCTAGATTAGACGGGCCATCGTCGGCCCATTTTGACCCTTCATAGCATACCGAGGGCTTATGTTGGTCACTGGCGACGATGCCCGTTGGCACCAGCTCTGACCAGATGCCTGCTTTTGCAAGTGTTGTCGGCCACCTCGTTGAGGCGCCTTGGGATGTGATTGAGTTCGAGGCTATCGAATTTGCCCTCTAGCCATCAGACCTCTTGGCAGTACATAGCCATCTTGGTGTCATGGTAGCTCGACTCCTTCATGACTTGGTTGACGACCAGCTACGAGTTGCCCCAGATGTTGAGGCGTTGGATACCCAACTTGATGGCGATTCGTAGGCCGTTGATGAGCGCTTCATACTCAACCACATTATTTGATGAGGGAAAATGGAGCCAAACCATGTACCTCATGCGGACGCCAAGGGGTGATATGAAAACCAACCCCATGCCGGTGCCCTTTTTCATCAGCGATCCATCGAAGTACATCGTCCAATACTCTTGATCAACGACCGCCGGTGGTGTCTGGACCTCGGTCCATTCCACAATGAAGTCAGCCAACACCTAGGACTTGATCGCCATTCGGGAGGCATATGTGATGCCTTGATCCATCAACTCGAGTGCCACTTCATGGTTCTTCCCATGGCGTCCTAGCTTTGGACGACCTCGTCGTGGGGGAATGACGTCACAACCATCATGGTGTGTGATTCAAAGTAGTGGTGTAGATTCCTCTTGGTGATGAGGACGGCATACAGGAGCTTCTTGATTTGGGAGTAGCGGGTCTTGGAGTCAGATAGTACCTCGCTGATGAAGTACACAGGGTGCTACACCTTGAGGGCATGCCCCTCTTCCTCCCACTCCACTACTAGGGCGGCGCTGACCACCTATGTGGTGGCCGCTATGTATAGTAGGAGGGATTCTCTGTCGCTCGAAGGAACTAGGATCGGGGGCCTTGTCAGAAGCAATTTGACCATATCAAGTGCCTCTTGGGCCTCGAATGTCCACTCGAAGCGGTCGGCTTTCTTCAGGAGTAGATAGAGGGGGAGACCTCGTTCACCGACGCATGAGATGAATCGGCTGAGGGCGGCGAGGCACCCTGTGATTCGTTGAACCCCTTTATGTTTTGAATCGGGCCCATCCTTGTGATGGCAGAAATCTTCTCTAGGTTGGCTTCGATGCCATGCTCGGACATGATGAAGCCGAGCAGCAAGCCCCTCGGGACCCCAAAAACACATTTTTCGAGGTTGAGTTTGATGCCATTTGCTCAAAGTTTCGCAAAGGTTTCCTCAAGATTGGCAATGAGATGGTCAACCCACTTGGATTTAACCACGATGTTGTCAATGTAGGCCTCAACGATCCACCTGATGAGGTCCCCAAAGCATTTGAGCATACAGCGCTGGTATGTAGCCCTAGCGTTCTTTAGACCGAATAGCATTGAGACATAGCAGAATAATTTGAAGGGGGTGATGAAAGATGTCGTGAGCTGGTTGGACTCTTTCATAGCGATTTGATGGTAGCCGGAGTACGTATCAAGGAAGTAGAGGGTTTCGCACCCCGAGGTAGAGTCGACTATTTGGTCTATGCACGACAAAGGAAATGGATCCTTTGGGCATGCCTTGTTGAGACCCGTGTAGTCAACACACATCCTCCATTTCCTGCTCTTCTTTCATATAAGAACGGGATTAGCTAACCACTCTGGGTGGTGTACTTCCCTGATGAATCCGGTGGCCGATAGTTTTGCTATCTCTTCACCGATGGCCCTGCGCTTTTCCTCATCGAAGCGACGTAGGCATTGCTTCACTGGCTTGGAGCCTAGGTGAATTTTCAAGGTATGCTCGGTGACCTCCCTCAGAATGCCTGGCATATCCGAGGGTTTCCACGCAAAGATGTCTTTGTTGCCGCGGAGGAAGTCGATGAGCGCACTTTCCTATTTGGAGGAAAGCGTGGTACCAATATGTATCGTTTTACCCTCGGAACTACTGCGATCTATGAGGACCCCCTTGGAGCCCTTTGCCGATTCGAACAACCTGATCGACTTCTTCGCATCGGGTGCTTCTTCGGCTACCTCCTCTTTGAGGGCGGCAAGTTCCCCGAAGGCAACGATTGCCATGGCGTGGCCGCTGCACTCGACCTTGTACTCGTAGGCGCGTTGGAAGGAGGTGTTGATGGTGATGACCCCATGAGGGCCTAAATTCTTTAGCTTGAGGTATGTATAGTTGGGGATGGCCATGAACTTCATGTAGCATGGTCGTCCTAGGATCGCATGGAAGGTTCCAGGGAACCCAACCACCTCGAAGGTGAGGGTCTCAGTCTGGTAATTGAACTGATCCCTAAAGGTAACGGGAAGATCAATCTGCCTGAGTGGCATGGCCTACTTCCTGGGCACGATGCTGTAAAAGGGCACTCAGGTTTGATGGAGGCACGTCCGGTCGACACCCATCACATCGAGCATCTTGGCATACATGATGTTGAGGCCGCTGCCTCCGTCCATCAGTACTTTGGTGATTCGCTTTAGGCCAACGATTGGGTCAACCACAAGCGGATATCTTCCTAGGTGTGGGACAGTATCCGGATGGTCGGTCCGATCGAAGGTTATGACGGACTCTGACCACCGGAGGAAGGAAGGTGGTTGGTTGGGCCATGTAGACTTGGCGGCGTGCGACCTTCTAACATCGTTTGGAGTCATAGGCCGCTGATCCTCCGAACATCATGAGGCAGCCATCCGGCGGTGGGAAGCCGTCGTCCTTCTCCTTAGCATTGTCCATAGTGGGGGCAGGTTCCTTCCCCTGCTCTCCTTTGTTAGAGCCTCCAAACAAGAACCACCGCATGAGGCTGTAGTCCTTGAGCAGATGCTTAATGGGAAAGGCGTGTTTTGGGCATGACCCCTCGAGCATTTTTTTGAAGTGGTTTAGAGTGCCCTCTGTGGGCTTCCGACCACCCTTGCAGTCAGCAGTGGCAATGAGCGAGTCCTCACGCTGTTGCTTCTTATTCTTTCTTTTGACGGAATGATTAGAGGTGCCTTCGCCGGCACCCTCGTCCTGCCTTGCCTTGTCCTCGAGGCGATCGAAGATCGCTTCGACCACCTTTTCTCCTGAGGTGTGGCTGGTGGCAATGTCTAGGAGTTCCTTAGTGGTTCGTAGGCCCTTGCATCCCAGCTTATGAACCAAGGACTCGCAGGTCATCCCGGATAGGAAGACTCCTATCACGTCGGCATCAGCGACATTAGGGAGCTCATTGCACTACCGGGAGAAGCATCGAATGTACCCGTAGAGGGTCTCACCAGTCTTCTAACGGTAGTTCTTGAGGTCCCATGGGTTCCTAGAGCGCTTGTACATGCCCTAGAAGTTTCTCACAAAGATTTCTTTTAGATCCGCCCAACTCTGGATTATGTTGGACGACAGGTGTTCCAACCACGCTTGGGCCGAATTGGCCAAGAACAGTGGGAGGTTGCGGATAATGAAGTCATCATTATTCGCACCACCAGCTTGATAGGCAAGCCAATAGTCTTCAAGCCAAAGTCCATGGTTTGTCTCCCTAGAGTATTTAGGGATATTGGTAGGTGGTCGATACCTTGGCGGGAATGCAGCATTGAGGATGTGTTGGCTAAAGGCCTGAGGCCCTGATAGGCCAGGGCTTGGACTCTGGTCCTCACCGCTATTGTAGCATCCTCCACGTCGAGGATGATAGCCATGGTGGGCTCCTTCCCTCGGGTCGCTATAGGCGCGTCCATGGGCGTCGATGGTGCTGCGTGCGTCACAGTTGTGGCCGAGATGTTGATGTACTGGGATCATAGCGCGCTGCCCACTGCCTTGTGGTGCTTGGTGGACTAATGCATCCTAGGCAGGTCACACCATGGGCATATGCTGGCTGGTGTCGAGCTCGCGTCGCTGAGACAATGAGCTCTCCACCTGCTGCGCTGCCGCATGCTCAAGTAGCATGCGAATTTTGCGGTGGGCCCGACGATCCTCGGGCGTTGCGGCCACTGGAAGGCCACGGAGCAAAGTCGTTGCGGCGGTGATGTTCTAGCTTGCCCGAGCAAAGTGAGGAAGGATTTCATCATTGGCGATGATCCTTCGGTTCACGTCATGGGCCACGGCGCATGCACGCCCACCGTCTACGCGGTGCTCGATCTCTCGATCGACCTCCACGTACTCCCGAACAAGCTGTTGTACGGCTTCATCTATCTCTTCTTTTAGGCTCTCAGCTGCTCCACCCCTATGTGAGGTGGGGCCGCTATCCCTCCTATGGTTCCATCGCTGAGGTTTCCTACCAGGGTAGCCTCATCCGTGGAGACGCTTTTGACGTGTCCCTCGGGGGTACCCGCCATGAAACATTTCTGGGAGGGGTGATGGCTCCTCCTGCTAGAGTCAGAGCCAGACTCCGACCCAGCCCTTCCACGAGGAGGCCATGGAGGGATTCCATGACGCTTTCAATCATCAGCATGAACTCATTATTCGCAAGGGGTAGGATCATGCGTCGTGCCACAAGGTGGCTAACGGTCGCCGCGGTGTTGCAGAGACTGAATGGAAGCACCATCAGGGCGCTCCATGTGGAGTGTTCCAGAGAGAGGGTGAGGCAGCACGGGTCCTCCCTAGATGGCCGAGGTCTGAGGGAGACACTAGGCTAGCCCTCAAGCCTCCCGTAGTTGAGGCCGACAGAGGGGAGAGATTGAAAGGCGACGTGGGCCAACACCAACTCTCCTCCCATCGTGACGATGAAGTCTAGGTCACCAAAACACACGTGTGCGCATGGGACCCAGCTGATTGTGTGGCTACCCATCCGAGGCTTGATTTGGAACATGCAAAGGCCCCTACCTAGCGCGCCAACTGTCGGTGTTTCGAACAAACACCAACTAGTAAATTTATAATTGTTGCGCGTTAGGCTCGGATGGTGTACCCAAGGACACAAGGTTTATACTGGTTCGGGCAGAATGTCCCTATGTCTAGTTTACTGCTGCTCATGTTATTAGTACCGAAAAATGTTCATAGTAGGGGGTACAAATGGTCGAGAGAGGGATGGATCCCAAGTCTCTAAAGGTCAAAAGGACACCAAGACCAAGGGGGGAGCAGAGGTTACAGATGGGAGAAAGAGGAAAAACCAAAGGTAGAAAGTCCTTCGAGGGTGCTGGGTCTCCCTTTCCCTTGAGCCTGCCCTACTGATATGGCGGACCATGCTAGGGATTGCATGTTCCACCGATCCTAATAGGGCCGGGCTCTGACTTCGTCTCAGCGAGTGGTCATGTCCCATCCTCCCCATGCGGACAGTGCGGTGCGTTAGGGCGCTGAGCCATGACTCTACAGGGAGTAGATGGGGAAGTGACTATATGCCTATCACTGTATATGATGTGAGTTCTTCCTTGGATTGTAGCATTTGTCATATGCCTATGTTAGTATCCACGCCCGAGGGCTGATGGCAGTGCCTACAACACTATTCAAGCACTATTAGGTCGAAAAGGGCTTAAAGCGCCCGTCCGATCATATCCTGACGGTACCTTCCTACAGGCGTGCAGGGCATGGTCCTCGGTACTGTGGTTTGACTCGAATGTCTTGTTGTACCCTATGCTTGTCATCATAAAGGAGCAGGGTGCAATCATTGGGCGAGGCGGAGCTCACCCTCAGCCATCGAGCGGGGTAGAACTAGCCCTTAGACGTCGGGTAAGGTGGAGCCAGCCCTCAGCCATCGGGTGGGGCAGAGCCTATCCTCAGACGTCGGGCGAGGCAGAGCCCGCCCTCGGACATCGAGCGAGGCAGAGTCAGCCCTTAGCCATCGAGCGAGGCAGAGTCTAGCCCTCGGGGGTTAGGCGAGGCGGAACCAATCTTCCATCGTTCGAGCAAGAAGTGTAGTAGCATTCTTGTCTGACTGAAAGCGTCAACGTTCGATGGTTATTAGTTCTGCCTCATTGGGTACCCCGATATTAGGTCCCCAATAGCATGCTTGCAAGGCTTGCTAGTTATTTGCCATTCCCTGCAGGAACACTTGTGGTTTTCAAGATCCACTGTGTGCCTTTTCTGGTTGTTCCAGTCATCTAATATTTTGACCTCTACAATGCCATCATCACATGTTGCAACCTTGACTGCTTTCAATTTTTTGCTAATGGCATTGAGATCCTTAAGTACACCTGGGAGGATGCCATCCTCCCACTGCCTTGCAATCTTCTTCCTAATGTACCTCTTCTCCATTATGAGCTCCCTCAGCCTATCACACAACTCATGGAGGTGAAGTCCCTTCAGCTTTGTAATCTATGCATTGAAACTCTCTAACACATTGTTAGTTAGGTAATCACACTTGCTAAGATCTGAGAGGGCACATCTATATCAAATCCTAGAATGGTGTTCCTCAAGGTACTCAATTGCATCAGGAGCAAACTCAAAAAATTTCTTCATGTGCCACCTGAACATGCCTTCTGTGTAGCTCCTTGCAGCAGGATACAGATGGTCAGTGAACACATCACCTGAGTAGTGCTTCATGAAGTTTTGGTACAAGTGCCTCATGCACTCCCTATTCTCATCATGTGGCAAGACAGCTCCCACAACTTTTTCTAGGCCTTTACAAGCATCTAAACAAAACACCAATCCTAGAGGGTCCCCAATAGCTCTGTGCAAATTCTACATGAACCACTTATAGTTATCTTCAGTCTATGTGTCAAAACACCATAGGCAATATGGTACAACCAATTATGGCCATCAACCCCAGTAGTCAAAACCAACTGCCCAAGATACCTTCCATTCAGACTAGAAGCATCTAAACAAATAAATGGTCTGCAACCAACTAAGAAACCATTAATGCATGGCTTCAGAGCAATAAATATCCTTTTGAACCTTTTCTATTCACCTATTGTCTCTAATTCTATTTCTACAATGCTACCAGGAGAACTTATTTCAACCTATGCAGCCCAATTGAATAAAAGTTGAAAACTTTCCTCATAAGACCCATGAATCTGGTCGAGAGCAACCTGCGAACCTGACCAAGCTTTGGAGTACTTCAACTTAATTTCATAGTCACCCTCTAATTTATCTTTGGCATCTGTTGGGCCCTTATTTGGATTCTTTTTCACCTAGTCTGCTTGCCTGTCTGCACACCAGCCCTGACTTGCCATCTTTCCTTCTCTAAGCTTGGTGGTAGGACAATTGTGTTGTGCAGGAAGCACTTTTATCTGCACAAACATGTCAAACAGGTCATTAGCATGTCAAAAAAGGTCACAAATAGGTCATAAACAACAGCAGTTGAACACATTACCTTTATTGTTTTTTTATCAAAAATAGTGGATGCATGTATGCGCCATGGACAACCCTTGGCAGCACAGTGAGCTAAGAACCTGGTCTTGTCTGTTTTGAGCCCAGCAAACTCAAAACTAGTCTTCACTGCATGGTGCCTAATTGCTTTCCTGAATGCAATGCTCTAAGAAAACAGTGCCCCCTTCACTATGTTTGGATTCTTAGGATCATGGAGTACATGCACCTCAAGAGGGTCTGCATCATCAACTTCATCATCAACAACAAAAGCATTTTCATCAGATGGGTGAGCATTAACAGGATCATAAGCATTGTTAACTGGATGTGCATTAGCAATTGAAATATAGATTTGTTCATCATCAACTCTAACATATTATTTAGGATTATCAAAGATATCAGGCTCCCTCTCAGGCTCTACATCAACATCATCACCTTGTTCAGGCTCTAAATCAGTATCTGCTTCTAGATTGTTAGCAACAACAGTACTGGGTTCAGGAGCCTCTGGATTGTTAGCTGCAGCACTATTTGGTTCATCGGCAATGGAAAAATCATTGTTGGGTATCTCAAATCTAACCTCGGGGGGATTTGTACATAAAGGCAATAGGGCATCAAACTCAGCATCATTATCAAACAATCCCACTACAAGCTGACAACTCATCTCTTCCTTGTACATTTCAAAGACATCAACCATCTGAATTTCACTAATTAATCTGACATCCTCATGCAGTCTTTTATCAAAGAACCACACTGTGGGTAACTGGTTAGAGGACACATTCAATTCATTTGCAATACTTGACACGAATAGTTCAAGCGTTAAAGACCCAAACTCCACATCTCACTTAATTACAGTGCCTTTAGTGTATGATTACCTACTATCTGAGTCTTTCGTAGTGAAACCATGGACTTTAACCTCTACCGCGAACATAGCATCCCTACCAACAATCAAATCGAGTCCCAAATCGAAGTGTAAATAGGCAAGCACAAGTCAACTACACGATGTGCTCAAACTGATAACAGGGGACGTGCACACATTACCTGCTATTGCAGTCCTCCATCTCCGCTGCAGCACTACGGCGCAGATGCAGGAAGAACTCGCCCGTCATCTTCATGGGTCCTGCATCTCCTCCGGTGGATGCGCCGGCCACAGACGCGACACCACCAACCGCCACCACCACCATTGCAGCTCTGCAGGTTGCCATTGCAGCTCTACAGGTTGCCATTGCAGCTTCACAGGTCTTTGGCGGTGGCTATAGTCTAGGGTTAGGGTTCTTAGGGAAAGGAAGAGGAAGACGAAGAGGAGCACGGGTGGGGGATGGAATGAACGAGAGAGAGGGCTGCGGTAGCTTGTAACACACAAGCAAGGGCATCGATGTCCATATGAAAGTCAGGTGCGCCTTCCTCGACCTGACAGTGGGCCCGAGCTGTTCACATACGTAGAAAATGGCCAGCACCAGCAACACCTAGAATTATAATGGCATGTTTCAAAATACCCGAATTGTAATGGCATTTCTCCAACTTCGAAGAATTGTAATGGCTTCGATCCAAAAAACCCTAAAATAAACTAGAATAGCAAATTAAATGCCACGTAAGTGTAATTTATTTTTTAATGATTTTTCTTTTCAACTCAAGTGAGCCAAAACTACTCTTCTAAGCTGGCAAGTCTAGCCATAATGAGCAAGATGAGACTAGCTGGATGGGCAAAACAACCAAATGTGACTAACACGCTGGATCTGATGCACTTCTGGCAGAGATAGCCATTGATTCCAGCTACTAGTGAACTTGGTCGTTCCTGTGATTCACGTGTCGAACCAGACTGACAGTGCGAGGTGACAGATAACACATAACGATCTACTACCAGCATTGATAGTAGTCTCACATATTTTGGGTAAACTTGTTAAAATATACTAGAATAGCAAATACCATGTAAGAGTAATTATCTTTTTTAATGATTTTCTTTCTAACTCAATTGAGCAAAAACTACTCTCCCAAGTTAGCAAGTCTAGCCATGCCACACGAGACCAGACTAACTGGATGGGCAAAACAACCAAATGTGCCTGACACATTAGATCCAATTAATGGCCTGCTGACAGAGAAATCCACCGATTCTAGCTACTAGTGGACATGGTCATCCTTGCGATTCATGTGTTGAACCAGACTAACCGCTGTGAGGTGACAGATAACACATAACGCTCTACTACCAACATAGCTAATAGTCTCACATATTTTGAGTCATCACAGACCCAAAACTTGTTAAAATATACCAGAATAGCAAATGCCATGCATATAAGAGTAATTAATTTTTTAATGATTTTTCTTTCCACTCCCAAGCTGGCAAGTCTAGCCATGCCAAGCCAGGTGAGACTAATTGGATGGACAAAACAATCAAATGTGCCTCACACGTTGGATCCAATTAATGATTTGCTGGCAGAGAAAGCCACGGATTCCGGTTACTAGTGAACTTGGTCATCCTTGCGATTCACGTATTAAACCAGACTGCAGTCGCAAGGTGACATATAACACGTAACACTCTACTACTAGCATAGCTAGCAGTCTCACATATTTTGGTCATCAGATCGGTCCAAAACTTGTTAAAATATACTAGAATAGCAAATGGCACGTAAGAGAAATTATTTTTTTAATGATTTTTCTTTCCAATTCAAGTGAGCAAAAACTACTCTCCTAAGCTGACAAGTCTAGCCATGCCAAGCGAGACGAGACTAATTGGATGGGCAAAACAACCAAATGTGCCTATGAAAGCCCTAGTTTGGTTTTGGATAATTAATGAAACCTACTTGGACTAACCCTATGCTCTAAGTATGGATTTGAGATAGGTTAGTCCAACTAAAGTGATAGAGCTAAGTGGCACTCATGGATGGACATGGCCACATGAAATGAAGATCAAGGTGATGGTGTGGACACATGTGATGATCAAGCTCCAGAATCTGAAAAGAAGAAAGAGAAAAACAAAATGGACTCAAGGCAAATGTGATATCTATAGGGCCATTTTGTTTTCGGTGATCGAGACACTATAAAGAGTGTGATCACATTTAGGATAGATGGTCGTACTATTAAGAGGAGAGCTCTTATCGGACAACTCGATCATCTAGTGCCACTAGGTGTTGGAAAACTCGCACATGCATTTTAGTGCACAATCGGTGAGAAGTGATTAACCTTTAAAAAATGATTGTAAAAATGCTAACGCACTTGCACGTGATGGTGAAATACTTGGAGTGTTAGCACATTTGCAAAGGTGGTGAAAAAGGTGAATAATAGGAGATGAAACTGAGCTTGAAGTGGTGCCCTAGAGGCACCACCACCCCTAGGGCGATGCCCACCTGGCCTCGATCGAGAAGCAGCGTGGGCGCAGTCACCGCCGTGTCCGATGTACACCGCCTGGGCGAGGGCAGTACACCACCTGGTCACCACCACTGGTAGGGCTATGCCACCGTGAAAGCTCCTAATGGCTAGAGGGGGTGAATAGCCTATTAAAAAATTCTACAGCAACACTAAGGCAAGTGATTAGTAAATAAGATGGCGAAGCGAATTTTATGCTAGCACTACACTTGTGTTACAAGCCACCTACTCAATTCTAAAATATATGATCTCTAGTATATCACAACAAGGCTAAGTCACTAATTTACATCTAGGTGAGCAAGCTAGCAAGAGAACTACAACTAAGAGCTACACTAACTAGTTTCAACTACCACAAGCTCTACACAAGTAAAGGCACAATGTAATACAAGAGAGTGGTAGAGAGGTATACCACCATCGCAAGTGATCAATCAATGAATACCAATGAGACAATCAAGACACAATGATTTTTTCTCCGAGGTTCAATTGCATACCGGTAAGCTAGTCCCCGTTGCGGCGATTCACTCACTTAGAGGTTCACGCGCTAATTAGCATCACACGCCAAACCCACAACCGGGTGCCGCACAACCAACACAATGAGATGAGGATCCATAAGCCACACACAATCTACTAGAGTTGCCTTTGGCACTCTGCCAGGAAGGCGCAAGAACCCCTCACAATCACAATGATCAGAGCCAGAGACAATTACCTTCCTCCGCTCGATGATCCACCAATCACCGGGTTGTCTAGGTGTCAGCAAACACCAAGAGTAACAAGAACTCCACCAGCCCAAATCGCCCAACTAGTGCCACAAGATGCTAGAACATTAAGCAATGCACTAGAGGCTCTCTAATCTCATTCAAGATGATGAAATCAAGTGTGCAAGTGAGTGGAGTGATGTGCTCAGCTCTCATAGGGTGTATGCAGCTGTTAGAAGTGCCAAGAGAGTGGCCAAGGCCGGCCACTAGCTCTATTTATAAGCCCACAAGCAAATAGAGCTGTTACCCCTTTGAGTCAGCTTCTGCTGGGTCATCAGACATGTCGGTATGGCACCAGACATGGGGTGGCGGTGCCCCTCCAAAGATCATCTTTTCACTAGCCGTTGGGGCACTAGACAGGCAACGGTGGCACCGCCTCTAGGGTGGCGGTGACCACCCAACCACTGCCCGAGAAACCCCCTTCTCTAGATAAAAATGGCGGTGCACCGCCCTAGGGGTGGCGGTGCCCATCACGATTTCCCCTGCTCTCTATTGAAAGGGGCGGTGCCACTAGACAAGGTTGCGGTGCCCCCGATGGTGCACCATCACACCCGAGGCAGTGCACACCGCCACGTGCGGTGCCAGCGTCCACAACCTCGCTCTTGGGCAAGTCCAGATGGGCACTGCCCTAGGGGTGGTGGTGCCACTAGACAAGGGGTGGTCGTGCCCCCTCAGAGCACCTCCCTCTTGGCCTCCTCTGCCAGTCACCGCCACAGGGGTGGTAGTGCACCGTGACAAGGGTGGCAGTGCCCTTAGGACAACAACATAAGCCCGGCTATGCCTCCTTTTCTTCACCTTTTTCACCACCTTTGCAAATGTGCTAACACTCCCAAGTGTTTCACCATCACGTACAAGTGTGTTAGCATTTTTACAAACATTTTTCAAAGGTTATTCACTTCTCACCGATTGTGCACTAGGCCTAAAATGCAATGCAAGTATTACAACACCTAGTGGCACTAGATGATCGAGTTGTCCGATAAGAGCTCCCCTCTTAATAATACGACCATCTATCCTAAATGTGATCACACTCTCTATAGTGTCTCGATCACCGAAAACAAAATGGCCCTATGGATATCACCTTTGCCTTAAGCCCATTTTGTTTTTCTCTTTCTTCTTTTCCAAGTCCAGAGCTTGACCACCTTCATCACATGTCCACCAACAACACCATGGACTTCATCTTGCTCCACCACTTGGATTGGACCATCCTATCTAGTCACACACTTAGATGCAAGGATTAGTCCAAATTGGTTTCATCAATTAGCCAAAACCAAACTAGGGCTTTCACACTACCACTTTTTTCTAGAGAGCAAGGGAACCGGGGGTGGACACCGGACAGGGCACCGCCACCCTGTGTCTGGTGCCACCGACCTATTTTTCTAGAGAGGGGATCTCGAGTGGCTTGGTCACTATCCTCCCTAGGGTGGTGCCACCGCCACTGTGTCTGGTGCCCCAACAGCTAGTCAAACTAGTCGTTTGTGACCATTGGAGGGGCACCGCCACCCTTAGGGCGGTGCCACCACCGCCGTGTCCGGTGGCCTCGCAGAAACCAACTCCAAGGGGTAACGGCTCTATTTCGAGGTGGGGCTTATAAATAGCCCCCTTGGTCGGCCACGGCCACTCTCTTGGAACCCCAAAGTGCTGAGATTTCATATTGTGAGCAAGCTAACACACTCCACTCACTTCTACACTTGATTTTCATCATCTTAAGAGTGAGATTGGAGAGCCTCTAGTGCATTGCTTAGTGATATAGCATCTTGTGGCACTAGGTGGGCGATTTGGGCTGGTAGAGTTCATATTACTCTTGGTGTTTGCCGACACCTAGACGGTACGGTGATTGGTGGATCATTGAGTGGCTATTGGTGATTGTTGTCGGCCCCTATCATTGGGCTTGTGAGGGGTTCTTGTGCCTTTCCCAGCGGAGCGTCAAAGGCAACTCTAGTGGATTGCGCGTGGCATGTGGATCCTCATCTTGTATTGGTTGTGCGGCACCCAGTTGCGGGTTAGGCGTGTGATGCCTATTAGCGTGTGAACCTCCAAGTGAGTGTATCGCCACAATGGGGACTAGCTTGCCAACAAGCAAGTGAACATCGTAGAAAAAATCATTGTGTCATCATTTGTCTCCTTGGTATTCTTTGGTATTCATTGATTGATCACTTGCCACGGTGGTATATCTCATCTACCACTCTCTTGCATTACTTTGTGTAGTTACCTTGTGTAGAGCTTGTGGTAGTTGTAGTTAGTTGTGTAGCTTAGCTTCTTAGTTGTAATTAGTTCCTAGTTAGCTCAACTAGTGTAGAGAGTAGCGACATAGCCCTTGAGTGCCTAGTGATCATAATTGACTAGAATTGTTGGTAGGCGGTTTATATTTTTAGTAGGCTAGCGCAACACTTGCTTCGTCTCATAATTATCTAACCTCTTGGCTTAGTGTTGTTGTAGATTTTTGAATAGGCTATTCACCCCCCCTCTAGCCATTAGGACATTTCAACCTGACACGCTGGATCCAATGATTTGCGGCCAGAGAAAGCCACTAATTCCAGCTACTAGTGAACTTGCCGTCCTTGCGATTCTTGTGTCGAACCAGCAGTCATGAGGTGACAAATAACATGTAACGCCCTATTACTGGCGTAGCTAGCAGTCTCACATATTTTTAGTCACCAGATCGACCAAAAACTTATCAAAATATACCAGAATAGCCAATGCCATATCAGAGTAATTATTTTTCAATAATTTTTCTTTCCAACTGAAGTGAACCAAAACTCCTCGCCAACACATTAGCTTGTCTAACCATGTTGAGCGAGACGAAACTTGCTAGATGAGCAAAACAACCAGACATGCCTGACATGTTGGACCCAACGGTCTGCTGGCAGAGAACGCCACTGATTTCAGCTTCCAGTGAACTTGATCGTCCTTGTGATTCATGCGTTGATAACTAGATTGACAGACGTGATGTGACAGATAGCATCTAACCCTCTGACTCCTAGCATAGCTAGCAGCCCCGTGGCTCATCAAACTGACCCAAAACTTGTTAAAATAAACCAGAATAGCAAATAAATGCCACGTGAGAGTAAATTATTTATCAATGAGTTTCCTTTCTCATTCAAGTGAACCAAAATTACTCTCACAAGCTGGCAAGTCTTGCCATGCCGAGCAAGACTTGGATGGGCAAAACAACCAAACATACCTAACATGTTGGATCCAACGGGTAGAGAAATATATCAATTTCAGCTTCTAGTGAACTTAGTCGTCCTTGCTATTCACACTTTGAACTGAACTGGCAGTCACAAGGTGACAGATATACATAACGCTCCACTACTAACATAGTAGGAAGTCCCATATGTTTTGGGTCACCGGATCGACCCAAAACTTGTTAAAGTAAACTAGAATAGCAAATGGCATGTAAGAATAATTATTTTTTTCAAGGATTTTTTCTAACTTAAGTGAGCCAAAACTACTCTCTCATTTTGGCAAGTCCAGCCATGCCACACTAGTAGAGAACAGACCTTTGATCCTCGGCCAAAATGGGCTCTAGTCCTGGAATTTTTTGCGTCTGGGACTAGAGATACCTTTAGTCCCGGTTGGTGGCTCCAACCGGGACTAAAGGTCCCTGCCCAACGGCTACTGCGCCAGATAGAGGTGGCAGGGACCTTTAGTCCCGGTTGGAGCCACCAACCAGGACTAAAGGTATACTTTTACTCCCGGTTGGTGGCTCCAACCGGGAGTAAAGGTCTACTCCCGGGCCATGGCTGCGCCCGGGGTTGGAAAGTTACCTTTAGTCCCGGTTGGATCCATCAACCGGGACTAAATGTTCTCCCTTTATAATCGGCCGTCTCCTCCTTCCTTCCCGAGCCCGAGCTCAGCACATTTTGAAGCTCACTGCAGTAGTGTTCTTGCTTCCTCCCTCCCTCCATTGTTCCTCCATCCATTCTTCGATTCCTCCATCGATTTCTTCGATTCCTCCGTCGATTCTTCAGTTGTAAAGGTTACCAATCTCATACTCTCATTTTTCACCATTTTCTTATGCCATTTTGTTCACTATATATATTTATGGTTCTTTATTGTGGTTTTTTTTCATTTGTAAGCAATTTGAGCTCAAAATCACTTCAAGCTTGCATATTTACATGAAAGAAGGTTAAAGTATATATAAATATAAACTTAGAAAATAGTTAGAAAATTATAGCAAATCCGTACTAGTTGAACTTGCGGACCGTGTTTAGCTCGGTGAGCATGTTCTCTGCCGAGCGATAACGGACGTCAAGGAGGAGCTTTGATTCTACGAGGGAGAGCGACAACGGTCGTGGAAGACCGTGTTCCCTTCCTCGTAGAATCGGAGCTCTTCCTTGACCAAGTACGGTGCCGTCCGGTGGAGAAATGCTCGTCGAGATGATCACATAAGCAAGGTCAACTAGTACGGATGGTTATTTATTCACATGTCCCGATATCGTCGCAGTAGTCTGTCAATCACCGTACCTAAACGTAGTATATATAAATAAAAACTTAGAAAATAGTTAGAAAATTATAGAAAATCCGTACTAGTTGAACTAGCGGACCGTGTTCATTTTGGCGAGCATGTTCTCTGCCGAGCGGTAACGGACGTCAAGGAGGAGCTTTGATTCTACGAGGGAGAGCGGCAACGGTCGTGGAAGACCGTGTTCTCTTCCTCATAGAATTGGAGCTCTTCCGTGACCAAGTACGGTGCCGTCCGGTGGAGAAATGCTCGCCGAGATGATCACGTAAGCAAGGTCAACTAGTACGGATGGTTATTTATTCACACGTCCCGATATCATCGTAGTAGTCTGTTATGTGTGTACACTCCCATTCTTCTGTTAATTTGTGGAAATATCATGTGAATTACTTACCTGCCGCAGTAAAAGACGAGAACACAATGACCATTAAAAATATCATTGTTTAGAGATCTAGATAATTTTATAGTTTGTTAATTTTATTTATTTATAAAAGGAGAAATTTATAGTGTATTAAAAAATGAGTATAGAGAGTAGATGGCAACTGCTTCCGGGTCCTCGGCCTCTCATGGGTTTCCAAAGCGACTTAGGCCAGGCCTTCCTCTCATTCCATGCGGCAAGTGTCGTGATGAGACGAAGATTGTGATGGAGTACCGAGTGAAGAAGGAGGGTCCCAATAAGGATCGTATCTTCTACAAGTGTCCGGATCGCAATGTGAGTTATTTTATCGTATTTAATGATTATGGTTTGTTTATACCTATTTTCATGATGGTTGTGATTAAAGTTCTAATTTTTTGTTTTAATTTCAGTGGGATGGCAGTGGACGATGTTTAGGCTTCTACTGGGAGGAAGAGTATGTTAAACTCGTGCAAAAATATCTTGCACAACAGGCAGATACGGTGGCTAATGAGGCAGTGATCCAGCCGAAGAAGCCCAAAGATATTGCACAATCGGGGGATCTGTCTGTTTTAGTTGAGATTAGTCGTGAAATCCTTGTGCTCCTGAAATGTATTTTAGCTTTAGTTCTTTTAGTGGTAGTTGGGATTGTCTACATTGTAGCGATGCTTTCATAAATTTGTATCTTTTGTGGTGGCACGCATGTATAAATAATTAATTATGATCTAGGTTTTAATATGATATTTATGTCATGTAATGCAGATGAGCCGTCATTGGATGTATAATGCTGATCGCCGCTCCCAAGAGTTCATTGATGACGTGCATTCTTTGTTACGTGCGGCTGAGGCAAACAAACGCGACGGTTTCATGTGCTGCCCATGTGCCATATGTAAGAATACGGTGGAATATCCTTGCTCAAGGACTCTTCATTCACACTTGTTCAAGTCGGGTTTCATGCCAAACTATATTTGTTGGACAAAGCACGGAGAAACTGGTGTTGTAATGGAAGAAGGTGAAGAAGAATAATGGGATGACAATGATATTATTCCTGATGCTGTGTGCTTCAATGATACTGCAATGGGAGAAGCTGAAGAAGAGGTAGCCGCAGAAGATGAGCCGGCTGACGATCTTTGTCAGGTCATTCATGACGCACAAAGAGAATGTGAAAGTGAAAAGGAGAAGATCAAGTTCGAGCAGATGCTAGAAGATCACAAGAAATTGTTGTACCCAACTTGTGATGCAGGGCAGAAAAAGTTGGGAACCACACTAGAATTGCTACAATGGAAGACAAAGAATGGTGTATCTGACAAGGGATTTGGAGAGTTACTAAAAATCCAAAAGAAGATGCTTCCGAAGTACAATGAATTGCCCGCCACTACCTACGAAGCAAAACAAGTTGTCTGTCCTATGGGGCTAGAAATAGAGAAGATACATGCATGTCCTAATGACTGCATTCTATACCGTGGCAAAGAGTACGAGAAATTGGATACATGCCCGGTATGCCATGCGTTGCGGTATAAGATCAGGCGAGATGACCCTGGTGATGTTGAGGGCAAACGTCCGCGTAAGAAAATCCCTGCCAAGGTTATGTGGTATGCTCCTATAATACCACGCTTGAAACATCTGTTCAGAAACAAAGAACATGCAAAATTGTTACGATGGCACAAAGAAGACCGTAAGGTAGACAATATATTGAGACACCCTGCTGATGGGTCCCAGTGGAGAGCAATCGACAGAGAATTCCTGGAGTTTGCAAATGACGCAAGAAACTTAAGGTTTACTTTAAGTACAGATGGTATCAATCCTTTTGGAGAGCAGAACAGTAGTCATAGCACTTGGCCTGTTACTCTAAGTATCTACAACATTCCTCCTTGGTTATGCATGAAGCGGAAATTCATTATGATGCCTATGCTCATCCAAGGCCCGAAGCAACCTGGCAATGACATCGATGTGTACCTGAGACCACTTATTGATGAACTTCTCATTTTGTGGAATAAAGAAGGTGTACGTGTGTGGGATGAGTATAAACAGGAACACTTTGATCTGCGAGCATTGTTGTTCGTAACAATCAATGATTGGCCTGCTCTAAGTAATCTTTCAGGACAATCAAACAAGGGATATAATGCATGCACACACTGCTTCGGTGATATTAGAGGTGTATTCTTGAAAAAATGTCGAAAGGTCGTGTACCTTGGCCATCGTCGATTTCTTCCTGCAAATCACCCCGTAAGAAAGAAAGGCAAGCATTTTAAAGGGAAGGCAGACCACCTGACCAAGCCTCACAACCGAACTGGTGAGGATGTACTCGATATGGTCAATGATGTGAAAGTCGTCTTTGGAAAAGGACATGGAAGCCAACCTATTCTGAAAGACGCTAACGGTCACGCACCCATATGGAAGAAGAAGTCCATATTTTGGGACCTACCCTATTGGCAAGTCCTAGAGGTCCATAGCTCGATCGATGTGATGCACCTGACGAAGAATCTTTGTGTGAACCTGCTAGGCTTTATGGGTGTGTATGGAAAGCCTAAGGACACATTTGAAGCACGACAGGACCTGCGTTGTTTGAGAGAAAGAGACAACCTGCATCCAGAGAAGACAGATGATGGACGCCATTACTTATGTCCTGCTAGCTACACTCTAAGCAAAGAGGAGAAGGAAATCATGTTTGAATGCTTAAACAACATCAAGGTACCATCTGGATTCTCCTCGAATATAAAGGGTATTATAAATGTGCCAGAGAAGAAATTCTATAACTTAAAGTCCCATGACTGTCACGTTCTCATGACGCAATTACTTCCAGTTGCATTAAGAGGAATTCTACCTCCAAATGTACGTCTAGCCACCGTGAAGCTATGTGCATTCCTCAATGCAATTTCTCAGAAGGCAATTGATCCAACTGATCTAGCTAAACTACAGAATGATGTGGTTCAATGTCTCGTCAGCTTTGAGTTGGTGTTCCCTCCTTCTTTCTTTGATATTATGACACACCTCCTAGTTCACCTAGTCAAGGAGATTTTCACTCTCGGTCCTATGTTCCTACACAACATGTTCCCCTTAGAGAGATTCATGGGAGTCCTAAAGAAATATGTTCATAATCGTGCTCGCCCAGAAGGAAGCATCGCCAAGGGCTATGGAACAGAAGAGATCATTGAGTTCTGTGTTGACTTTATTCCCGACCTTGACTCGATTGGTGTTCCTAAATAGAGACATGAGGGGAGACTAAGCGGAAAGGAGACACTAGGGAGGAAAACATATATTGGTACGGATGATGATTATTTTAATAAAGCGCACTACACAGTTCTACAAAACTCCTCTTTGGTAGATCCATATGTTGAGACACACAAGGATCTCTTACGATCCGAGTTTCTAGGGAAGACTGAAGCTTGGATTACGCATAAGCACATGGAAACTTTCGGCGGTTGGTTGCGAAAAAAATGTTAAGGTGATGAGAGCATCCATGAGCAACTGTATTTATTGGCTATGCAACCATCATGGCATATCGTCATATACAAAGGGTACAAGATAAATGGGAACATATTCTACACAGTAGCCCAAGATAAAAGAAGTACCAACCAAAACAGTGGTGTCCGCATAGATGCCACAGACCCAAATGGGAATAAGCAGACATATTATGGACGCATAGATGAAATATGGGAACTAGAATATGCACCTACTTTGAAGATCCCATTGTTCAAGTGCCAATGGGTCAAGGTGACCGGAGGCGGGGTAACAGTAGACAACGAGTATGGAATGACAACAGTAGACCTTAGTAATATTGGGTACAAAGACGAACCATTCGTCCTTGTCAAGGATGTGAATCAGGTGTTCTATGTCAATGATATGTCTACCAAACCAAAAAGAGGGAAAAACGATAATGACTCAACCAAAGAGCCAAAGCGCCACATAGTTCTTTCAAGGAAAAGAGTCATCGTAGGAATTGAGGACAAGTCGGACATGTCAGAAGAATATGAAAAGGATGACCGAATTCCGCCCTTCAAAGTGAACAAAGACCCTAGCATCTTGGTAAATGATGAGGACACTCCATGGTTACGAAGCGATCATAACCAAGGGACATACGTAAAGAAGAAGTTCACTGCTGTGCCCACTTGATGATATAGTGATTTAATATAGTGTGTGTTTGAGATATTATGTAATAATTGTGAATTCAGATGTTTATTATGTCATGTTTCAAATTAAATCAATGTTTGATTTGGTGGGATTTCTCTCTCAAAAAGGTAAATTAGGATACTGAGTGATGAAAAATTAAAATATTAATGTTAAAATAATGTGAAAACAAATTTCCTATCCAAAACCAATAGTTTTAATAATTTTAATTAAACACTACATTTTTGCATTAACGAAATAATAAATATTAGTTACATTATGTTTTATAATTCTAACAAAAAATAAAAAAAGTTAGGTTATAGATTTTTCCTATGTGCAATAAACAAAAAGAAAATTCATATTTTTAACAAAATAATTTTATGCCTTTTATTTAATTTACTATGTATTTAACAAAAACTATTACATTTCTATTATATTTAACAAGACTATTGCTTAACACAGGCGGGAAACGAAACTGCAGGCCACCTTTACTCCCGGGTAGGAAGCCCACCCGGGAGTAAAGGTGGGCTGCAGTTTCGTGGCTCGCCAAAAAAATACTTTACTCCCGGTGCATGTTACCAACCGGGAGTAAAGGTATACCTTTACTCCCGGTTGATAACACGCACCGGGAGTAAAGGTACCTTTACTCCCGGTTGGTAATACGCACCAGGAGTAAAGAGTTTTTACTCCCGGTTGGTGGCTGGCACCAGGAGTAATTCTCTCTGGTATATAACCTCCAGCGCCTGGCGCAGATCGAACCGCTCGTCTTCTTCCTCGTCGAACACCGCCGCCCTCTTCTTCCTCGCGCCGCGTCCGTTCGCCTTCTGTGACACCGGCGCCGCCCTCTTCTTCCTCGTGCGGCCTCCACCGCGCGCGCCCGTGCCCCTCCTCCGCACGTGCCCGTGGCCCTCCACCGCGCCCTCCTCCGCACCCGTGGCCCTCCACCGCGTCCTCCTCCGCGCCGAGGCCCTCCACCGCGCGTGTTGCTCCACCGCGCCCAAGGCCCTCCACTGCCGAGCTTGAGGTGATATGTTCGTCGATCTCTTTGTACATTCGCCCGAGCTCTCCACTGCCGAGTTATAGATCACGTCGAAAACTACAACTTTGGTGTAAGCCATGTCAACGCTCGAGGTCGATTGAAAATTCCAAATTTTGAATCACAAAATCTAGGAACTGAAAATGAATATTTGGAACTCTAAATGATTTTAAATAAAAAACATATCTTAACGCAAGTTTTGAATATTTGGATATTATATGGATAAATTAGCAAGTTTAATTAGAGTGTCAAAAACTACATTTTATGGTACTAAAATACATTTTAAGATCACTGGGACCTGAACTCATGACAAGTTTAATTAAGGATCACCAATGAAATTACTTTAGAAATTAATTAGATCGATGTAAATCCATGGCTTGTATAATAAACACGCTATATATTATTTGGAAACAACGCTACGAACCATCCGATAATGAACTTTCATACAAACTCCTCAGGATGGCAACCATTGTCGTTGTCACTAAAGCTGAAAATGATCCAGCCCATCAACCGCCATATATTCATCACTATATGATATTGTTGTTGTAGGATATATAATGGTCAAATAGGAACTCAATTTTGATACCCAGTTTGTAAACTAAGCGTTTTTTAGTTTATAAAAAATATCACATGTGATGATGTAAGCAGTTTTGGTTGGACTTGCATGCATGGCTACAGACAAATGAAGGAAAACTTCAACGTTTCTTTATTTGTGAACTTTGAATATACAGATATAATATATTAATGTTGCTAAAGTAATATGAGCATTACATATTTTTTCCGGAAAGACTATCTTCAAACTTTATATCATAGCATCAGAGATCGCCTGTAGAAGAAGAAAATAAATTCTTATCATTTTGGAAATAGTAATGGTTATATTAGCAATAAGACACATATACTTACATTTCATAATGACTTATACTTACATTATTAACATAGAATTTTCTCATATGATGAATGACTACATGGTTCACATGGTACATAGGATCACAACATCATGCACCGACACCACCCCGGCCCGCCTCACGTCGTCGTCGTCGTCAGCACGCCGGCCCGCCTCACGTTATCGTCATCAGCACACCGGCCACCGCGCCGACACGTATATATACATCATTTGTATTCATATGCATGTATATATATATGTCACGGAGCACCGCCGCCATCGTTCGTCCATGCGTTTCTATGTATACGGCGGAGCACCACCGCCCTCGTTCACCCATGTGTACAGACATATATATGGCAGAGTGGAGCACCGCCACTCTTGTCACACCACCCTTTCTCGTGGCCTAGTTGATCAACATTCATATTATCATTATCGTTAATGCTAAACAATCACACCAGGGCGAACCGTGCTGTTGATGTCACCGACGTGGTTCGCCCTAGTCACCGACGCAATTTGCCCTCGGCCATTTATGTATAGCCCTAATTCGCCCTAGTACCGACGTAGTTCGTCCTAGTGTGGCGAATTGCGTCCGTGACCGAGGGGCAAGATTTAATAATGCATATTGTTCGTAGATTTTACGTATGTAAGCAAAGATTTGACGTACTATATATTGGTTTTGTTTTTTGAAGCTAGATGGCTGACCCGAGAAATATGGATGAGGAGGAGTTGATGATGAATTTGATCAACACTGGCACTCAAGTTGCCGGCGATGATGGTGCTAAAAATAACGTGCAAGAGGATGCAGATGACAGGAGTCAGTACTTAGCTCTTGAACAAAATGAGCAACAACATATTGGCCAAGTATATATTTTTATTATTAGCTATATATATTATCATATGTCTTATGTGTGCTCATGACATTAAAAATAATGTTTATGTTTTATAGCCCTCTGGATCGACATCAACAACTACAACGAAGAGTAAAAATGTTCGAGGTCCCAAAAAGCCATTGGAGGGTCGCTTCATCATCTCGGAGTTCAATGTGGATATAGGAGAACCGGGGGGGGGCGAATAAAATGAAATTTGTGCACCACTGTGGTTACCTTGTATGGGACCGGCTCCCGATTAGTACCCGTGAATGGAAGAAGAAGACCAATGCTCCTCATATCAGTTTTGTCTCCGATCGTGACAAGGCGTTAATTTGGAATGATGTCTTGGTACATTTCACGCTCCAAACAGATGGTTATGATGATATAATAGATGGTGATTAATTGAAGGAGTGAGTTAGGGATTGGGCAATGAAGAAGATGGCCACCCAGTTTCAGACTTGGAAGAAACACCTATACACGACGTATGTCAAGAAGAACATAGCACTAGATTTTACTGTCCCATGCCCGATCTCAAAGCAGAGGCCCTATTGGGATGAGTTTGTACAGTACAAGACTTCAGAAGAGGGTGCGAGTCGGGTGATAAAGAACCAACGTAATGCCCAACAGAAGACATACCACCATACCTTGGGATCAGGTGGCTACCCGACTACCATTAAGAAGTGGAACAAAATGGAAGCAGACCTTCTTGCCAAGGGTATCAGACCAGAATCACTCGAGTGGGGAGAACGTGCAAAGAATTAGTTTTTCGCTCATAGAGGAACACTAGACCAGGAGACAGGGAAGTGCGTTTATGGCGCAAGACTGCAAGAAGCAGCAGAAAGATTGTTTTATGCTCAGAGAGCTACTGCTAGTGGTGCGTTCAGGCCCAATAGAGAGAAGGATGAGCTGACATACGCCATCGGGACTATTGAACATGGTGGCCGAACTAGAGGCAAAGGAAGTGTCTCGTGGGAGCATGGATTCCCTCAGGACAGACCTTCCTACAGAAGTCGCCAGAGAAAGAAGGAAGAAGAGGCACAGCGGCTCTAGAGGTTGGAGGAAGCGGTGCGTGAAGCACAGGAGCGGGAAAAAACCTTGAAGCAAGAATGCAGGAGGAAATCAGAAGGCAAGTGCAAACAGCAGTGAGTGCAAGCAAGCAGGCATCAGAGCCAGGAATCAACATTAGCCAATCTATTCAGTTGAAAAGCAGCTACGTTTCCACGGAGATACCAAATCAAGGGGACACAGGACTGCGCTTCCCTGTGGATGACATCACTGAACCTTGTACAACGTGTGAGCTATACATTCTGAAGGAGAATTCCACAATCAAGGTGGCTATCGGTCTTGTTAATCCTATCAACCGAACCAAGACACCAAGGATTCATGGGAATATAATCCAAGAAGGATATGCTACCATCTCGGTAGATAAAGCTGAAAAAGGTTTTAGTGATTTGCCTCTTGACATTCCTGGAGGTGATGGCGAGAAGACTCTAGGAGAAGCGGAGAAGACATTCATTCTATGGCGCAAGCGCTACATCATCATTCCAGGGATGTCGGCTCCACCTCCTCCTGAACTACCTCACCATAGGTACGTGCGGATGAAAACACTACATCATTAATTTGTATTGGCTTAAATAATTAACAATCTGCTCATAATAATATGTCATTCCTTTTTTTGTAGCAGATCCTCCCCCAACCTAAATCCAATTGTTCAATCGCCAGATCATCATAGTGCTCTGTACGATGACATTGTGTTGGAAGACGAAGCTGCATCCACACCATCTCCAAGGAGGTCTCCAACGCCGCAGCCGCCACCTCCAAGGAGGTCTCCAACGCCGCTGCCAACACCTCCAAGGAGGTCTCCAACGCCTCCCCCGCCCCCACCTACCAAGAAGCCTAGCAAGAGGCCAGCCCCTCAAACGAAGAACCAGTCCCCGCCTACAAAGAAAGCCACCGTGAAACCAAGGGCTATTCCCAAAATAATATCTAAAGAGAAGGAAGAAGGAACTGATGCATATAAAAAAGACATGTCTAGATTCTATGACAAACTTAAAATGAATCAAGAAGCAAGGAGAAACCCAGAGAAACCGTACTTCTTCGTAGCTCCAGATATTCTAAGAAAAAAGGTGACTTCTTACCAGCAACAACAGTGGGAATCTCGTAAGCCGTCCAAATCAACGTTATCAGACTATGACCGCACTCTCACCAAGTCAATTGAGGCGGCACAGAAAAAGAAGCGGGCAGGGAAAGGAGTTGCCCAACTCGGACAACAAGCGCACCAATCAATCCCCCTGCTAGTTGTTGGTAATGAATATGGTTCGAATTTAGGATTAATGCATCAGGCAAACATACCTCCGGATGTCGATTTGGATCACCTTGGTGAATTTCTTGATGAGACTGGTCTCGACCTTTACCAGATGTTTGGTGATGGAAACATTAAGAGTGCGGCGGAGGTTGATATTTGGAAGAAAAAAATTGTACTAGGCCAGAGTCTATACAACCCTCAAGCCTTATCTGATCTGGGGACGCAAATGTACCTGCTAAACAAGTGGTACATGCAGGCGTCTACCAGTGGAGACTTCTGCGTTGGTGTCAGAATTAGAGACGAACATTGGTTCCGTGGCGATGATGTTATGTATGTTGACTTTGTAGAATTTCATCAACTATGCCACCTGACCTCTCTGGACAAAGTTATCATTAGCTGCTATTGCCTGTAAGTAATCATTCTTTTGATCTATTATTAAACTCATCATATGTGTGTATATGCATATAAATTATCCTAACAAGTACTATATATATGCAGATTTACAATGACAGAGCTCAGAAAGGAAGGCTACAATGAAATTGGTTTTGTTGATCCCCATATAGTATTCAAAGACCCAATTACTCCAAAGACTAATTGGAAGTATGAGTCAGAGAGTAACCTCGTGAACTTCTTAGTGAACCAACGCCACAAGAAGGATATACTCTTTCCCTATAACTTCAAGCGAGTGTTAATCATGTCGATCATATCCTTAATGGCTCATATGTTGATTCTAGTTAATTAATGAGTGTTATGCGTTATATCCTATAAACACATGCAGCAATCACTGGATATTGATGGACATCGATCTGGTGAAAAGTCACTTGATAATCTATGACTCGATGAGAAAACCACAACAAGACTACCAAGATATGATAGATATTATTCAGAGGTAATTTTGGGATCTCTAGCAACTATATATACACACAAACATGATGATTAACTATATCTGATGACGTGGCAAATTTTTTATTGGGCAGTGTTTGGAAAACCTTTATTGAGAAGCAACACATGAAAAAATGCAAAGCGCCACTGAATGTAATCCCTTTGAAAGTAAGTCCCCTGAATCACATCATCTTTATTAATTAAACATATAGCTTTCACCGGATCACCAAATTGGATGACAAATCTTTTTCTCGTAAAGTGGTGTCTGAGGCAGGAACAGGGGAACAACTACTGTGGTTACTATGTTTGCAAGTTTATAAAGGTGCTCTCCCAAAGAACTCCTACAGAGAGACTCAAAGTACGTTAAAAATACACTATATATTCATTTAATTATTATTATTGATTGTGTTACTATGTCTTTATATATATATATATGCACATATATTAATTTATTTTCCTTTAATTCAAACCTGTAGACTCGATGGTTGGAGGAAAAGGTCATACGGCAAGACCAAATCAAAGCAATTCAAGAGTCTATAGCCGGATTTTTTAATGAGCAGGTCATCGATTCCAAGGGCGAGTTCTACTTCGACCCAACACTGCCATTGAAGCCAAGTTAGAGGATGAGAGGAAACTTGTTATGTCACAACAACTATAATGCAATCTTTTGTAATATATGCACATAAAATAATATAATGTAAAATACACATATGCATGCATGCATGTAAATATATATATGATGCATGCATATATATATATATATATATTTCTATGCTTGAATTGTGTGATTTAATACGTTCATTGTGCTTGAACCGAAACATACTATATGCGCGTATAAATGTATAATTAGCAGCGTACAATACGACTTCGAAAACCTATTTTGAAAAGAAAATAAAAAAATGAAAAGAAAAGAAAAAAGAAAAAAACCTTTAGTCCCGGTTCGTATTACCAACCGGGACTAAAGGTGCCGGCCATCGTGGCATGTCAGGAGGCACCTTTAGTCCCGGTTGGTGTTACCCACCGGGACTAAAGGTTCTCCTTTAGTCCCGGTTCCTGACCCGGGACTAAAGGACCCCCCCTTTAGTCCCGGATGCTTGCTCCCAGGTGGGGAACCGGGACTAGAGGGGGTTCTCCACCGGGAGTAAAGCTCGGTTCTCTACCAGTGCCAAGAGATATGAAACTAGCTGGATAGGCTAAACAATCAAATGTGCCTGACATGCTGGATCCAACAGTCCGCTGGTAGAGAAAATCACCGAGTTCTGCTCCTAGTGAACTTGGTCGTCCTTGAGATTCATACATTGAACTAGACTGGCAGTCATGAGGTGACAGATATCACATAACTCTCCACTACTAGCATATTAGACGGTCCCACATGTTCTGGGTATCCAAAACTTGTTAAAATAGCAAATGCCACTAAGAGTAACTAATTTTTAAATGAATTTTCTTTCCAACTCAACTGAGCCAAAACTACTCTTCCCTGCTGGCAAATCTTGATATGTCGAGCGAGACGAGACTAGTTGGATGGCAAAACAACTAAACGTGCCCGACGTGCTGGATCCAACGGTCTGCTGGCAGATAAAGCCATTGATTCCATCTCCTAGTGAACTTGGTCGTCCTTATGATTCACGAACTGGCAGCCACGAGGCGACAAATACGTAATGTTTCACTACTAATATAGCTAGCAGCCCCACATATTTTGGATCATCGGATCGACCCAAAACTTGATCCGCTTGTTTTTTTCATCCGGAACAGTGTTTTTCTCTCACAACATTTTATCTGGAACAGTGTTTTCATCCACTTTCCTCCAAAAACCCTCCAGCCGAACGGGGCCAAAGCAAACTAGAATAGCAAAATTCCATGTAGGAATAATTAATTTAGAGATAAGAAATGAAATAGGCTAGCTAACCCATAAATCATCATTTGATACGCACTTGCCTCTAGTGTACTCCCTCAGTCCCTTCAAGAGAGCCGTTCTGGCTTCTGGTGGGAGTACCAAGACAGAGTGAAAATAACCTGTATACTCCTATAACAATCATTAGACTGTCTCCAACAACACAACCCAAATATAAAATAGGTCGTTCACAGTGTTTTGGGTACTAAAAACACGCTCCAACAGATGACCCAAACAGAGGACGCATTTTGCATTCAAGCCGAACCGAAACGCAAATAAGCGTCTCGAGAGAGAGAGACGACGCAAATCTCTGGAGCCGTATCTCGAAGGTGCCGCTCGTGGTGGGGACGGAGGCGGCTCGTGCGGCGCCCCCTCCCGGCAGCAGCAGCAGCAGCAGCCGGCGCAGCACCACATGCAAATCCAAATTCACTAGCCGCCGCAGCAGGACGAGGGCGGCGGAGGGAAGGAGCAACAGCAACAGCTGCAGGTGGTGGCACAGCCCGGGGAGCGGAGGCAGCAGGCGGAGCTCCAACAAGTCCGACGGCGAGACCATGCACTGGCTGCTGCAGCAGGCCGGGCCGGCCATCGTCGCCGCCATCGGCACGGGCACCATATCGGCGTCCGCGCTCGCATCCGTCGCGCCCTCGCTCTCGTTGCCCACCTCCGGGCTCGCTAGGCCATACCACCACCCTGGCAGCTTCTTTAAACTGACATCATATCCAAGCAACAGCATCAAGAACAAAATCAAAACAAAGCCAGAAGATTCCTCCCTTTGCGCCGAATGAATCAATCAGGAATCAGGCGCGCTCTATTCATAGATGTACCGATCTGTGTTCCCGTTGCAAAGAAACGAGATCTATGCATCGGTGCGTAATAATGGAAAGATGGGGATACAGATTAAGGGAAAGCACCTGGCTTTTCTTGTACAAATGGAATGAATCCATGAACCCCTAGTGCAGACCAGAAGAGTGAAATAGAGGAGACTACAATGGGTCCAATAGAGAGAGATGTTCTTGCTTCACATGGGAGACGCAAAGAAGCGAATGGAGCATAGGGGCCAGCCGCGCTGCCACAGCACCCGCCGGGGCTGACCGCCGCCCCACCCGAGCCCATAGGGGAGCCGGCCGTGGCGCGGGTGGGGGGGGGGGGGGGAGGGGGGCTGGCCGCGCTCGCGACGAGCACCATGGCACCGGTGGCCATCCGTTGCGCCGCCGTCTCGGAGGAGCCACCCGGTGCTGCCACGTGACGAGAGGGAGAGAGAGGGAGTCGAGAGGAGAGAGAGAGGTGTGGGAGGGGGCAAAGATATTTTTAGAGCTGGAGCTCGCAGCTCGGTGGCCAGCCGCGAGGAAGGCGAAGACGGAGGAGCAAGCGGCACCGGACGGAGGAAACTGGAAGTCTTCTTTTGGGTTCGCTGTTGAAGAAGGAAGGTTTTGAGTGCTTATCTTTTTCTGCATGTAACTCAAATCTTAGAATAGATCTGGTGTTTGCGTTCTTACCCATGCTGACAGTCTTACTACTCCACCTTCACGCCTGCTGGTTGGCAGTCCGTTCGGCTCGCTGGAGCCAGGTGATTCCTCCTCACAAAACACTGTTTATCTACCAGTCAAAACATTATTTTTTTCTCACAACAAATAAGCGCCGAAAACGACCAGCGGACCTCAATCCAGCTCAGTCGAACAGACTTTGGGTGGGCAAGCGGTGAGTGGTGAGGCAGGGCAGCAGACTAGCTAGCTGAGTTGTGGCAGTGTAGGTGCAGGACCTACGAAGACTCTTTGCGGGATATTGCTTAAGTGCTAAAACGACTATCTTTTCGGGATTGAGGGAGCAGGTCCCCACAATAGTTTGTAGCTAATAGTTATAAAAAAAATAGGTTCAACTAATAATATAACTAATTGTTAACTGAATACCTAACTAACAACCGTTTCATTAGTTGAATGAAAGCAGCTAATAGGCGAAACAATGACTGAAATACCCTCCCCAACCTTATCTAGCCTTAGCTGGCACGTATCCAATGTCCCTCGTGCTAGCTACTGTGGTCTACATTGCAGAAACAGCAAGTTATCGAGAGCCATTCCTGCACCACATCGTCCCATGATTCCATGAAAAAAAACATGCGCTCGTCTCTGATGCATGCGTCCAACTGCAAAAAAAAAAAAGGCATAGGTTTTTTTCCTCTCAAATTTACTACGCCGCTTTTTTTAGGGGCAAAAACGTCTTTTTAACGGCCAGTTAACACCGTTAGCTAACGGATTTGACGGTAGTGTCAAATTAGGGATGAAAGTTGAAGTGAGTGTCAAATAGGAAACAAAAAAAATTTCAGAACAAAAAAGAAACGACTCATTTTTTCCAGTGTCAAAGGAATTCTCTCCTAACTAAACCAGGCCTAAGTTATCGAGAGCCGTTCCTGCACCACCACATCGTCCCATGATTCCATGAAGCGGCTCAGCGGCGGCGGCGGCTACAGCTGCAGCCTGAAGTAGCTAAGCTAGCCACCGTGCGGTCCAGCAGAAGGTGCTGTTTCGTAGTACACTGTACAGAGAGACTCGTACGTACTACAGAATGTTCAAACCGTCATGAATGTGCATGCACCACGTCCTGACTGAGTCCCGACAGCACTGCAACAGGACGACAGCATGCACGAGGTGGATGCACATACTACGCGCACGACGTTCTTGCGTCTTGCCCGGCTCGCTCCCAAACAGCATGCAGTGCTAGGCTGCCGAACGCCGAGTGGCGCGTAGCGAGGCCCAGGCGAGCGCACCAAGGAAGCACGAGACGAGGCGAGGCCAGGACAGGCCAAACAACCAGGCGGGGCACGCCACGCCGAGAGACGCGCGCAACGAAGAAATAGTGGAGCGGCACGGCAACGGGCAACCCCACCACCGCCTCACCGAGAGACCGCCCGCCCGTCACCAAACGGCGATTAATAAATACCCTTAAACGCGCCCGCGCGACCCAGAGACCCGGCCCCGCATTCCATTCCGTGCCACCGCCGCCGCGCTGCGTCTGCCGTTTGCGTACGTCGCCCGCCCGCAGCATGAACGGCGTCGGCGACGCTCACGCGGCCGCGATGATGCAGCAGGCGCTGGGGATGTCGCTGCCGATGGCGCAGTTCCTGCCCGAGCAGGGCAGCGCCAAGCTGACCAGGCCGCCGGGACTGCCGCCGACGCCGCCGCAGGCGTTCGCGGCCCTGCAGCGCTGGGACGTGTGCATGGAGGCCGTCGTCGACCCCGCGGCGCAGCAGCAGGGCCCGCGCAAGGCGCACCGGCGCTCCAGCAGCGACGTCCCGTTCGGGTACTTCCCGCCCGCGGCGGGCGGCGGGGGCCACGGCCACCACCAGCTGCCGCCGCTCAAGGTGGAGCCCGGCTGGGGCGGTCACCTCCACGGCGGAGGCGGCGACGACGACCTGTTCAACGCGTACCTCAACCTGGAGGGGCTGGACGGGCTCAACTCCTCCGACGACCGCCACGACGACGGGGACAGCCGCGGGAGCAGCATGAAGACCAACGGCGCCGACAGCAGCGAGAACGAGTCGGAGGAGTGCGCCGCCAACAGCCGCGCCGGGATCCGCCTCTGGACCGAGGCCGCCGCAGCCGACAGGCGGGAGGGGCTCAAGAGGACTGCCGCGGGGGAACCGGCCGCGCACCACGCCAGGAGCCTGTCCATGGACAGCCTCATCGGCAAGCTCAACTTCTCCGCCGGCGCGACGGGCGCCGCCAACGGCGTCATTCCGGGGCCCAACATGTTCAAGCTCGAGTTCGGCAGCGGCGAGTTCACCCCCGTCGAGATGAAGAAGATCATGGCCGACGAGAAGCTGGCCGAGATGGCGCTCGCCGACCCCAAGCGCGTCAAGAGGTAAAACTCCTACCACTACTCAATGCCACTCATCTTAAATCTTTGAGCTCTCGCGCGTGGCTCCGTTGTTCTTACTACTTCTTTGGATCCATCGAGCTTGTAAAATGTTTAGCTTTGGACTGATCGAGCTGTGGTTCGTTGCTTGCTATTGCTAGGGTGCTGGCCAACAGGCAGTCGGCGGCGCGGTCCAAGGAGCGGAAGATGCGATACATTGCGGAGCTGGAGCAGAAGGTTCAGATCCTGCAGACGGAGGCCACCACTCTCTCCGCCCAGCTCACGCTTCTTCAGGTACCTAGCTAGCTACTCTTCCCTATGCTGCCCTCGCTTAATCTCCAATGCACTTTGAATTGCAGCGAAATCCTTCGTGCCGATCGTTTGATCGTGTGATTCAACCAATTTTCTTTTGCCTTCACAGCGTGACTCCGCGGGGATCGCAACGCAGAACAACGAGCTCAAGTTCCGGCTGCAGGCCATGGAGCAGCAGGAGCAGCTGCGTGACGGTGCGTTTCCAAATCTCACTCACCTCACCTGCACACTTGCTTCTTCCTCGCTGTGTTCGTCAACGTCCGGCCGGTGTGCTAGGCACTAGGAGTAGCATGCTAGATCGGCTTGGATAAGTTAGCAGAAGCAACTCATTGAAGTTGACGTTGACATGCTGGCTTGTCCGGCCCAGTCCGTGTGCCCACGGCTCTGAAAGTCTGAATCGTGGGTGAGAGCTCGTGTTGGCATTTGGAGACAGCCGGGTTGGTGGTTGGCTGCTTTTCTATGCGATCCCTCGCGCAATACCGGTAGTCGTTAGCATGTACTGCTACTGGTGTCTAGGAAGATGTGCTAACCATGCATCATCTAGGAACAAGATTTGCTCGTGTTTGTTTAATCTCACGCCCTTTCTTCAGATAAAGTATGTGGTTCCTCTGCCGATGTTAGTGTCTAGCATGTAGGAGTAGGAGCATATGCACTGCACTCTAAAAAATTGCGGCAGGCTAGCGTATCACCATGTGTTTTGAGAGAACATATGTCAGCTATAGAGTTTAAGTGGTAGCAACATGGGAAATTGATGGGTTAATTCATTTTTTTATGTTTTTTTGGAGGTTAATCTCGTATTTTGTTGTCTTGTTGAACAGCATTGAATGACGCACTGACCGGCGAGGTCCAACGCCTGAAACTCGCGACTGCAGAGCTCGGGGATTCTTGCTCGTCCAACAATCTAAGCCAGCAGATCCAAATCAGCGTTCAGGAGCAGATGTTTCATCTGCATCATCAGCAGCAGCAGCAGGCGACGCCGATACCGTTCTACCAGCTGCAGCAGGCGCAGCAAAATGGCGCAGGGAAGAAGCAGGAACCGCAGGAATGATCTCAGAGCCATTATCTGTCACGGCAGCGCCTACTGCACCTGCACTGCCTGAAGCCGGCCCGTCAGCGGTACCCCTTACGGCAACAGCACAGAGGAAGAGTGAACGTGTCAAGTTTCCAAGTACTCAACCCACCGGCAAGCCGGATATATAATTGAGGAGCTCTGCTCAGAAAGACGACAACATGTATTGAACCAAAACAAACCCAACTATAATCATTCCTCTGATCTCCAACCCCGTGCTCTGCTTATTCTTCCCCAAGTCTGTCTTCCTATCTCCTTCCCCAATTCAGTTACCCTAACAAACCTGGTATCAGAGACAAGTCGATCCCCGATCGCGCGAGATCCCCTATTCCATCGACCGCCTGAACAAACGCTGCCGGTTGGTTCGAGTTTCCGGTGGTCAGTGAGCTGCTGAGTATCGGCGAACTCCTGTAATTCCAACAGCACGTTCGACGATTTGTGGCGGATTTCTCCGATCTGGCGAGTCCTCCACCACCACCTCATCCCCACTACACCCGATCCACAAGGAAGCTTGGAGCCATGAGTCCCGAAGGCCAACAGCTGATGGCGGAGCTCCAGCGCCTTTTCAAGGAGCAGACGCAGATCTTAGATCGGCGTTTCGCAGATGCCGAGCACTCGGTGGAACAACGCATCATCGAATCGGAGACCCGCCTCGACGGCCGCATCGCTGACTCGGAGGCCCTCCTCAGCAGCATCCTCACTGAGTCCGAGCGCCGCCAAGACGATCGCCTGAAGATCATCGAGAAGGTAATGGGCGGCCTGGAAGAGTGGCGCCAGGACGCTGAGGGAGTGCTTGACGATATGCGCCTGAAGGTTCTGAAGCTGAACAAGGCATGGGATCGGTCCATCGTCGAGCAATCATCTTCTGCTCCGGGCCTGATCGCGTATCCACCAGGTGTTGAGTAGACCGACAAGCGCCCATCTGCTGTCAAAATGGCTGCTCGGCCCAGCGGGCATGGCGTCGACACACCTCCACGGGAGAATGAGTTCGGAGTTGTCACCACCCTCACTCATTCCCCGGCCAATGGTACGAACTCACTCCCTCAATTCCATGGTACTCCTTATGATTTGTATACTGCGCGCAACAAACCCCCTGATCCCCATTCCTGGTCGCCTGGTCGCTTACCTAAGTTTCCATTTCCATCCTTCCATGGCGAGAAAGTTCGGCTGTGGATTTCTAATGCCGAGGATTACTTTGACATGTACCAAGTTGAGTCCCACCTCTGGCTTAAAATCGCCAAACAACAGTTCAAGGATATTGCTGCTCGGTGGATCCAATCTATAGAACCCCTCTTGAAATCACTTGATTGGCCCACTTTTTGCCGCATGCTGCATGAGCGCTTTGGCCGTGATCAACACCAAATTCTGATCCGTCGCATGTTCCATATTCACCAAGAGTCCACTGTCACCGATTATGTGGAGCGCTTCTCTGAATTGATCGATCAGCTCAAAGCCTATAACCCAAACATTGACATGCTCTACTATACAACTCGCTTTGTTGATGGTTTACGTGAAGATATTCGTTCTGTTATTGTGGTTCAGCGACCCCAAAATTTGGATATTGCGTATACCTTGGCTCTGTTGCAGGAAGACGTGGCTGATCCTTCCAAGCGCAAGGACGGTCGGTGTGATCTGGCATCTTATCCTCGACCGACATTCAGGAATGCGTACCCTCTTCCTCCTCCACCGAGAGCGGGTGATCGCAATTCCAAACCTGATGATGCTGGCTTCACTACACCAGCCAATGCCAAGACGGCCGAAGACAAGCTCCGAGCGCTACGCAACTATCGTCGAGCACGAGGCCTCTGTGATAAGTGTGCAGAGAAATGGTCGCGTGACCACAAGTGTGCGGCTACTTGTCGGGTACCGTGAGAAGGGGTACCCTAAGCAAGACCCAAAAAACGACTGCTTAGACTTCGTAGAGATCGAAACCAGCTAAACACTGCTGGCCTCGGCCGATTCTCCGACTCGCCCGAGGCCCCGGGGGCCTCGGCCGATTCTCCGACTCGCCCGAGGACCATCACCGCGGGCCTCGGCCGATTCTCCGACTCGCCCGAGGCTCCCTCACTACCGACCTCGAGCGATTCCCCGCCAAAGGCCTCGGCCGGGCCACCGACCCTCCGTCTCGCGCAAGGCGGGCTCGGCAGCACTCCGCTGCCTCTTCCTCCTCCCGTCCCTCTGACAAAACGTCGTGTCGCATCAACTCAGCCAACTGCTGCCCCTGACGACAACCGCATGCTCAGCACAGTACAGCAGAATGGCCGATGGGACAGGAGGCAGGACTGGGCAGGGGTTACCCGTCACTATACTAACCACCATGCACATGGTTGACACCCATGCCTCACTGTGCTGCCAACTCCTGCTCCGAGGACAACGCAGCATGGGGAGCCGCGCCTGGGCTACTGTGGCCTCGGAATCAGTACCCAGGACCAATAATTCCCTCCAAGGCCTCGGTAATTTGCCTCAGGGGCTCGACAGCCTGGGGACCTATGTCCACCAAAGCCCCCCGCGATGGCTTGGTCTCGGCACCTACAGAGCCACAGCCCCCTACGACGTCATCACGCGATGACCTGCACGTCCCCCGGACTGGGCAGGGGTTACCCGTCACTGTGCTAACCACCATGCACATGGTTGACACCCATGCCTCACTGTGCTGCCAACTCCTGCTTCGAGGATAACGCAGCATGGGGAGCCGCGCCTGGGCTACTGTGGCCTCGGAATCAGTACCCAGGGCCAACAACTCCCCCGAGGCCTCGGCAGTTTGCTTCACGGGCTCGGCAGCCTGAGGGTCCATGACCGCCGAGCCCCCCACGATGGCTCGGCCTCGGCATCTGCAGAGCCGCTGCCCACTACGACGTCATTACACGGTGACCAGCACGTCGCCCGCCATGTCCTGCATCAAGCTGTACTAGAGCCCCACGACGCAAGATAGTATGACCGGCGTGTCACTTCTGCACGACAAGGACGGAGCCACTCCATCGACCATACCACAACAACAGTGGCCGGCTACAGGGCTCGGACACGACACCCCATTTGCAGAAGCGCTATGTAGCAACCTATGTACGTTCTCGGTCCTCCCTTAGAGTATAAAAGGGAGGGACCGGGGCCATTTCTAGGGGACGAGAAAGACGAACACACCGATAGAACCACGCACTCCTACGCTGCTTGGGAACAACGCCTCAAGCAGCCCGCACCACCCACGCCGAGACCTGGGGCTAGTCCCCTCTCTCACCTAGCTTGTAACCCCCTACTACGAGCACTCCGGTGCAAGGAATACAAGATCGATCTCTCGGACTGGACGTAGGGCCTCGATTGCCTGAACCAGTATAAACCTTGTGTCTCTTTGCACTACCATCCGGGATTAGGGGCACGCAGCACAGATTCACTCGTTGGTTGAGGGAACCCTGGTTCCAAAGCACCGACAGTTGGCACGCCAGGTAGGGGCCGCTGCGTGTCAGCTTCGTCATCCTAGCAAGTTCTGGATGGCAGACCCCGTACGACCGTTGCGTCTCGGCACCGTAGTTTGGTTCGGGAGCCTAGAGTTCATGTCTCTAGGGCATGAGTACGACATGGTGCTCCTCACTCCTCGAGCCCCACCGTCCGACGATGACGTCACGCCCCGGCAGCCCAGGCGCAGGCGGCGCCAAGGCGGCCGCTCTCGCCACGCTCGCCAGGCGCGACGCGGACAAGGCCACCCCGAAGCTACGTGAGCCTAGGGCGGCACGCCCCTCCCCACCGATGCCCTACGACCAGCTGTTGGTACGGGGTCCCTGGCTGGGGACCTGTCTGGCCTGAGCATGGACGAAGGAAAATCGCCGGTGGCTCGCGGCGACGCCCAGTCGTCTAGCTCCGCTCCACCACTCCCTGAAGAGCCGACCCGGGCGGGGCAGAATATGGAGACGGCACCGTCCCCATACCCCTTTGGGTTGAGAAGGACCGCCGCCTCTTATGCCTACGCCTACGCTGCCACTCACGAGCACCCTTCGGAACGCCGCCAGCGCTTCACTCTCGACCTGAGCACCCGCTCCGACCCCGCGGATGAGGACGAGGCATGGCCCAGGGTGGATTTCTCCGAACTCCACAACCCTGGGGCTTTGCGCCAATTCTTGGCCGCAAGCGACTAGTGCCTCGGCTACTCCGACTCTGACGATGAAGGGACTTACGATCCATCTCGTGAGTGCTTCCACGTCGGGCTCGGGATGCCAAGGGCGGGTGAAGAGGACGAAAGGACAGGCAACCATTCCCCGCCCCGGGCAGGGGCGGGCGATGCCACACCTCCGCGTCTTGAGGCCCCGGCAGCACGGAACGAGAATCCCGTTCGTGGGGGGCATCGACGCCCAGACCTGGAGCAGCTCCGCGAGCTTCGAGACAAGGTCGAACAAGACCGACTCCTTCTGCAACAGCTTCGGAACACTTTCGAGCAGGAGCAGCAAGGGCGCGGTGAGGGCGGAGGAGCCCGAGGGAGGGCCCGCGATGTCCATCACCGCATCAACAACGACGAGGAGGGAGCGCCACCCCCAATCTTTAATCGCGCTAGCCAGAATGTCGCAGCAGCTGCGATGCTGGTCCAAGCGATGCCCGAGCCCTCCACCACCGAGGGGCAACGGGTCCGCGGAGAGCTCCGCGATCTTCTCGAGACCGCAGCGGTGCAGCAGGCCGAAAGTTCCGCCTCCCGCCGGCGCGGAGGCACCTCGGAGCAACCCACAGCGCAACCTCGCCGGGGCCAGCATGCCTCAGTCCATCCCGAGGACGCTCGCGCGCTGACGGTCAATAGGGCCCCCTCGGTGCGCGACCGACTTAGGGACCAACGCGAGGCACAGGGCGACCACGAAGTAGTTGGCAGGCGACGGCGCCACGACGACGGAGCCGCACGGGGCTACCACCCACACCGAGGCGGTCGCTACGACAGCGGTGAGGACCGCAGTCCTTCCCCTGAGCCGCCAGGACCTCGGGTCTTCAGCAGGGCTATCCGTGTTGCTCCTTTCCCCGCCCGGTTCCGACAGCCGGCCAACCTCGCGAAATACATCGGTGAGACCAACCCGGAACTCTGGCTCGCCGATTACCGCCTGGCCTGCCAGCTAGGTGGCACGGACGATGACTTGCTCATCATCCGCAATCTCCCTCTGCTCTTGTCGGACTCGGCACGAGCCTGGCTTGAGCATCTCCCTCCCTCGCAAATCCACGACTGGCGCGACTTGGTTAGGATCTTCGTCGGGAACTTCCAGGGCACATACGTGCGCCCTGGGAATTCCTGGGATCTTAAAAGCTGCCGCCAGAAGCCAGACGAGTCTCTCCGAGATTTCATCCGACGCTTCTCCAAGCAGTGCACCGAGCTACCCAGCGTCGGCGACTCGGAGATCGTCTAGGCTTTCCTCTCCGGCACCACTTATCGGGACTTGGTCCGAGAGTTAGGACGCAACATCCCACGCTCTGCTGCCGCGCTCCTCGACATCGCCACCAGCTTCGCCTCAGGGGAAGAGGCTGTCGGAGCCATCTTCCCCGACGCCGACCCCAAGGGGAAGCGGAGGGAAGAGGCCCCCGAGGCCTCAGCCCCCCACCTCCCTAAGAAAAAGAAGAAGGGTCGCCCAGGGAAGCAGGAAGTTCTCGAGGCCGTCCATGTCGCCACGACGGATCGCAGGAATCCCCGCGGCCCCCGTGGCCCCGGGCTATTTGACGACATGCTGAAAAAGCCCTGCCCTTACCATCAAGGTCCGGTGAAGCATGCCCTCGAGGAGTGCACCATGCTCCGGCGCTACTACGCCAGGCTCAGGCTCCCCGACGACGACGCCAAGCAGAAGGGCCCCAGCGGTCGGAACGAGGACAAGGACGACGGGTTCCCCGTGGTACGCAATGCTTTCATGATCTTCGGTGGACCCTCGGCATGCCTCACGGCACGCCAGCGAAAGAGGGAACGCCGGGAGGTTTTCTCGGTCAAGGTGGCCACCCCCCGGTACCTCGACTGGTCTCGGGAGGCAATCACCTTTGACCGGGATGACCACCCCGATTATGTTCCAAACCCCGGGCGGTACCCGCTTGTCGTTGACCCGATCGTCGGCAACACCCGACTTACCAAAGTGCTCATGGACGGAGGCAGCGGCCTCAACATCCTCTACGTCAACACTCTGGAGCTCCTGGAGCTCGACCAATCGCGGCTCCGAGGCGGTTCCGCGCCCTTCCATGGCATCGTGCCAGGAAAGCGCACGCGACCCCTCGGGCGCATCGACTTACCCGTCTGCTTCGGCACTCCCTCCAACTACCGCAAGGAGGTCCTCACCTTCGAGGTGGTTGAATTCAAGGGGGCTTACCACGCCATCTTGGGGCGCCCGTGCTACGCCAAGTTCATGGCGATCCCCAACTACACCTACCTCAAGCTCAAGATGCCAGGCCCCAACGGCATCATCACCGTCGAGTCAACGTACGAACATGCATACGACTGCGACGTCGAGTGCATCGAGTACGCCGAAGCCATTGTGGAGGCTGAGACCCTCATCGCCGATCTCGTCCAGCTTGGTGGCGAGGTTCCCGACGCCAAGCGGCGCGCCAGGACCTTCGAGCCCGCGGAGGCTGTCAAGCCCGTCCCCGTTGATCCCACCGTCCCCGACGGCCGAGAACTGAAGATCGGCGCCACCCTCGACAGCAAATAGGAGGTCGTGCTCGTCGACTTTCTCCGTGCGAACGTCGATATGTTCGCATGGAGTCCCTCGGACATGCCGGGCATACCCAGGGAGGTCGCCGAGCACGCCTTAGATATCCGGGCAGGCTCCAGGCCGGTAAAGCAGCGCCTGCGCCGATTTGACAAGGAGAAGCGCAGGGCCATCGGCGAAGAAGTGCAGAAGCTCGTGGCAGCCGGGTTCATCAAGGAAGTATTCCATCCAGAGTGGTTGGCTAACCCTGTGTTAGTCAGGAAGAAAAGTGGCAAGTGGAGGATGTGCGTGGACTACACTGGTCTAAATAAAGCGTGCCCGAAAGTCCCATTCCCACTACCACGAATCGACCAAATCGTCGACTCCACTGCAGGATGCGAAATCCTCTCCTTCCTTGATGCATATTCCGGTTACCACCAAATCAAGATGAAAGAGTCCGACCAGCTCGCGACTTCTTTCATCACTCCATTCGGCATGTACTGCTACATAACCATGCCGTTCGGCCTCAGAAACGCAGGGGCTACTTACCAACGATGCATGATCCAAGTCTTTGGTGAACACATCGGGCGAACCGTCGAGGCCTACGTAGATGACATCGTAGTCAAGTCCAGGAAGGCCGGGGATCTCGTCGGCGATTTGGAGATTGCCTTCACGTGTCTCAGAGAGAAGGGCATCAAGCTCAACCCCGAGAAGTGTGTCTTCGGGGTTCCCCGAGGCATGCTCTTGGGATTCATAGTCTCGGAACGAGGGATCGAGGCCAACCCGGAGAAGGTCTCGGCCGTGACCAACATGGGCCCGATCCGGGACCTCAAAGGGGTGCAGAGGGTCATGGGATGCCTTGCGGCCCTAAGCCGCTTCATCTCGCGCCTCGGCGAAAAAGGCCTGCCCCTGTACCGCCTCTTGAGAAAGTCCGAGCGCTTTTCTTGGACCACCGAGGCCGAGGAAGCCCTCGCCAGGCTCAAAGCACTACTCACCACCCCCCCCCCCATCCTAGTTCCACCCACCGAGGGCGAGCGCCTCTTACTCTACGTCACTGCGACGACCCAAGTGGTCAGCGCGGCCATAGTAGTCGAGAGGCAGGAGAAGGGACACGCTCTACCCGTCCAACGACCTGTTTACTTCATCAGCGAAGTGCTCTCTGAGACTAAGACACGTTACCCCCACATCCAGAAGCTAGTTTACACCATAGTCTTGGCTAGACGCAAGCTGCGTCACTACTTCGAATCCCACCCGGTGACTGTGGTGTCGTCTTTTCCTCTGGGAGAGATAATCCAAAACCGGGAGGCCTCGGGTAGAATAGCCAAGTGGGCTGTCGAACTCATGGGGGAAACCTTGTCTTTCGCACCTCGGAAGGCAATCAAATCACAGGTCATGTCTGACTTTGTAGCCGAATGGACCGACACACAGCTGCCACCCGTTCAGATCCAATCAGAATGCTGGACCATGTACTTCGACGGGTCTCTGATGAAAACTGGGGCCGGCGCGGGCCTGCTCCTGATCTCGCCCCTCGGAGTACACATGCGCTACATGATCCGGCTTCACTTCGCCGCCTCCAACAATGTCGCCGAATATGAGGCCCTCGTCAATGGCCTGCAAATCGCCATCGAACTTGGAGTGCGACGTCTCGACGTACGGGGTGATTCGCAGCTCGTCGTCGATCAGGTGATGAAAGAGTCAAGCTGCCATGACCCCAAAATGAAGGCGTACTGCGCGATAGTACGTCGTCTGGAGAACAAGTTCGACGGTCTCGAACTCAGCCACGTTGCACGAAAGTTCAACGAGGCCGCGGACGAACTAGCAAAGATGGCGTCGGCACGGACCCCAGTTCCCCCGAACGTCTTCGCTAGAGACCTCCACAAGCCATCCGTCGACTATGCCTCGACGGAAGAGGGCCCATCAGCCGAGCCCACCGCGGGGCCCGAGGCCCCCTCTGCCACCGAGACCTCGCCCGCCGGGCCCGAGGCCATGGCAATTGACGCAGAGCCTCCCGAGGCCGATCCAGGAACGGACTGGCGAGTCCCTTTCCTTGATCGCCTCGTTTAAGGAGAACTTCCTACTGACAGAACCGAAGCCCGGCGGCTTGCGCGACGCGCCAAGGCTTACGTCCTCTGCAATAGCGAGTTGTATAGGCGCAGCCCATCCGGTATTCTCCAACGATGCATCACCACCGAGGCTGGCCAATCCTTACTTTGGGACTTACACGCGGGAGTCTGCGGGCACCACGCGGCGCCTCGGGCGCTCGTGGGTAACGCCTTCCGCCAAGGTTTCTATTGGCCAACGGTGGTGGCAGACGCCACGAGGCTAGTACGCTCCTGCGAGGGATGCCAGTACTACGCTCGACAGACGCACCTCCCGGCCCAAGCCCTCCAAACCATCCCCATCACATGGCCATTCGCTGTGTGGGGGCTGGACATGGTTGGGCCTCTGCAGAAGGCACCCGGGGGCTATACCCATCTGCTGGTAGCTATCGACAAATTCTCCAAATGGATCGAGGCTCGTCCGATCGCTCAGATCAAATCCGAGCAAGCGGTGCTGTTTTTTACGGATATCATCCACAGGTTCGGGGTTCCTAATACCATCATCACTGACAATGGGACACAATTCACCGGTCGCAAATTCCTAACTTTCTGCGACGACCACCACATCCGGGTGGCCTGGTCAGCCGTAGGGCACCCAAGGACGAATGGCCAAGTAGAGCGTGCCAACGGCATGATCCTACAAGGCCTTAAGCCAAGAATATTCAATCGGTTGAAGAAGTTTGGCAAGAAATGGCTCGCCGAACTCCCGTTAGTCATCTGGAGCCTAAGGAATACCCCGAGCCGAGCCACGGGGTTCACACCGTTCTTCCTGGTCTATGGAGCCGAGGCCATCCTCCCCACTGACCTAGAATACGGTTCCCCGAGGCTACAGGCGTACAACGAGCAAAGCAACCGCACTGCCCGCGAAGACGCCCTCGACCAACTGGAGGAAGCCCGAGACGTCGCGCTGCTACACTCAGCCAGGTACCAGCAAGCCCTACGACGCTACCAAGCCCGGCGCGTCCAGAGACGAGACCTGAAGGTGGGCGACCTGGTGCTGAGACGGAGGCAGAGCAACAAGGGCCGTCACAAGCTGACCCCACCCTGGGAAGGGCCGTACATCATCGCTCAAGTACTGAAGCCCGAGACCTACAAGTTGGCCAACGAGAAGGGCAAAATCTTCACAAACGCTTGGAACATACAACAGCTACGTCGTTTCTACCCTTAAATTTCCAAACGTTGTTTACATTGTTTCTCGAAATACAAGCGTTCTTAGTTGTTATAATCTTTCGAGGAACCCCCCCCCCCCTTTATGACAAGTCGATTGTATAGAACCTAAGGACCGCACGATCGTCTCAAAGGCGAAAAGACTGGCCGAGCCGTGAGAACGACCCACGCCTCCGGGCTACGGCAGCTCCCTCACCACCTTTTCACCCAAAGGACAGCGTAGGCTCCGAGGAAGTTCTATGCAGAGAGCTTGTCTATCAATGGGGGCTCGACGTCACAATAGCGCTATAAGGGAGACTCGGCTCTGCCTCTGCAAAGCCGAGCCCCCCTCGGGGGCTAAAAAGGGGGAACCCCCTAAAACCCCCCCTAAGTCTCGAATACCGTTTGTTAATGGTCTTTCAAAAAATTTCTATGCCAAACTCTCTCGCACTCCGACGGGACCCTCACAAGAAACCCAAAGACCAAAAGTTTGTCTGGAGGCCAAAGGGCCGGTCAAGACGTGAGAACGGCCTACGCCTCTGGGCTACGGCAGCCCCCTCACCACCCTTCGCCGAAGGATGGCTTAGGTCCCGAGGGATTTCTTTGCGGGTTCCCAAGATCGAGACAGAGGGCACGGGCTCGAAAGTAGAACAGAAAACGATTAAAAGACACACGTACGCAAATACTTTACAGGCCTCGACGGCCACAAAGACGTCACGATATGACAACTAATCCAATCCGGTTACACGACCCCTTTTGGCCCAGATTAAAGCTCAAGGACCGGCGACCGGCGCGGGAGGGACCACCTCTTCTTCAAATAGACGGGCCAGCGCTGTGCCAGGTGCCTCGGCCGCCTCCAACAGCTTCACGACCTCCGCATCCGCCTCGTCGTCATCTTCTGGCAACACGTAGCCGTCGCTGACAGCCTCGAGGTTGATGGCGTAGTGCGAGGAGACGACGGCCAGGGCACGCTTGACACCCGTGTGCAACGCCCCCCGGAGCCTCTCGTGGACGCGGCCGCTCAATGCAATCAGGCGGCTCCCAAGGGAGCTAGCTGATTGGACCTCCTCGACATCCAGGGCCTCGCAGGCGGTACGAACAGCGCTGCACAGCGCCTCGTGCTCCTGGACCTCAACATCCAGCGCCGCTTGCGCTGCGACGGAGGCCTCAGCCGCCTGGGAAGCCTCTTTCTCCAGATCTATGTCGCAACGAAGGGGCAGGAGTCAAACGCGAACCGGAACAAATGAATGAGGAACACGGTCCAGTGGAACTTACCCTCGGCCTTGTTCTTCCAGGCTAAGACCTCGACCCGAGAGGCCTCGGCCACCTTGGTAGCCTCTGCCAGGGCAACTTTTGTCGCCTGATGCTCACTCTGCTCCGCACCCAGCTGCCCGGCCGTGGCCTTTGCAGAGGCCATTGCTTCTTGGGCCCGAGACCTGAAGGAGTCTCGCTCCTCCTCCAGTTCCTTGATCTTCGCCACCAGAGGGGCAGCCTGGCCCTTAGCCGTGACCAGCTCGGCCTGAAGGTCAGCACAACGAAGGCGGAGGTCCTCCACTTCCGCACTCCGCGCCGACAAAAGCCCCTGGGCATCGGCAAGCAGGCCCCTCTACCGCCGGAGCTGGTCCCAGACACCCCTCTCCCTCCGTAGGAACACCGATTTCCCAAGGGACCGGGTCTCGAGCTCCTAAAAAGGTAAAAAACGCACGTCAAACACTGCGAGGACAACTCGGCATGAGACACGAAAGTACTTACCCGAGTGACACCAGGCAAGTCCCCTCCCATGACAGTCATCGCTGTCTGCAATGACCGCACTGCCAGCTGGCGGTACTCCTCGAGGGTATCCCAACGCCCCCCCTCGGCGATGTCTTCAAGGGCGAACACAGGCTCCCCCTCGGGATCAGCCTGGTCCCACCAGAAAACACGCGGGAAGTTCCACCCACGGGGCTCGGGCCGTAGCGGGGCAAGGGCTGAACTCCCCTCGACAGGATCTGGGACTTGCTGCTCCGCGGCACTGGCCGCCTCGACGTCCGCCGCCTCCTTCCCTCGGGAAGAATCATCAGACGAGATTGTCTAAACCTGGGGCGGCGCCAAAGTTTGCTCCGCCTCCACCTCCATCGCCTCGGTCTCGATGGACCCAGGGGCTCTGGCCTCCGCCATCTCTACCTCAATGGCCCCGGAGTCCACCGCCCTGACCTCGGAGGTCTTGGGGGCCCCGGCCTCACTCTCAATGGCCTCGGCAGTGCTAGACGCCCCAGCCCCCGTCGCCCCAAGACCCACAACATCGTGAGGCGTGGGCTCCCCCTCCTCCACTCGCTCCACGGCCGCCTCGGCACCCTTTCCCTGGGCAGCTACCTCCTCTGAAACGGCCTCGTCCGACGCCACGCCACGCTGCATGCCAGCCTACGCCTCCGCTGCCTGATGGGCGGAGGAGCTAACGTTCACCTTGAGCGCCTTACGGGGCGCCAAGGGAGGATCTTCCACCAGATGCGTCTGGCTGGAAACAAAGACACTCCCGAGGTCAGCATGCGATCAAGGGGCAAACAAGAAGTACTACGGACTCCACCGGAGAAGACGCTTACCGCGAACGGGGATGCAGCCGCTTCGACACCGCCTGCCTCCTTTGCGACGGTGGCGGTGATGGCAGCAGCGCGGCCTCGGTGTCCACCAGTGCCAGCTGGCCTCCGTCGAACCCCGGCACCTCCTCGACCCTTCGCGGAGACAATGGGGTCGCCCCCACCATCACCCGCTCCATCTCCACCGTCGAACCCATCGGGCCGACGGCACGCTCCTCCGACACCCGCGCCTCGGGTGTGTCAGCCTCGGCCCCGGGACGGGCCGCCACTGGCCCCGGGACACCTCCTCCTCCTCCTAGGGGCGTCAGGCTCCTTGCCGGCGCCCCGGGTACCATCTCCCTGATGTCGGGGAGGTGTTCCAAACAGGCCGTCCCCACCTCGCGCCCGCCGCCGTCGCTCGAAGAATCCGACGCCAACGACGAAGGAGACGGCTCCAACGGGAGACCGTCGAGCTTCTGACGCCGGCGGCGGGCGTCCAGCTTTTCACGCGCAAGGATCTTCTTCGTGCGCTTCGCCTCCTTGGCATCTTTCTTCCTCTTCTCCTCCTCGGCACGCGCCCTGTTCGCGGACCGCCGCCGGGCGTCCTCGGGTACGGGCGGCGGAGAGCCCCGCACATCTCTTATCCCCTGAGGGAACGACGAAGTAAGACAACAGACGAAAGGGCAAAAAGCAAGAAGGCCGCGAGAGCCTCGGCAACTTCCAACTTACCAGCGAGACATACCCCCGCGACGGGCGCATCGGGAACGGCATCAAATCCTCAATCTTCGGCTTCATGTCCACCATTTCCCTCACCCGACGCAGGGTCTCTTCGTCGGTAAGGGCGAAGGCGGACATCTTGATACCGGCGATCGGATCGCTCGGCGTCATCTCGAACAGCCGTCGCCGCCGAGCCATCAGCGGCAACACCCTCCGGCGGTGAAAAGCCGCCACGACCACAGCCGCCGAAAGGCCATGGTCACGCAGCTTCCGCAAGGCCCTCAAAAGCGGTTCCAGCCTGGGCTGATCGGCCTGGATGACGCCGTACCCCCACTTCTCCGGTTGACTCTCCACGACCCGCCCGATATAAGGGGGAAGTCCTCCGCCGTCGTTGCGGAGGTAGAACCAGCCGTCATACCAACGACGGTTGGACGATGACAGCTGGTCCGGGATGTAGAGGGACTGCCGGTCTTGCCGCACGTGAAGGGTGCAGCCGTCGGCCCTCTACACCTTCCGAGCCCCCCTCGTTCCCCCCGGCTTGGTGGTGAATGTCGCTCGGAACAAGTGGAGCCATAACTCCCAGTGGGGAGCGATCCCCAAGTACCCCTCACAGACGGCGACGAAGATGGCCGCCTGCGCGATGGAGTTGGGGCTAAAATTGTGCAGCTCCACGCCATAATAGTGCGGGAGCGCCCGCATAAAATTATCCGCCGGCGACCCAAAGCCTCGCTCGTGGAAGACCACGAAGCTCACCACGTAGCCGTCGCGCGGCCTCGGCTCCGACTCGTCCCCTGGAGCAATCCACTCCGGCTCGTCGGGGTCGGTGATCGGGCGAAGAAGACCGGCCTCCACGAGCGACTGCAGCTTCTCCTCGGTGACGTCAGACCGCTCCCAGGGATCCGCCGCAAGGAGGACGGGACCACCAGCCATTTGCGCGGCGAAGGACGCTGCTACGGCGGTTATCTCTCTCCCTCTCTCTTTCAGTCTCTCGCCCTCGCCCTTCTCCTCCCCGGCGCTCTATGCTCTCAGCAGCGGCATGGAGGCAGCAAAAGCGAATGCGAAAGAGGTAAGAAGGGGAAGGGCGAGGTTCTTTGCGTATTTATGCAGGGACAAGATGAAACCGCCGGGCGACGAAATCGGGGAAGTTTCCCCCAAAAGATCCGGAGCGGTTATCCAGATCCGGTTTTACAGCCCACGCGCCCACTCCCTCCTCAATAAATCGTGCGTGCAGATACGTCCCGTCGACTGACCCCACGTCGCGTCCAACCGCAGCAGCAGCAGGCGCCGTTCCGCCTCCCCGAAAAAGCCGCCTCAAAGGGCGCGCCTGCCGTTGTTAGCCGTAGGGAGAGAGATAACCCCCCCGATTCCTTTCAGGCAAAGGAACTGGGCACCGAGCCCGTTACGGTCCAGGGGTTCGAAGGCTGGGCCCCCAGGGGTTTTGACAGCCGCCCCAGGGCAACAGAGCCAGGGGCGACTACGAGCGAGCCTATGCGAGGCCGAGGCCCAAGCAAGCGAAATGCTTGGGACGCCCCGTGTCGTGTCCAAGACCGGTAGGGAGGTCTCCGAATGGGATCCCACCGTAGGGAGGCACCGAGCCACCGAGGCCCAGCGAACGGCCTCGGCACCCACTAGAGAAACCCGCCGGTATTCTTGGAGCGCATCTCTGGACCGCTAGCCGACCCCCAGCGAATGGGGTACGGGCCTCCACTCGGACTTACCCGATAACAGCTCACCGGAAATGCCGTCGCTCGCGCCCACCGAGGGTAGCATGGCATCTTCCACCCCTCCTTCCGAGCGAAAAGGAAGCGCGAGGGTCGAATAAAAAGTCAGGAGAATCCCTGACGGCCTTCCTGCCCCGCGCAGAGGCTAAGGGACCCTTCCTGCAAAACATTGCCGAGGCCCAGCACTTAGACTCGCACACGATGGGGCTCGGCAAAACAAACCCTCCTTCCGAGCGAAAAGGAAGCGCGAGGGTCGTTCAAAAAGTCAGGAGAATCCCTGACGGCCCTCTTGCTCCGCGCAGAGGCTAAGGGACCCTTCCTGCAAAACATTGCCGAGGCCCAGCGGCTTAGACTCGCACACGAGGGGGCTCGGCAAAACAAACCCTCCTTCCGAGCGAAAAGGAAGCGCGAGGGTCGTTCAAAAAGCCAGAAGAACTCCTGACGGTCCTCTCGCCCGTGCAGAGGCTAGGGAGCTCCTTCTGCAAAAGACGCCGAGACCCCGCGACCTAGCCTCGCACCCGAGGGGGGCTCGGCAGACAGACCCTCACGCGCGAGGGGCGAACCAAAAGCCAGGGGGACCTCTGACCGCTCTCTCGCTCCGTGCGAGAGACTCGGGGGTTCCTCCTGCAACTTTGCCAAGACCCAGCGGCTCAAGCTCGCACACGAGTGGGCTCGGCAAACAGCCCCCCCGTCCGAATGAAAAGGACGTGCGGGGGACGAACAAAAAAGTCGAGAGGACCCCTGACCGCCCTCTCGCTCCGTGCAGAGGCTCGGGGGCTCTTCCTACACCCTAGATAAAGACAAAGCGACCCAAGCCCGTTATGGTCTAGGGGTTCGAAGACTGGGCCCCCAGGGGTTTCGACAGCCGCCCCAGGATAAAGGAGTCAGGGACGACCACGGGCGAGCCCGTACAGGCGCGCCCCGGGTCGTGTCCGAGACCGGCCGGGAGGTCTCCGAATGGGATCCCACCGTAGGGAGGCACCGAGCCACCAAGGCCCAGCGAACGGCCTCGGCACCCACTAAAGAAACCCGCCGGTATTCTTGGAGCGCGTCTCCGGACCGCTAGCCGACCCCCAGCGAACGGGGTACGGGCCTCCACTCGGACTTACCCGATAACAGCTCACCGGAAATGCCATCGCTCGTGCCCACCGAGGGTAGCATGGCATCTTCCACCCCTCCTTCCGAGCAAAAAGGAAGCACGAGGGTCGTACAAAAAGCCGGGAGAACCCCTGATGGCCCTCTCGCTCCAGGCGGAGGCAAAGGGGCTCTTTCCGCAACATCGTCGAGGCCCCGCGATCCGAACTCGCACCCACGGGCCCGGCAAACACGATGAAAACGGTCCACTCGAAAGAGAAAAAACCCCCTGAAGAAGTGAAATCACTCCTCCAGGGCCTCGGGGGCTACACCCGGCGGGTGCGCTCGCGCGCACCCACCGAAACCTCGAATGCAAAACACCATCCCGACAGGAACTATCAAGAGCCAATTCTCGTCAGAACCTCAGGGGGAGTGCCTCCACTCCCCCCAAGGCTCGGGGGCTACTGTCAGGTACCGTGAGAAGGGGTACCCTAAGCAAGACCCAAAAAACGACTGCTTAGACTTCGTAGAGATCGATACCAGCTAAACACTGCTGGCCTCGGCCGATTCTCCGACTCGCCCGAGGCCCCGGGGGCCTCGACCGATTCTCCGACTCGCCCGAGGACCATCACCGCGGGCCTCGGCCGATTCTCCGACTCGCCCGAGGCTCCCTCACTACCGACCTCGAGCGATTCCCCGCCAAAGGCCTCGGCCGGGCCACCGACCCTCCGTCTCGCGCAAGGCAGGCTCGGCAGCACTCCGCTGCCTCTTCCTCCTCCCGTCCCTCTGACAAAACGTCGTGTCGCATCAACTCAGCCAACTGCTGCCCCTGACGACAACCGCATGCTCGGCACAGTACAGCAGAATGGCCGATGGGACAGGAGGCAGGACTGGGCAGGGGTTACCCGTCACTGTACTAACCACCATGCATATGGTTGACACCCATGCCTCACTGTGCTACCAACTCCTACTCCGAGGACAACGCAGCATGGGGAGCCGCGCCTGGGCTACTGTGGCCTCGGAATCAGTATCCAGGACCAATAATTCCCTCCAAGGCCTTGGTAGTTTGCCTCAGGGGCTCGACAGCCTGGGGACCTATGTCCACCAAAGCCCCCCACGATGGCTTGGCCTCGGCACCTACAGAGCCACAGCCCCCTATGACGTCATCACGCGATGACCTGCACGTCCCCCGGACTGGGCAGGGGTTACCCATCACTGTGCTAACCACCATGCACATGGTTGACACCCATGCCTCACTGTGCTGCCAACTCCTGCTTCGAGGACAACGCAGCATGGGGAGCCGCGCCTGGGCTACTGTGGCCTCGGAATCAGTACCCAGGGCCAACAACTCCCCCGAGGCCTCGGCAGTTTGCTTCACGGGCTCGGCAGCCTGAGGGTCCATGACCGCCGAGCCCCCCACGATGGCTCGGCCTCGGCATCTGCAGAGCCGCTGCCCACTACGACGTCATTACACGGTGACCAGCACGTCGCCCGCCATGTCCTGCATCAAGCTGTACTGGAGCCCCACGACACAAGATAGTATGACCGGCGTGTCACTTCTGCACGACAAGGACGGAGCCACTCCATCGACCATACCACAACAACAGTGGCCGGCTACAGGGCTCGGACACGACACCCCATTTGCAGAAGCGCTATGTAGCAACCTATGTACGTTCCCGGTCCTCCCTTAGAGTATAAAAGGGAGGGACCGGGGCCATTTCTAGGGGACAAGAAAGACGAACACACCGATAGAACCACGCACTCCTACGCTGCTTGGGAACAATGCCTCAAGCAGCCTGCACCACCCACGCCGAGACCTGGGGCTAGTCCCCTCTCTCACCTAGCTTGTAACCCCCTACTACGAGCACTCCGGTGCAAGGAATACAAGATCGATCTCTCAGACTGGACGTAGGGCCTCGATTGCCTGAACCAGTATAAACCTTGTGTCTCTTTGCACTACCATCCGGGATTAGGGGCACGCAGCACAGATTCACTCGTTGGTTGAGGGACCCCTGGTTCCAAAGCACTGACACTACTATTCGCCTACACGCCATGCAAGAGGTACTAGAACTCTTTGCTCTCAATGAAGCCATTTCTGAACCTAATGATGCATCACCTGCCGAAGAGCAAATGTTCCTTGTTATTTCGCAAGAATCTATTTCTGGAGTTGCTAGTCCTCGCACCATGCAGTTTGCTGGCCTTATTCAGGATATGCCTATTGTAGTTCTTGTTGATTCAGGCAGTACTACATCATTTCTCAGTACTCATGTTGCTGATAAGATGCAGTCTGTTACTTTGAGCCCAGCCAGTTATAAAGTACAGGTTACAAATGGTGATATCTTACAGTGTTCTGCTATTGCCGAAAATTGTTGTTGGTCTATGGCTGCTCATTCTTTCACTCATTCTCTGAAACTCCTGCCATTAAGCTCTTATGATATTGTTGTTGGAATGGATTGGCTCGAGAAATTCAGTCCAATGAGGGTGGATTGGAGGAACAAATGGATGCAAATTCCTATGGGGGCTTCCACTGTTGTGTTGCATGGTTCTCCTGAATTTCAGTCTTCTGACATGGTTTTTCAGCTATTATCAGTTCAGTTGGGGACTCAACCTACTTCTAAGGCATCCCAGTTACCAGCTGATATAGTACAGCTCCTGCAAGACTTCCAATCAGTGTGTGATCTATCATCTGAACTTTCTCCAGTTAGGCCATATGACCATACCATTATGTTGGTTCAAGGGGCTAGACCAGTCAACATCAGGCCATATCGATATCCACCAGCACTTAAAGATGAAATAGAAGCCCAAGTCACATAGATGCTTTAGCAAGGTTTAATCCAGCCTAGCAGTTCTTCCTTCTCATCATCAGTGTTGTTGGTGCGAAAGGAAGATGGATCTTGGTGTTTTTGTGTTGACTATCGATACTTGAATGATCTTACAGTCAAGGGCACTTTTCCTATACCTATTTTTGACCAACTGATGGATGAATTATCTCGTGCTCGCTGGTTTTCTATCTTGGATTTGTTTGCTGGCTATCATCAAGTAAGACTCAAGGAGGGTGAGGAACACAAGACAACATTCTCCACTCACTCCCGGTCACTTTGAGTTTAAGGTCATGGCGTTTGGTCTCACTGGGGCTCCAAACACTTTTCAACAGGCCATGAATTTGACTTTGGCACCCCTTCTCAGCAAGTGTGTTATAGTATTCTTTGATGACATTTTAGTTTTTAGTCCCACTTATGAGCAGCATTTGATTGATCTCAGGAAGGTGTTTGAGCTTCTCCAGTCAGAGCATTGGCATATCAAATTGTCTAAGTGTCGCTTTGCTCAACAAAAGCTGTCATATCTTGGCCACATTATCAGTTTAGAAGGGATTGCCACTGATCCTGCTAAGGTTGAAGCCATTGTTACATGGCCAACCCCCTCCAATGTGAGTGAACTTCATAGTTTTCTGGGTTTGGCTGGTTTTTATAGGAAGTTCATCAGACACTTTGCTGTGGTTGCCAAGCCAATAACTAATTTGCTGAAAAAGGGCACCTATTTTGTTTGGACATCTGAGCATTAGCTGGCTTTTGATACCCTGAAGCAAGCCATGAGCTCGGCCCTAGTCCTCGCTATTCCAGACTTCACTAAACCATTTGCGATTGAAACAGATGCATCTAACAATGGTGTAGGTGTTGTTCTTCTGTAGCAAGGGCACCCCTTGGAATTCATCAGTAAACCACTGGGTCCACGCACTCAAGGTCTATCCACATACGAGAAAGAGTGCATGGCCTTCTTATTGACAGTAGAGCAATGGAGATCCTATTTACAGCTTGCTAAGTTCCTCATCTTTACCGATCAGAAAAGCTTGATACACCTCAACGAGCAGCGCCTGAATACTGTTTGGCAGCAGAAAGTTTTTACCAAGCTTCTTGGGTTACAATATTGGATCATCTACAAGAAAGGGGCTGAGAATCGTGTAGTTGATGCTTTATCTCACCGACCACATGCTCTAGAATCGTGTTTTGCTCTGTCTTCAGCAATTCCACAGTGGTGTGCTGAAATTGTGGCCGGATACTCTTCAGATCCTCAGGCGCAGCTTTATATAACACAATTGGTTGTTGATCCATCTGCAATTCCCAATTTCACACTTCAGAATGGGTTCTACGCTACAAAGATCGCATCTGGCTCGGTAACAACAAGAAAATGCAAGCTCAAGTGATACAGGCACTGCATACATCAGCGGTCGGTGGATATTCTGGTGTTTCGGTTACCTGTCGTCGAGTACGTCAGCTGTTTGCCTGGACCGGACTAAAGTCTGATGTGCATCACTTTGTCACCACTTGTCCTACCTGTCAGCAGTCCAAACTTGATCGGTCTCGCTATCCAGGCCTGCTGCAACCCCTTCATGTACCGTCCTCTGCGTGGCAGTCTATCTCCATGGACTTCGTTGAGGGCCTTCTGCAGTCTCATAGGTTCAATTGTATCATGGTCATTGTGGATCGCTTTTCCAAATTCAGTCATTTTATTGCCCTTAAGCATCCATTTACAGCACTAGCTGTGGCTAAGATTTTTATGCAGCAAGTCTACCCGCCTTCACGGGTTACCATCTTCCATCATTTTAGACCATGATAAAATATTTCTCAGTACTCTATGGCAGGAATTGTTCAAGCTCGCTGATGTCCAGCTGAAGATGAGCTCCGCATACCATCCGCAAACGGATGGACAAACAGAGCGCGTGAATCAATGTATGGAAACTTTCCTTCGCTGCTTTGTTCATGCTACTCCAGTGAAGTGGTTTGAGTGGCTTCATCTTGCTAAGTTTTGGTATAACTCTAGTTGGCACTCTGCATTGGATCGTTCACCATTTGAAGCCCTCTATGGCTATTCTCCTTGATACTTTGGCATTGATGCTATTGATGCATGTCCCTTTGTTGAGCTCACTGAATGGATGGAAGACAAAATGGTCATGCAAAACTTGATCAAGCAGCATCTTCTACATGCTCAGCGCCGTATGAAAGAACAAGCCGACAAAAAGAGATCAGAGAGAACTTTTTAGACTGGTGATTGGGTATATCTCAAGCTGCAGTGAAAGCATCTAGGCCCCTAGTTGGATTTCGGTGATTAATGTCAATACAAAGATTACTATGACTAACGTGTGTTTTGCAGAGACAAGTAAGTTAGGTCATGGTATTGGAGATCGATTGGGCAATCGAGGTTTTCATGCCCCTACGATGGAAATCGTTTCGGTTTTCAAAGGATGGACGACAAGGTTAAGGATGACTAGTTCTAAGTGTCGATTGGAGTTGGAGAGACACTTAGAGTAGTTTAGGACTTTGTTTTTCCTTTGGCCGTACTATGAAGGGGGGTATGAACGGGTAGCTTGACCTAGTTGAGTCTAGTGAGTTAGGTGTGGTGCACACTTGTTAAAACTAGCTCTAGGTAGCTCCTATGAATGCCTAAGATCCTTTGGAGCAAACTTCATTCACATATATTTGGAAGTTGGAAGTGAATGGAGGGTCAAATACTGACCGGACGCTGGCTCCGGTGCGACCGGACGCTGGCCGCAGGGTCCGGTCAGTTCATTTGACCGAGAAGATCAAGTCTGGTGTGACCGGATGCTGGGAGGTCATGTGACCGGACGCTGAGGGCCAGCGTCCGGTCAACTCCAATAAGGGTCCAGACTTGGAAAAGTGTGACCGGACGCGTCCGGTCAGTGTGACCGGACCCTGAGTATCCAGCGTCCGGTCGTTTACAGTAAGCATCCAAGAGCGACCGGACGCGTCCGGTCGGTACTGACCGGACCCTGACAGCGTCCGGTCATCACTTGAATGCTGGTTCGCGGGTTGAACTGACCGGAGCGTCCGGTCATCACGACCGGAGCGTCCGGTCATCACGACCAGAGCGTCCGGTCATCCCGCAGAAGCTCATAACGGTTAGTTTTTCATGCTGGCTTATAAATAGAAGCTCCACTCGTGAGTGGAGTATCCTTTGCTCATTCCAACAGCTGAGAAACACGTTTGTGAGTGCCAAGAAGAGCAAGATCCTAGTGAGGTGTTTGTGATTTGAGAATCCAAGAGAGTAGCCTCACTAGCAAATCAAGAGTAGCAAAGTGTGCATCCATCTTCTCATTAGGCTTCACGTGGTCAAGTGAGAGTTCGTGCTTGTTACTCTTGGTGATCGCCATCACCTAGACGGCTTGGTGGTGATTGGGAGTTTGGTGTTCATCCGACGGAGTTTGTGGGTGACCCAACTCAAGTTGTGAGCGGCTTTGGGTGATTCGCCACGACGGAGTGTCGAAGAATCAACCCGTAGAGAGCACTTGATCCTTGCGCGGATCAAGGGGGAGCTACACCCTTGCGCGGGTGCTCCAATGAGGACTAGTGGGGAGTGGCGACTCTCCGATACCTCGGCAAAACATCGCCGCGTTCCTTTCTCTCTCTACTTACTTTGAGCACTTACTTTGAGTATTTACTTTGAGCAATTCAATACTTGTTTTACATCCATAGAATTGCTTGCTAAAGTAAGTTTGGGACATAGGTTGAGAGGTTGTTGTGCATTAGTTTGATATAAACACTTTTCTAGGCACAAGAGGGTTAATTGGGCTATCTGTAGGATTTGATTATTGCAAGAGAATTTAGAATTAGCCCAATTCACCCCCCCCTCTTGGGCATCTTGATCCTTTCAATTGGTATCAGAGCCTCGTGCTCACTTTTTAAGCTTAATCGCTTAGAGCAAGATGTCTCACGGGGATGGACCTCCTCCTATCTTTGAGGGAGATGATTTTCCATATTGGAAAATCCGCATAGGAGGCATACTTAGAAGCTCTAGATGTTGGAATTCTTAGAGCCGCCTCTCAAGGGTTCCCCGCACCTAGGAATGCCGCACAACTTCAAGGCGATGAAGTGAATTATGAGAAATGGAATGCAAAGGCTCGCAACACCATTTTTAGAGGCCTTTGCAAAGAGGTGTTCAATCGTGTAAGGAACCACAAAGACGCCCATGCTCTATGGTCGGACGTTTGTGCGCTCCATGAGGGAACCAAGAGTGAGCGTGAGGAGCGCTATCATCTTGTGATTAAAAAGCTAAATTCTTTTGAGATGTTTCCCAAAGAAAGTGCTAATGAGATGTATTCTCGATTAAATGTTCTTGTAGAGGAAGTCAATGGGCTTGGACTTACTCAAATGTCACCATCCGATGTTGTGAGAAAAATCTTGAGTGTCATCCCCATTGATAAATATGGACACATTGTGACCGTGCTACATCAAGGTGATCTTTCCACCGCTACACCGACACAAATCTTGAGAAAGATCAATGCTCATGAGATGTACATGCACATCACACCACAAGATGGCTCATCCTCTACAAAGAAGAAAGAGAAGGACTTAGCATTCAAAGCTAGCCAAGACAAGGGCAAAGCAAGACTTGAGTATGAGAGCTCAAGTGATGAAGATGATGAAGAAAGCCTTGCCCTCATGGTGAAGAAGACCACAAAGATGCTAAAAAGGCTAAACAAGAGTGGCATCAAGTTCGACGGCAAGAAGAAGAAGTTCTTCACAAGCTCAAGAAGAAAGCCAATCTCCGAGATGGATTGCTACAATTGTGGTGAACTTGGCCACTTAGCTCATCAATGCACAAAGCCCAAGAAAGACAAGTTCAAGAACAAGGGCAAGAAAGATGATTCAAGTGATGAAGATGAAAAGAAAAAGAACAAGCCATACAAGAAGAGAGATGGCAAAAAGAGGGACTTCTACAAGAAGAAGAAGAGTGGCAAGGCCTACATTGTCGGTGATTGGCTCACGGACATTGATTCATCAAGTGGATCATCCGATGATGATAGTGACGATGAAAAGGTGGCCGCCATTGCTATTGATCTTGCATCTTCACCGCCACCATCGCCATCATCCTCTACACACCTATGCCTTATGGCCAAAGGTGAACGCAAGGTAACTAAGAGTGATGATAGTAGTGATGATGAACATGCTAGTGATGATGATAGTGATAGCGATGATGATGACTCACCCACTTATGATGATCTTGTCAAAATACTTAGAAAATATACTAAGATCATTAGAAAGAGTAGAGCTACAAATGAAAAACTTGATGCTAAAAATGATTCGCTTTTAGCTAAGTGTGATACATTAGAAAAGGCTAATGATGAGCTCAAAGAAACAAATGATTCTATATCATCCAAACTCAAGGAGCTCAAATCTTCTAAGAAAGAGCTTAAAGATAAAAATGATAAACTTGAGTGGGTACACAATGAGCTTGTCACTAGTCACCATAAGCTAAAAGATGAATATACAACTCTAAAGATCAATTATGATACCCTTATTATTGCACAAGAATTCTTACCAAATGAGCCACATGATGCTACTAACCATGTTGTTAAGATTGATATAGCTACCTCATGTGATGATTTAATTGATGAAAGCATTGAGCATGGATCTAGTAGCAAGGGCAAACAAGTGGTTGAGTGCAATGACTATGATGAGTATGTCAAGCTCAAGAGTGACAATGAGAAGCTCATGAAAGATCTTAAAGAGATGAAAAGTCACAACACCATTGTGCCTAGAAACTCTTGATCATGACAAAGAGGTGATCCTTGAGAATGAGAAGCTAAAAGAAGAAATCAAGAAACTCAAGGAGGAGAAGAACAATGATATTCTCAAAGAAGAGAACAAGAAGCTCAAGATGGAGAAAGAGCATCTCAAGGTGGGATTGAGCAAGTTTGCCAGAGGCAAGCATCTCCAAAGTGAGCTACTCATGAATACCGTCATGAAGATGGATAGAAGTGGCATTGGATATATGGCAAGTGTAGAGAAGAAGAAGGCTCAAGCTCAACACCAACAATCAAAGCCAAAGCCAAAGCCAAAGAGATGTTTTGAGTGTGGACAAGAAGGTCACTTTGCTCATGAGTGTCAAACTCCACCACCACAACCCTTGCCCAAGCATGCTAGACCCTTTGCTTTCAATGCTCACTACATGCTTAGAAAAGATTCGAGTGGAAAGATGAAAGTCATGTTCTTAGGTCCCCCCAACAAGAGTAGGCCTAAGAAAGTTTGGGTGGCTAAGTCACTTGTTGAAAAGGTGAAGGGCCCTCAACAAGCTTGGATCCCTAAAGCTTGAATCTCTTGTGTGTAGGTGAACTACAAGACCGGTGGAAGTCATTGGGTTATTGATAGTGGTTGCACTCAACATATGACCGGTGATCCTCGTATGTTCACCTCACTAGATGAAGAGGTAGATGGACAAGAGAAAATAACATTTGGAGATAATTCAAAGGGCAAGGTTAAAGGATTGGGCAAAGTGGCAATATCAAATGATCATTCCATCTCCAATGTACTCTATGTTGCTTCATTGAGCTTCAACTTGCTATCCGTTGGGCAATTGTGTGATCTTGGCTTTCAATGCTTATTCACCGAGAAGGAGGTGGTTGTATCCAAGGTAGATGACAATCAAGTGATATTCAATGGATTTAGATACAACAACTTATATCTAGTTGACTTCACCTCCGAAGATGCAAACTTGAAGACTTGCCTATTCACCAAAACAACACTTGGGTGGCTATGGCATAGAAGACTTGCTCATGTTGGGATGAGCTCACTCAAGAAGCTTATGAAGAATGATTTGGTGAGAGGGTTGAAGGATGTGAAGTTTGAGAAGGACAAGCTTTGTAGTGCATGTCAAGCCGGCAAGCAAGTTGCAAACACTCATCCAACCAAAGCTTTCATGTCAACCACAAGAGTGCTAGAACTCCTACACATGGATTTATTTGGACCAACAACATATAAGAGTTTGGGAGGAAATCTCTATTGTCTTGTGATTGTGGATGACTATTCAAGATATACATGGGTGTTCTTCCTTCATGACAAATCCGAAGTTGCATCTTGTTTCAAGAAGTTTGCCAAGAGAGCTCAAAATGAATTTGAAGTGAAGCTCAAGAAGATAAGAAGTGACAATGGCAAAGAGTTTGACAACACAAATATAGAAGCTTATTGTGATGAAGTTGGAATCAAACATGAAGTCTCCGCAACCTATACTCCTCAACAAAATGGTGTAGTTGAGAGGAAGAACCGGACTTTGATCACTCTTGCAAGGACAATGCTAGATGAGTACAACACCCCCGAAGCTCTATGGGCGGAAGCAATCAACACCGCATGTTATGCATCCAACCGCCTATTTCTTCAAAAGTTCCTTGTCAAGACACCATATGAGTTGCTCAATGGGAAGAAGCCGGACGTCTCCTTCTTTAGGGTGTTTGGTTGCAAGTGCTACATCTACAAGAAGCGGCAACACCTAGGGAAGTTTCAAAGGCGTTGTGATATATGTTTTCTTGTTGGTTACTCATTGAAGTCCAAAGCATATAGAGTATTTAATCATGCCACCGGCTTGGTTGAAGAAACATATGATGTGGAATTTGATGAATCTAACGACTCCTAAGGAGCACATGAGAATCTTAATGATGTAGGTAATGAACCATTGAGGGAGGCTATGAAGAATATTCCGGTGGGAGACATCAAGCCAAAAGATGATGAAGATGATGTACAAGTCATTAACCAACCTTCTTCATCAAATGTACCACAAGATGGTGAAAAAGTTGGGAGAGTAGAAAATGAAGATACTCATATCTCCCATGAGCAAATGGCGGTACAAGCACAAGATGTTGATGCCCCACAACCTCCTCCTCAAGTGGTCAATAGAAGAAATACACCTCTCCTACAAGATCATCCTTAAGATCTTATCATAGGGAGTCCAACGAAGGGGGTGATGACTCGATCTCAAAAACTTACCTCATTTATTGCTCATCACTCTTTTGTCTCTTGCTATGAGCCTACCAAGGTAGAAGAAGCTCTCAAAGATCCGGATTGGATCAATGCCATGCATGAAGAGTTGAACAACTTCACTCGCAATGAAGTTTGGAATATTGAAGAGCGACCAAAAGGTGCAAGAGTCATTGGAACGAAGTGGGTGTTCCGCAACAAGCAAGATGATCAAGGTGTTGTTGTGAGGAACAAGGCAAGACTAGTAGCAAAGGGGTTCTCTCAAGTTGAAGGTTTAGATTTTGGAGAAACCTTTGCACCGGTTGCAAGATTAGAAGCCATCCGTATCCTTCTTGCATATGCATCACATCATGAAATGAAACTATATCAAATGGATGTGAAAAGTGCATTCTTAAATGGCTTTATTAATGAACTAGTCTATGTTGATCAACCTCCCGGGTTTGAAGACCCTAGATATCCTAATCATGTTTATAGGTTGTCCAAGGCACTATATGGGCTTAAGCAAGCCCCAAGAGCTTGGTATGAGCGCCTTCGGGACTTCCTTATTGAGAAGGGCTTCACCATTGGGAAGGTCGACACCACACTATTCACCAAGAAGCTTGATGGGCATATCTTCATTTGTCAAGTATATGTTGATGATATCATCTTTGGATCATCAAATGAAGACTCATGCAAAGAATTTGGTGAATTGATGTCTAAGGAGTTCGAGATGTCAATGATTGGTGAGCTTACATTCTTTCTTGGTTTTCAAGTCAAGCAAATGAAAGAAGGCATCTTCATCTCTCAAGAGAAATACACAAAAGATCTTCTCAAGAGATTCAAGATGGATGAATGTAAGCCAATCAAGACCCCAATGCCTACCAATGGACATCTCGACCTAGATGAGGGAGGTAACTCGGTTGATCAAACTCTCTACCGTTCCATGATTGGTAGCTTGTTATATTTAACCGCATCTAGGCCCGACATCATGTTTAGTGTGTGTATGTGTGCTAGATTTCAAGCTAGTCCTAAGGAAACTCATTTAATTGCCGTAAAAAGAATCCTTAGGTATCTTAAGCACACACCAAGCATTGGCCTTTGGTATCCCAAAGGAGCTTTATTTGAATTAATTGGCTATTCCGATTCGGATTACGCCGGATGCAAAGTTGATAGAAAGAGCACATCCGGAGGGTGCCATTTGCTTGGTAGATCACTTGTGTCTTGGTCCTCCAAGAAACAAAATAGTGTGGCTTTGTCCACCGCCGAAGCGGAATACATTGCCGCGGGTGCTTGTTGTGCACAAATATTATACATGAAACAAACTTTACTAGACTATGGAGTAGCTCTAGAGAAAGTACCTCTTTTGTGCGACAATGAAAGTGCGGTAAAACTTGCAAATAATCCGGTTCAACACTCTCGCACCAAGCATATAGATATCCGCCATCACTTTCTAAGAGATCATGTAGCTAAAAATGATATATCACTAGAAGGTGTAAGATCCGAAGATCAATTAGCGGATATCTTTACTAAACCGCTAGATGAGGCTACATTTTATAGATTGCGGAACGAGCTCAATGTACTTGATTTTAGTAACTTCACTAAAAATTGAGCTTGTGTTGTCCCTTGCATTTATTGTAATATACAACATGTTTAATTTGTGGCAATGCATATAGGGCTTGTCTAACATGGTTAAGATAACCGCCGAAAAGCGTGTGAAGAAGCTTAACCTTGGATCAAACTTGATAAGCAACTAGACTTACTTACAAGTATTACATATGCATGAATGTTGTTTTGTTGTTTTGTTCCATTTGCCCTCTTGTTGCCTATTTTCTTAGAAAGAATTATAGCCTAAGGCAAAATATTTTGAAAAATATGAGGGCTTGAGAGAGGTCACTCACATCAGTCCCAATTGGTGTTTATTTGGATCTTATTCAAGTTGGGACTTGATTGGGAACAGGTAGCGCGAAGGAATGTTGAAGGATTGCTGTAAAAGGTGCACCGGACGCTGCACCGGACGCTGCTGTCCAGCGTCCGGTCAGTTCGCAGGAGGTGAACTACTGATGAAGGAGTGACCGGACGCTGCGTCTGTGCGTCCGGTCAGGAAGGGTTCTGCGTCCGGTCGATCAAAGGAAGGACAAGCAGTACTGACCGGACCCTGCCTGCGTCCGGTCATGGACCACCGGACGCGTCCGGTCGCGATTTTAGAGGATTCGGACCTCTCTGGAATCGACCGGACGCTGGGTGGTAGCGTCCGGTCGCTACCACCAGAGCGTCCGGTCAGTGGATCTCGCACATCTTAAGGACTCTTTTCCCCGTTTCCTTTTCTGTCACGTTCTTGGGGGTTACTTAACCGCGTCCTCTGTCACCCGCCGTGACCTAGCCCAAGCCACCGCCGTGCCCTAGCCCGAGCAGCCGCGCCGCCGCAGCCTCGCCGAGTCGCCGCCGTCCCTCGCGCCACCGCGCTCGGTCCCCTCGCCAAGCCACGCCGCCGTCCCACGGGCCTCCGCGCCTGCTCAGTGCCGCGCCTCTGCAACACCCCAGGGCCTGCTGCCAAGCTGCGCGCCCCGGCCTCGCGCGTCACCGAGCCCCGCGCCTGCTCGCCTCCACGCCGTGCTCCAGGCTTCTCGCGCCCTAGCTCGTCGCTCCATCGTTGCCTCTTGCGCCGATCTGTTGATCATCAATTTGTGAGCCCTAGCCCTACTATCTCCTTTGTTTAGTACGAAATTTTTTTCTCAATCTTGATCTATACAATGGTGACCTAGATCAATTTGTAGTCTCTGATTCACCATTACATTCAGGACTTTCACCCTAACCCTAGCCCGGTTCCGAGGATCCCCCGCGTGACATCTTACCTCTTCTCGGTTCGCTGATCGTCAGGTAGAAAGCCATTCGATTCAATTTCGCATCTACATTGCTTTCTCTGCTAGGTCTTCGCATCTATTAGACATATGGTATTTATTTGTATATCCATCTATTCTATCGTGCAGCGAGTCGGTTCCGTTATGGTTCAATTGGCAGTTGGCAGTCAACTCGGAGCCAAGCTCGTGAGTAAGGATCGAGGCCAAGCCTCGAAAGCAGCAGTTTGATAGTCGATCTTCATCAGCGACAGTTCACCATCTTGTCAGTTCAGATGGCTCGCACCAAGAATGTTGGTGGTGGCCCAGGTGAAGATGATCGGAGGCCCCCGCCTCGTCAGCCAGCCGGATCCAAGGGCAAATCAACCAAGCAAGTAACATCCAAGAAGCGGAAGTACCCCGACGCAGAGACAGCCAGAGCAGCAGCTGTTGCAGAGGCCGCAGAGCGTGCCGAGAGAGGTGGCACCCGTAGCGGAATTGTCATTGCAGATCAGCCAGTTTCACCCGTAGTCAGAGCTGCGATTGAGGAGGTTGAGCATCGTCATGGTAGTCCAGCTGGGACTGCCACGTTTGCAGGACGACGGGTTGCCATTGAGGAGGGTCCGTCAGCACAGCAGCAGCCTCCACCAGCAGAGCCTCAGCTAGCCCAGGAGACTCAGGAGAGTCAGGAGACCGAGCCGGCACCTCAGCTACGCCGCTCGAGTCGTACCAGTGCTGCAGTTCCATCGAGGCCAGCTACACGGCGCAGGGGTTCACGCCCTCCGCCCAGACCATAGGGTCCGCCTCCAGTGGTTCACCTCGACTTGAGGGCCGCTACAGCCAGGCAGGTTCAGCAGCTGCGGTTTGTTGAGTTTGAGGTTTGGTTCCCTCCGAGGAGGGATGAGAGAGCAGCTGAGGGGTTCTACACGCCACTGCAGGAGGATTTCTACAATGCATATCTAAACAGTGGGGCAGTGTTCAGATCACAGAGGGTCTGTCTGATAGAGTCCATAGTGGCAGCAGCCGGAGAGGGCATTCGGCAATACTTGTCATATTTGCTAGGACTGTCAGATCTGATTGGACGGACAGGGATATATGTACCTTCTTGGGTTCGTCAGTTTTATGCCTCGCTCTACATCGATCCTCATCACAGATTCATTCACTTTGCCTTCAACGGCAAAGACTATAGAGTGACGAGTAGCAGGGCCAGAGAGATACTGAGACTACAGGAGCAGCCTGTAAGGTTGCATGAGGTTTGCTATGGACATCAGGAGCCTCCCAAGCGTCCTCATGGAGGGTTGGTGCCCCCTACAGACTTAGTGCGCCATTGCTTCAAGGAGCCGTTTGGTGAGGGGTCGAGCAGGAACCCCAGTGACTTGACTCCTACAGCGAGGATACTAGAGGCCATCATCAGGAGGACACTGCTTCCCAGGTTGGGATACAGGGAGGGCCTGACTCGCTTATAGCTCTGGCTTCTCAATGCCATCATGCAGATGATAGTGTTTGACATCTGGGACCTCCTTCTTTCAGAGATGGAGGATACTATAGCTGAGGGATTTAAGGGTCGTAGGCAGCTTCCCTATGCTCACTGGATCACGTTCCTCATCCGCAGAGTTGTGATTGATAAGCCCCCTGGCATGATGGATGAGTATACAGGTGCCACTACAGAGTTCCCAGCTTACAACCTGTCACAGAGGATCAGACACGCCACTCCTCAGGCACCCAGTCAGCCTAGCCGTCGCCCCAATGTGCCAGAGTCCTGCAGCTCAGCAGGACGAGATCATCAGAGGGATTGCAGCCACTGAGGAGGAGGAGCTAGAGGCACAGCAGGGAGTGAGTGAGTACAGTGATAGCTCTAACAACGACTACCAGCCTATACCTCAGATGCCTCCACGCAGACACGATGCAGAGGCCGGTAGCTCTAGTTCTGCTCCACCTGCTCCACAGACAGACCCCGCTCTCATTGCTATTCTTGAGCGGATGCAGCAGGATCAGACACGACAGGCACAGGAGACAGCTACAAACTTCGCTCAGTTTCAGGCTCGTCAGGATGAGTTTCAGCGGCAGCAGCAGCTCCTTCAGCACCAGCAGTTACTTATGCAGCAGCAGCTCATGGGATTCATGCAGCATGTAGTGACAGCCATTGGGATTCCACTGCCACAGACTTCGCCCTAGCTTGCACAGCCTCCTACCACTTCGACGACTCCAGCAGTACAGCCCATCGGGCTTCAGTGTCAGGGACAGCCTCCAGCTCAGTTTACTTCACCTCCTGTACAGGTGTCCCAGTGGTTAGCTTCACCTGGTGTAGCCCCGCAGTTCACTCCTTATCACACGGGTTTCTCACCAGAGCAGACTTCCTCGCTATTCGTGCCTGAGTCGTCAGTCTCCAGGAGTCTTGGAGCATCATTCAGCGAGTTGACCGGCATGCCTACTCCGCCTCACATGCATACTGCCGGTTCGTCTACAGCAGCTCCAGCTATCATGACTACTCAGAGGCTCCCCTCGTCTGTCGCCTCGTCAGATCCTACGACAGACATACTTGCAGCTTCACAGGCAGCACCAGCCCCAGCTCAGACCCAGACCGCTTCAGCAACACTTCCTGCTTCAGAGGGTCAGTCAGTTCAGAGCTCAGGGTCAGATGATGATGGCGCCCAGTTCCACCTTGCTCCACGTACTTCAGCGCCCGACTCGTCCGCTGCAGCCCCGCCGACCGACCCTTAGGTTTTGGTGTTTGACGCCAAAGGGGGAGAGGGTTTGAGTATGTAGACTTAGGGGGAGCGAGTTTTAGGGGGAGCTAGTTATCTAGTATTAGCTTATTATATACATTTGGAGTTTTATTTGTGTGATACACTATTACTTATGCATTCGTGTGTTTTCTTTCATGCATACTATTATATATACATGTGATAGTGCTATCTACATAATTGTGATATTTGACATATGTGATTTCTACTTTGCTTTATCTATATGTCATATCACTTGTGGAATGCTCATTTGCTTTTGCTTCCGCGTTTTTACTTCGAAGCAAATGAGCTTTGTTATTTGTACTCATGCTTAATTCATATCCTTTGAGTACATTGTGTTGGCTTGGGTCATATAAGCTTGACTAACTCTTTTGTTCTTATTGACAAAAGCTTATATGAACCAAGCCCGTCAAAAACCTCACTCCATAACATACTCGAGGTGGTATTGTCATCAATCACCAAAAAGGGGGAGATTGAAAGCATCTAGGCCCCTAGTTGGATTTCGGTGATTAATGTCAATACAAAGATTACTATGACTAATGTGTGTTTTGCAGAGACAAGTAAGTTAGGTCATGGTAATGGAGATCGATTGGGCAATCGAGGTTGTCATGCCCCTACGATGGAAATCGTTTCGGTTTTCAAAGGATGGACGACAAGGTTAAGGATGACTAGTTCTAAGTGTCGATTGGAGTTGGAGAGACACTTAGAGTAGTTTAGGACTTTGTTTTTCCTTTGGCCGTACTATGAAGGGGGGTATGAACGGGTAGCTTGACCTAGTTGAGTCTAGTGAGTTAGGTGTGGTGCACACTTGTTAAAACTAGCTCTAGGTAGCTCCTATGAATGCCTAAGATCCTTTGGAGCAAACTTCATTCACATATGTTCGGAAGTTGGAAGTGAATGGAGGGTCAAATACTGACCGGACGCTGGCTCCGGTGCGACCGGACGCTGGCCGCAGGGTCCGGTCAGTTCATTTGACCGAGAAGATCAAGTCTGGTGTAACCGAACGCTGGGAGGTCATGTGACCGGACGCTGAGGGCCAGCGTCCGGTCAACTCCAGTAAGGGTCCAGACTTGGAAAAGTGTGACCGGACGCGTCCGGTCAGTATGACCGGACCCTGAGTATCCAGCGTCCGGTCGTTTACAGTAAGCATCCAAGAGCGACCGGACGCATCCGGTCGGTACTGACCGGACCCTGACAGCGTCCGGTCATCACTTGAATGCTGGTTCGCGGGTTGAACTGACCGGAGCGTCCGGTCATCACGACCGGAGCGTCCGGTCATCCCGCAGAAGCTCATAACGGTTAGTTTTTCAGGCTGGCTTATAAATAGAAGCTCCACTCGTGAGTGGAGTATCCTTTGCTCATTCCAACAGCTGAGAAACACGTTTGTGAGTGCCAAGAAGAGCAAGATCCTAGTGAGGTGTTTGTGATTTGAGAATCCAAGAGAGTAGCCTCACTAGCAAATCAAGAGTAGCAAAGTGTGCATCCATCTTCTCATTAGGCTTCGCGTGGTCAAGTGAGAGTTCGTGCTTGTTACTCTTGGTGATCGCCATCACCTAGACGGCTTGGTGGTGATTGGGAGTTTGGTGTTCACCCGACGGAGTTTGTGGGTGACCCAACTCAAGTTGTGAGCGGCTTTGGGTGATTCGCCGCGACGAAGTGTCGAAGAATCAACCCGTAGAGAGCACTTGATCCTTGCGCGGATCAAGGGGGAGCTACACCCTTGCGCGGGTGCTCCAACGAGGACTAGTGGGGAGTGGCGACTCTCCGATACCTCGGCAAAACATCGCCGCGTTCCTTTCTCTCTCTACTTACTTTGAGCACTTACTTTGAGTATTTACTTTGAGCAATTCAATACTTGTTTTACATCCATAGAATTGCTTGCTAAAGTAAGTTTGGAACATAGGTTGAGAGGTTGTTGTGCATTAGTTTGATATAAACACTTTTCTAGGCACAAGGGGTTAATTGGGCTATCCGTAGGATTTGATTATTGCAAGAGAATTTAAATTAGCCCAATTCACCCCCCCCCCTCTTGGGCATCTTGATCCTTTCATGCAGCCGTATGTCCAATCCTCTTTGGCCCCTCGTGCAAATCAAAAGTTATCTTTCAAGTTCTTTGGCCCTTTTCAGATTGCAGCTCGAGTTGGTTCAGTGGCATACCGGCTCATTCTTCCGCCAACTTCCTAGATTCATCCAGTTTTCCATGTGTCACAATTAAAGCAAGCATTACCTGTTAAGCATCAAGTGGCTGAACTTCTATCTTCGATGACTAGGCTTCAGGTTCCTGAACAGGTCCTTCAGCGCCGTGTTTCTTCTAGAGACTCTTCTACTGTGGTTTTGCAGGGCCTCATCAAATGGTCTGGACTTCCTCCATCCTTAGGTACATGGGAAGATCTCGAGCCTCTCAAGCAGCGGTTCCCAAAAGCTCCTGCTTGGGGTCAAGCAGGTCCTAAAGGGAGGGGGAGTGTCACGGCAGCGCCTACTGCACCTACACTGCCTGAAGCCGGCCCGTCAGCGGTACCCTGTACGGCAACAGCACAGAGGAAGAGTGAACGTACCAAGTTTCCAAGTACTCGTACTACTGGGCCTCAATGGGCTTGATCCCTAGGCACTAGAAGCAGCTGTGCTGCTGAGACAACCCACCGACAAGCCGGATGTATAAATGAGGAGCTCTGCTCAGAAAGAGGACATGTATTGAACCAAAACAAATCCAACTATAATCGTCCCTCTGATCTCCAACCCTCTGCTTCTTCTTCCCCAAGTCTGTCTTCCTATCTCCTTCCCCAATTCAGTTACCCTAACATTATCCACCGCTGCGTGAGCAGGAAAAAAAAAGAAGAAAAGAAAAGATCGGCTTAGATGAACCGAAACTATTTCATTTCCTAATTCATTGGTTTTAAATGTCGTTAATAAGCACCGTGTATTTTTTCCAGGTCATGAACATGCTTCTTGTACCTGTTTATTTATTCTTTGGATGATACAGTTGCTTGAGTTACCAAACTGATCAAATTGTAGCCGATTAATATTCTTTTATAATACTAGTAGTGTTTATTGATGCTTTTGCACTTTGATACCTCAGGATCGATACAAATGCTTACCCACACCCGAATGCCTTTTGCGGGGTAACAATGTAGGCTGACATGATTCGGTCTTTCATCTTTGGAACCCCCTCAATTGAAAGGGAACAGTATCTCCCAGTCCTAGAGATTAAAAAAAAATGGACGGAAGAGAGCTACGTAGAGCATCTCCAGGAGTTTGGTAAAACAACTCCCTATCTTAATACTTTAACAAAAAGGAAAAAGAGTCTCCAATAATTGATAAAAGAACTCCTTAAAAATAAAAAGTTATCAAATATCCTTCTCAACTCATAGATTTCTAAAGTCGAGAGAACTCCCTATCTCCGCTCCTTGGACCTGCTTTCATGGCACTTGTGGTGCAGTTCTTTGGTCCGGCTGCCGCTGCTATGTACGTGCCTCCATCGCCGCCGCCCTGCAGATCAACGCCACCGCCTAGTGCTCGCCTCCGCGGTTGTTTATTGATCTTTGGTTGGAAGGCATGGTCTGCTGCCTTCACGTGTGCATGGCCTGCTACCTTCACGTGTGCTCACCGCTTGGCCGAAAGGCATGGAAGCTAGGCACACCTTGCTGGCCGTACGCAGCTGGCCGAGCCAATCGTTGGGATCGGATCGGTGCTCGCGTCAGTGCGGTGCTGAGAGTAGATGCAATTTTCTTTTCAATTTTTTATGAACAACACAATAAACCAAAAAAATATATGGGCCCTACTATAACTTTTAGAAAGTTATTATAGGGGACTGTTGGAGAAGAACAAAAATTAAGGTTGCTATTTCTTTTGTTAACTTGCTAAATTGATTAGTTTGGCAAGTAATTATACCAAACTCCTGGAGATGCTCTTATAAAGACATTTTGTCTTTCATAGATTCTAGATGCTATAACCATGTCTAGATATAGATATATAGTAAAAATAATAATATATATATATATAACCAAAACATTTTATAATTTAAAAATATATCTTTATTTGTGCGTTGAAGACCAAAAGGTCTCGATTTCGTACAACACCAAGAGCTGCTAAAGACACTTAATAACGAATAAAAAAACAAATGCACATGAGGGGCTTATGCTACGCATAATACAAGCTCATACAACAGAAGGTACACAAACGAATTGATATATTTACAGTGAACAGTCAGTTCCGTTTAAGCTACCCAACAGAATCCTCAACCATTGCCACCTCGCTGTCACTGCCATCTGAACCTGAATCTGAATCACCTTCCTCGATGCCTTCATCCGTCTCAGCGTCAGACATCGGTTCCTCATTTCCAACTCCACTTCTGGACATTTGCTTCCTGAATTCAGGATCAACAATTCCAATCATGGCACTAAGAACACGATGATCATCGGTTATTTTGGAACTGGCATGCTCAACATTATTCTGGCTCCCAGCCGCCTGGCCCTCTGAATTCACCAAAGTTAACAAAGCATCAGCTGCCATGCTACCTCCATCTTCGTCTTGCTCTGTAGCATCGGCAGCATCTCCCAAGCTCCTTGGAGATTCGTTCTCCCCATTGACAGATGGAGCTGTTTCCACTGCCCAGCTCCCAGCAACTTCTGAGGCCAACAGATCAGCCGTTCCGATAGCTCCAACATGTGTGTCCCCCCGTTTGCTCTCAGAGAAAGCACCCTCATGTTTTTCTTCGGAACAGTGGCCAGTGCCATCATTGGGGATTGGAATAGGAACCACATTTGCTTGTGGTTGCCCTGCATCTTTGAGCAATGCAATAGGTTCCTCGTTCTCTGGAAGCTGCACTTCGTCCTCTAGCGGCACAGTCTCTCCTCCCATATTGTCACATCTTTGGTCATCACAACCAACATTACCAGCTTGGCTTTCCGTCTCAGGAACTTGCTCAGTATCTGTTACCTCCCTCTCAGGAACTGCAGAAACAGGATTGCCCTGAAAACCCGGCCTTAATCTCTCTGACCTTTCTGGACTGGTGCATTCTAGACCTTGAGTGCTGCCACCATCGGCAGTACCATCATCATCACGCTGCTCAGTCATGTTGGCATCTTCGTCACTGGAACTATGTTCACTTACCTGGGTATTTTCTGGTGAAGCACTTGAAGCTCCCACTGTATTTTTTGAGCAGCCTACTGGCTTCATACCAGCATTATCAGTGGCTACGGTGGCTAGAGGCACTTTATTGAGATCCACACTCATTAAGGTGCTCTCATAGTTCTCTTCATCCTCCAAAGTTCTCTGCATAGCTTTCAGCTGTTCCTGCTGTTTCGCAAACAGAGAAGAGATTTCTTCTGTAGTTGAATAGAAAGCACGCAGCTGAGTCTCCCTGCAATAAGCAACATAGGGGGGAAATAGAAAAGGATTATACATAACTTGTAGCGCACAGCGCTTGGGATTCTTAGTGTGCCTATATAAGACTGAAACATGATCCTTACCGTAGAATAATCCGTTCTCTAGCTCCTTGGTACCTCTGTTTCTCAATTGATAGATCTCTAATCGTTGCAGCTATTTCAAGCTCAAGTACTGAGACCTTTGCCCATGCTTCTTCTCGAGCAGCCTGCTAACAAAAGGATATGCCTTGTCAGCGGAGAAACAACCTTCTATGCATGCTCATTTCACTGGAACATTTTTACCTTCTCATTCTCAAGTTCCTTCTTCAGCTTTCTCAATTCAGTTTCCAGATTTTCTGATTTCTGCAATCATAAGGGTGCAGAAGGGGGTGAGATATTATCAGCAACTAAAATACAGTGAATAAAAAATAATTAGATGTAATAACTGAAGTCTACCGTGTACACTGCTTGGTACCTTTCGATTGTTGGCTGATACTAGCTGCTCGTCATGAAGTTGAGCTTCCAGCTCTCTTACTTTTTTCTCGGATGTTACAAGATTATCTCGAGCATCTTCCTGCATAAGAAAGAACAAATAATTGTCATGCAGTAAAAGAATAGTAGATTCAAAGCAGTCATTGTGAAATAGCATACCAGCTTGGACCTCAAAGTTTCCACAAGCAAACGGGTTTCTTTTTCTGATTCCTGAAAACAGGGAGTGGAAGGTTATTAAATCTGTGATGCGAAAAAAAACATGAGTTCGTGATCAGACTAACTGGAGTTAAGTATAACCTGAAGCTTGCTAATAACTTCTTTCTGTTCCCTTTGTTGTCTAAGGTAAGACTCTGCCTGTTTCTTAATTTCTTCTTGAGCCTCGGCTTGCACTTTATGCAATGCAGATTTCAAGTCATGTGCAGCCTTATCACGCTCTTCTCTTCTTAAGTTTCGCTCCTCACTTAGCTGTCCCTCAAGCTCACATATGATTGCTTTCTGGCTGGAAATGTTTCAAAATTCAAAGATATGAGATCCTCATGTAATAGTAAATGATGCATGGAAAGAGATGGACATTCTTTGTATTTGTTGTCAAATAGTAACAAGTTGATCTCACGGCAATGCAGAATACCTTGAAATTATCTCATCAGCATCCGCGCGTGATTGTTTAGATGCACTAAGCCTTTCATCGAGATCTTTTATAGAGTTCTGTAACTCTGTATTTGATGTACTGAGTGAATCTATTTGCTTCTGTTTCTCCTCAAGTGCTGACCGAAGAGATTTAGTTTGATCAAGATAAGAACTCGACGTAGTTTCTCTCAACTCCTCAAGTTCCTACAGCAACAGATTTGCAAAATTTCAATTGTAGTAATTGTACAAAAAGAAAATGAGACATGATGACTGACGAGTACAAGCTTCAAGTAAGTAAAAACCTAATCAATGACAACAACGTAAAAGGGAATGGTTATATCCTCTCACAGATAAATAGGTATTAACTTGATTGAATATATGATTAATATATCAGGGGAATATTGAGTTGTGCACAGTGACAAACAATGGTGGAACATCATCATCAAGTAGACTAATATTAGAATTTAGAAGTGATATGGGCCATGAAATACAAGATGCAAATTTATTTATGCTAGGAGAAATATAAGAGCGAAACAAAAGCAAAAATAAAAACATGCCATGCAAAAAGTGGGAGAGGGACATGGAAGTAATATATAACCTTTCCATGCTGCACTTGGGCCGTTTTTATTTCAGCCCTCAAAGTCTGAATTGTCACAACATGTGCCTCAAGTTGTTCCCTGAGATCCTGAATCAGTTTAAGTTAGCAAATTACGAAGACACAAAATTATTGTCATGTCGAAGGAGCCAACTTACAGCATTAGATTTTTCTAGTCTTCGGACATCGTCTAGTGAAACAGGACCATAAGGAGAACCAATACCAAGACCCTTTAGCCTCTTGCTTCCAGAACCACCCTCCTCTTCAGGATCAAACAAAATAGAAGTGCATATATCAAAACTTGTAACATAGCGTGACCATCAAACCATGATAACTATCAAAACTTGTAGCATACTGCCTCTGTCCCAAAAAGAATGCAATTCACACTTCCCAAGTAGTCAAACAAATTCAAGTTTGACCAAATTTATACCAGAAAGTACTAATATTTATGATGTCAAATAAGTATCATTAGATTAACAATCAAATATGTTTTCATTTTCATAGTAAACCTATTTTTGGGAATATAAATATTTATATTATTTTCTACAACCTTGGTCAAACTTAAGGAAGTTTGACTTATCCCAAACCTACAATTGCATTCTTTTTGGATGGAGGGAATAGTCATGATCACCAAATAATAAGATAGAAAACTCCTCACCTGACTTCCTCTTAAGAATGGGAGCTCCATTTTCTAAACAACTAATTGTGTTAACTTCCCGGTAGACAAATGCAAAGGATTTGTCTGCAAAAGCAACATTCAACTTGAATAGAAGATTTGCAACATCAATCACAAGACAACAGTGATAACATGCCACAGAAACATTATGATGAATTGAACACAGAGAACAATAGTAGCACACAGTGCTAGCAAATGAATACCTACCCTAGTGAACCCAGTATGAATGAATCAGAACTATTCACAGGATCTTACCGTCATGGGGAGGTGATGAAAATGATATAATGTCCCCATGATTAAGCTTGACTGGGGATGAATTTTTCTTGAGCCTTGTCCAGTTAATGAATGTGCCATTTGAACTGCACCAGAGATTAGTTCAACAAATGTAGGAAAAGAAAATGAAACTGTCAGATATCGAAAGATCCAGAAGAAGAAAAACCAAACCTTGTGTCCTTGAGGAAAACAGGCACAGGCTCGTGGCGGTTTAGCTCCCCTAAGACGGTGTCCTTGTATATCTTGCAATGCTTCCCACTGATCTGCTGGGCAAAAATCTGAAACCGCTCCTCAGCAGTGCGTCCTAGGCAGTGCTCATCAGCACTCAAAAGAATGTTCATTCCCTTCAGTTCATTCATAGAACTCCAATCAGATGGGTGAAGGAAATATTAATTGCAATGTTAGTAAGTCAAACCAACAACATCAATAGTAGACCATGAATTTTTTAGGCCATGAATTGAAACATATTAATGATAATAACAACAGGAACTCTGCACTTTTCCCAATTATAAAGAAGCTTGCAACATTCAGAATCAGTAACTGGTGAAACCAAAACAAATTTAATAAACTGGCATTGACATTAATAACTAAAAGCTCATCAAATAAACCAAATAATTCAACAAATGTTTCAGCAATAAAAAGCAAGATGCTTGCTTCAACCCACGCATAGTTCATCCGAACAATACATCAAACAGGAATGCAGGCAAATACAAAGAAAGAAATGAACACGGGCAATCCTTGGGTTTTAGGGTTAGGGTTTAACGGAGGGAGGGGAGGGGGGAAGGGAACCTGGGGCCGGAGGCGGGCCTTCTTGGAGATGGCAGTGAGGACGGCCCAGACGCCGGGCTCCGTCTCCTGGATAGGCTGGTCCGCGAACTTTTGCGCCACCGCGCGCACCTCGTCGGGGGTGACCTTGGGCGGCGTGGGCGTGGCCACGGAGCAGGACGCCTCGTCCTTGGCTGCCGTCTTGGGCGTCACCACGAGGTCGGCGCACGGGTCCGGCGCCATCGCGCGCGCGCGCGGAGGGCCCCGCCTCCCGTTGCCGGGGCGCGCGCCGTGGCGGGGAGGAGGAATGGCCGAGCGGGAAGCGGACGGGAGGGAACTGGCGGGTGGGGCGGAGTGGAAGCGTTTGGTGGACGGCGCCACCCTCACGCACGGGCACGGCGCGCGGCAAGTCCTGTCTCGGGAGTGCGCGGGCTGTGGAGTTCGCGCCTTCGCGGGGGCCGGGGTATAAATCGTGGGGATTTGCGCGGGAGTCGGACGGACCGGTTGGGCCGGGTGCAGTAGTGTGTCGAGGAAGGAAGCGCGCTAGATGGTTGGGTGATGGAGATGAACCGAAACGTAACTGGCATCACGGAAGGTCGATCGATGGGCTTCGGTTGTGACATGTGAATCTGGCATCTTATTTTTTCAAAAAAAAAAAATAAACTGGCATCTTGCAAGATGAATATTTTGCATGGAACTTATAATTTCAGTAGAAATATAAAAGCTCCATAGGCTATATTAAATGAAGAAAGCTTTATTAAAAATAAAGTTCCGTACTTTGAAACAAAGAAAAAAAAAGTAAAAAAATGAGAAATCAGACCCCAAAAGCCTCTAGCATCTCGGTTTCAGACTCAACGTAATCTCAAAACTAATTATCAACCTACAATTCAGCTGCAGAGAAATGGTTTGATGCGGTTGCATGTATTCTCCTATACCACGAAGTGATAGGCAAAGCCTATGAACGTGTCATCCTTCTATAAAAGAAGTATGTGCAGTGCATCTATAACATTCTTTGGCTCTCCACCAGCTAGTCATGAGACCATGAGAATGGGATGGGACGGTCCTCGTTTCACATGTGTTTGATTCAGAGTCGAGTGGGATGGAGAATATCCCTCTGAATATTTCGTGAATACGTTCTATTGGAAATCCTCCCATCATCCGAAAATGAGGGGATGATGAAGGATGAGGTGGGATGAGTGGGCTTCACGAGCTGTTGCAATCCTAAAAAGAAGCTAATAGGTAGACCCCACATGTCAAATTCATCATCCCAAACTTTTTTCCTCAAACCAACCAGAAACACATGGACCATTCTATCCCCTTCAAGCAAACACGAAACGAGGTCGGTTTCATACCTAAAAACTAGTCTAGGTCTGTCCCATTCCACCGTGACTCTGAACCAAACACACAAACATGACCTCGATAATCACATAGGGTGACTAAAACAGTTGAATAGATTGTCGGTGTTCCTTTAAGCGATATATGAGATTCTTCTTCCACACCATCGAACTGAGCTCCCTTCTCCTGAAATACAGGTTGACCAGTCGCAAAGCCGAAGAGGAAGACACATCCACCATGTCCACAAGCCAACGCAGGTCCATTGACAATCAACGCCGCACATAGCATGTTATCCAAAGTAGCACATGCAAAGAGGACGCGACGTGAGATGTCGCCTTTCGCTGTCCCAAGATGAGGAAAGTTTTCACCTAGACAGAATAGAAGGGAGGGGAGGACTTGCCACGACAACGCCTTCATGGAGGAGAACAGCGCCTATGGGCATCACTGTCGTCAAAGTTGGGCGACAGCATGGTATGGTTTTCACCACCAAATCCTCATTGACCCGCACCTCTCTCCATCCACGCAAATCTAAATTTTTTCTATGTATAAGGAAAATGAAACCTAGACCCATTTACTTTAATTTTGGTGTTTGATGATCAACACAACCAAATTGGACTAATGTGTTTGCTAGTGTCTATTTTATAGTCAAATAGGATGCAACACGGACTTGGACCAACTTTGGAACATGAAGAAATTGATCAACACTCAAGAGTAGACATTGGAGGAGCTGTTGACAGCTTAGGAGAGAAGCAATGAGTCTAAGACGCGAAGATGACGAAGCCCCGACGAAGAAACGATAAGAAACAACAAGAGGGGTAACTGCCCTAGGCATGGCAGTGCACCGCCAGGGGGTGGCGGTGCCACCAAAGAGTGGGCTGCTACACCTAGAAGGAGAGGGGGCATCGGATAGCAACGTGGGCACCGGATAGGGGATGGCGGTGCCACCGCCCTAAAATCCCAGAGAGCAGTGAAGGGGGACTCAGGCACCGCCCTAGTCACCGCCCTTAGGGTGGCGGTGCACCGCCCCGATGAACAGTACCCTAATGGTCAGTCTGTCAGTGAGCAATGGCTAGTCCACGTGGCAGTCACCGCCCTATCTAGTGATTTCGCAGAGAAGAGGATCTCGGCCACTATGGCTAGTTTTGACTTGGGGACTATAAATACTTGCCCTAACCGGCATTTGGAGTGTGAGGGAGCTGAGGGAAGATAGGAGGATGTTGCTACACCTCATTTGTGCTCTCCACATGCATAGAGTTTAAAGATTACTTGGTGATAGCGTAGGTGCTTTGCGAAGTGCTTAAGTTAGTTAGACCACGCTCATATGCGCTTGCTCTAGGCTGAGGTCTAGTTGCTAGTGAGGTTTGCATACCTCTAAACCCAAGGTGCATGCGCGCACTATGTTTGTACTCGGTGGGGTTTGTAGTCTTGCAAGACCACACCAACCACATTTGTGGTGTGGCCACCACCGTGTACCGAATGGAACAAGGCCTGTAGCGGTTTGGCCGGAAGCTTAATAGTGAAGACGGCGGGGAGCAGTCTAGGACAAGTTTGTCAGAAGGTACACAAGAGACCCACTTGCACATGGGGAAGGCCCGGGGCTATCCACAGAGTTACCCGATCGGGAGCTTGGCCCTTGCGAGGGATTCCTTATGAGGGGCTCTGTAGGATCTCTGGTTAGCCTAGAGATGGGTGAATAGGCCTCTTAAAACAAAACTCAAGCAGATGTCAAATTTCACCCGCGGCACTGCCGCTCTGACCTCGCGGCACTATCGGACAGCGGCACTGCCGGGCTATAATAGCGGTACTACTGCACCCGCAGACAACTTCGAGTCATAGTTTAAAAACAGTGAATGGAAACTTAGATCGGAGAAATTCCTTAGCTTCCTGCAAGTATGAGATCCACAGATCGAGAGCTAGAAGTGGTAGAAACACTACACACAAGTAGATCGGCCACAAACCCTAGAATCTACCTCAACAACAATGTGAAATGTAAGTGAAGTAAATCAAGCACAAGGTGACATAATGATTTATCTAGTGGTTCAGCTTGCCACCAAGGCTTGCATAAGTCCACGTTGTTGAGGTTGCCACTAAGGCTAGGGCTTTGCAACCCCTCCTCGTTCTCAAGTCAAGAGAGTTACCTCTTGAGATGAAGGGTGAGTTTACTAGCTGCAAGAGATAGTTAGAAACCTCCCGGGGCTACCACACAAGTTGACAAGCTCTATGGACGATGCTCTAGCCGAGTAGGAGCCAAGCTCCAAGAGCAATAAACACAACCGCTGGCAAAAACATGAACCAAATGCTCTTTAGGCTTTGGGAATCAGTGTATCTGCTCTCTAATTGAGTTTTGCACCTTTTTTCTTAAGGATTGATGGGGAAATCAATGGAGAAATTTAGAAGCTCAAGGTCACCAATGAAGGAGAGAGGAGATGAGTAATTTTCTGTTCTTGGACGAACTGAATGGTTCAGAGGAAGAAGAGAGATGTTGGAGAGGAAGGGAAAAGATATAAATACCCCCCAGCTCCTAACCCTGCCTCTCTCCAGGTGTGGCATTGCCACACAAGGCAAGACAGCAAGGGTAAGAGTGAAGTACTGGTTGTCTTGGCTGAGTAACTGAGGATGCAGGTGTACGATAGAGAACTTGGTAGCACATGTTAGCTTAAGCATTGTGTCCCCTTTATAGTATAGCTTTTCCTACACTCAAATTCAAAATATAAAAGAAATTAAATCTCCTTTGAGTTTGAAGCCATCGACATTTATAATTGGGGGCACCTCCATTTCATATAACATCCTCGATTATATATTTCCTGCTTGTCACCTCGATAAATCTCATTAGTCCTCTAATTGCGTGGTCATTATCACCAAAACCCACAATTAGAACTTGATTGCACTTTCAATCTCTCCCTTTTGGTGATTGATGACAACCCAATTAGAGCTTACAAAAATATGAAATACAACTAAGATTTTTGAGCCATCGATGTAGAGCCCCCCCTAAATGTGTGAATAGAGAATTGAATTCTCGAATTGGCATTAGAAGCCAAGATTCATATTTTAGTAAAAGTGATGGGGCTCCCCCTACATCCATGCTCCTGTGGGGTGCTGCACACTATGATAAATAAATAAACATGGTGCAAATGATAGTTCATGCACAACAAGATAGCTGTGATAGCTAAGTGCGGCATTGATGCTCCATAGCCGCAGCACTGCCATAGAGCGGCACTGCTGGGCCTGGGTGCGGTACTACCACACTTGCTGTAACAGCAGAGGTGATATCAAGCACCACACAGTATGTAACACATATAAAGAGATACATTCTAGCATAGTTATATGATATGCTACACAATAGATCAATACATGTCCATATCTCATACACATAGAGCACTTAGGTAGCATTATTACATAAATAGAGTTTAGAGCGACTCTCAAACTCTCACCTAACGAAGACTACTCTCAACGGATAGAACATGGAGCTCCTACTGCAGCAACCTTTCCATGGCGTTGAAAAGTTGTTGACCCCTCTAATTTTCTCCCCCTTTGGTATAAAGCACCAAAAAGAGAAGAAAAGAAGAAAGACCAACGAACTCACTCCTCATATTCTTGGATACCCTCCCAATCGACATCATCTCCACTAGCAGCCCTACAACCACCGACAGCAACACCAAGATCGCCATCATCGTCGTCATCGGGGGAGGAGGAGGACACCACCGCCCTCCCTTGATGATGGGTGGTCAAAGTGTGGCACTGGTGTCTAGTGCTCCTTAATGACTACAAGGTCGATGCCAGAGTCGTGTGAGGGTCAAGCTCTGGCTACTCTTGCTACTCATCCTCCTCGTCACCCTCTGAATCCATGTCGAAGAGGCTAGGGAGGTCATCAAACCTTGGTGGTGACTCAACTGGAGGAAGGGGTGGCAGCCCTGCTCGCTCTCTAGCCTCCTAGTTGACCTCACGGTTCTCCAACCGGTCCTCATAGGCCGTTCTCGCTGCATAGGTGTAAGTGGTAAAAATGGCCTTGATTCATTTCCCAAACTTCTCCATCTTCTTACCTTTGTGGGACCTAGAGCGGAAGGACTCGAGTACGTCCTCAACTAAGGGAGAGCGTCTCACTGCCTTGCTAGCACCTGAGGTTTGGGGTCTTCTCAATCTTATAGATGGTGTGGAGACCATCTTTATCAAAGTTGTAGACAATGACCCTTTCAATCATGAACATGAGATAGGGAGCATAGTGTAGTCCCTTTCTCCCATCATCCATGGCAATCCTCAGCTCATGTCAAAGGAAACGAGGGACATTGAACATGTCACCTCCAGGAGCAAACCTAGCAAGCATATTCCTCACATAGCCATTAAGATTTGAAGCTGCTTCATCCTTAGGATTTATGGTGTGTCTAATTGGGTTGTTCAAGATGTAGTAGTAGCTTTGCAAGCCACTAACTTTGCCATCTGCGCTTCTCTTGTCTATCTACATTTTCTATTCTTGGACGAACTAAATGGTTTAGAGGAAGAAGAGAGACGTTGGAGAGGAAGGGGAAAGGTATAAATACCCCCAGCCCCCAACCCTGCCTCTCTCTAGGTACGGCACTGCCGCACAAGACAAGACAGCAAGGGTAAGAGTGATGTGCTAGTTGTCTTGGCCGAGTAACTGAGGATGTAGGTGTAAGATAGAGAATTTGGTAGCACATGTTAGCTTAAACATTGTGTCCCTCTTTATAGTATGGCTTTTCCTATACTCAAATTCAAAATATAAAAGAATTTAAATGTAACACCCCTGACGTTACGAGCTCGTTTAGCACCGCGATTTAGGCCTAAGTAAAATTTTCGAAACGAGTTTCTCGGATTTTTTTATTTAAAGCGTACTCGACGTGATGAGTGAATCCCGTGTAACTTAATTTTATGGACTCAAATAAACGGCCAAGTAAAAATACCCAGTGCGTAAAGATATTTAGGAATGTCAAACGACGATGCTAGCAAACGGTTTGTTTTATTAGATTAAGCATGAAAAGGAACTTTTATAAATAAAATAACATCCATTAATAAATAAATACAATGATATATATATATAAACATATATATATACTCACGTGTTTATTTAGATAAGCACGCTCAGTTGAAAAGCTTTGCTCTAGTGACATGTTTTCGTTTACGTATAGACTTGTTTTAGTCCCTTGATAAATTGGTAACGTACCCATGACAGCTGCCGTCCTGACCGCTTGAACCATCCAAATTATTGCGTCACGCCACGCCGTCGAGTCGATTGCTTGCTCTTTCTTTTTCCCTGTCTGCTTCTATGACGTGCCGTAGCGCGTGGAGCACGTGGCCCTGCTCCTGCCATGCCATGTCCACTCCTTGCCTATACTTCCACCAGCACCGGCCACACTGTGTCATGCGCCCCTATCCCATGCCCTGTCCTTGGCATCGCCGTGGCCCGCTGCCGCTGCTGTCTCGCCAACTTGTGCCTCTCTCTCCATTTCCTTTTCTACAGCCATGAGGTGGCATCTCAGCTTCAGTTCGGCCACCGCGCGTGAGTTCTTCCCCACGTTGGATCACAACTCCTCCTTGCCTTTCCCCGCTGTGCTACCCCTTGTCTACAGCGCCGCCCTCCTTCTGTTCCCCCACGTGCCGACACCCCCTCCTCTTCCTCCCCGTGCTGCCTCACTGTCGTCGCGCCTCACCCCATCGATGCTAGCTCGTCCCCGTGAGCGAGCGGGCCCACACCCCTCAGCGCACCAGGCCTCCAGGTGCGCTCGTGCCTAGCCGTGCTTCTAGGACAGTGTCGCGCCTCCCGTGCCTGCATGTTGGCACTCATGCTATCGTCGGTCTCCCATGTGAGTGCACCCACCATCACCACAGTCGCCTCGCTCACCTCTACAACCCGCTCATGCCTGCCCTAGCTGGCTAGTCGAGTGAGCCGCCGCAAGCCACGCGCAGCTGCGGTGCCGACGCGTCCCCTCCCACCGGGTCGTCGAGGAGGTTCGCCATCACCTGGAGGATGGATGTGCATAGCTCTGCCTCGCCACAAGCCTCCTCAGCACCTCCGTGGCACATCGTGGTCGCCATGGCCATGCCTGCTGTGCCCAGCTCCTCACGTGCACATGTAAGATCCTCGGCTTGCACAGGTCCTGTAGTCATAGCATGCCTGAGCCACGTGTCATGCCGCTCCTCCTACCGTCATCCGCGGCGGCCCGCGTGTTGTCGGGAGCCGGTGAAGCGCCCTACCGCTACTGAGTCACCTAGCCACCTCGCTGTTGTCCGCACGCCGCTTCACCTTTGTGCCTCACCACAGCGCCCCTTCGTCGGCTACACCATGTCCACCGGTGTCGAGGGTCTACCCTCGCCAGCTACCATGCTGCACCCACCCGTCGATGCACCGTGTCCGCCCTCGCTGCCCCTACGCACCATCTCCATCGCTGGCGTGCTGCCACATCGGCCGGCGCTCTGTTTCCCCTGTCCAGTGCTCTGCTTTGAGGATGATAAAAAGGTAGAAAGGGACTCAAGCACAAATAGGATTCTTTACCGGGTTCATTTCGCAAAAGCGCTAGACTCGTAGATTCGCAAATAAGGGTGTAGTTAATTTCAGGTAATCTCAGGGGCCTTTTCGCAAATGTGTTGTCACCTTGCCCTAGCCGCGTGGGCTGGCCTGCTAGCGCTGGACTGCGGTCCGCCTTCTGACTAGGCTACGCGTTTGTGTGGGCCGCCGGCCTCCTGTGGACCGCACGTGCGCCCATCCACCTAGGCCGCCGCACCCTTGCCTTGCGCTGTGCTTCTGTGGGCCGCGCCCGTTGCGGGCCGGTTTGGTGGCTGCTGCCCTTTTAGATTTCTAAAAGTATGTGTTAATTTAGTCTCAGAAATAAACTTGTAAAATTCATAGTAAATCATAGAAAAATCATGAAAATGTCAAACCAATTTTGTTAGTCTCCTAAAATCATGATCTACCTGTTAGTTTATTTTGTTCATATAGTTTGATAATATTCCTAGAAGTTATATAACTAATTTAAGGTACTTAATATTATAAAAATATAAACTTATAGGAATGATTGTGATAAATTGGTAATAGAGTTAGATCTAAAATTTCTATAGTAGGTTCCTAGCAGTATTAGGTACTCATTATATATGTTGTAGCTTTAGAATAATTAGTTTGCTAGATAGATAATGATGCTGTAACACCCCTGGTGTTAGTCTTACCTAATTGCACTTGCATTTCCTGATCATTAGCATCATTCATCCATTCATAAGCATATATCACTTGAAACGTGTGAAACATGATTATGAAACAAGAGTATCATTTCAAGTGTTTTCATCATTTTAGTACCTTTAGTGCTTGATTTTTGTATGACCAATCTATGGTGTAGCTAAATATATTGTTAAACATCTTAGCTATGCTTAGAAAGTCATTAGGAACAATGTTCATGTTGATCATTTTGCCCAATTAAGATTTCAAATCATGGTTTGACTTGTTTTGACCCTAGGACTTTTTGGTTTGACTGTTCAAAAAGTACTACTTAGAATGTTTGTATGTCTGAGCAACCTAAAGCAAACTTGTAGCAAATTATATGAGGAACAAAAAGTATTTTGTGACCAAGTCATGAAAATGTGCACAACATGCTCAAAATGGTCCCACAAGTCAGAATTTGGGTTGGTTTCAACACTTAGAAATTTCTAAGTTTAAATTCCAGTTTTCAGTTTCTTGAACACGACTTTGACACGATTTTACTCTCTGTCCTTTGCGAATTAGACAGTGATCTTTACATAAGTTTTGTAGCTGGCATGTAGGTGTACAACTTTCGTTTTGATTTCTTTCGCTAACAATCAACGGATTAGGAGATCGAGCATCATCTTTTGGCGCTATCAGTCAGCCCTGTTGTTCTTTGAACTGAGCTACAGTGTTCCGGTTTCAATCAGTCCATGGCTGACCGAGGTCAGGTGGTGGCCGCCACGTGTCCGCCACGCGCTCGGCTCGCCCTGACCACGCAACGCGCTGGCTGGCTTGAAGAGGAGTGCGCCCTGCCGCTCTCCGCACGCGCTCTGCCCCCTTTCACCCCTCCTTGCCTTTCCCATTCGCAGCCGCAGCGCACCACCGACGCCATCAGCTCCGCCGAGCTCGCTCGAGCTCGCCGCGGCGCCACAGCCACCACCATTCAACCCGCAGCTCTGCCATCGCCTCTCGGACCTCGTCAGCGCTTTCACGGAGCCAGCCAAGCTGTAGGTGAGCGACATTGCCACCGTGCACCACCGCGGCATGGCCACCATGGTCGCCGCCGGTGATCACACGCGGTCCCGCCTGACCGCTTCACCGTAGCCACTAGCCGTAGCATAGGAAGGTCCGCCTTGTTTACCCTGTGCTTGCGCGCGCCTTGTATGGCCACCAACCGTCGGGGTTCGCCGGAGCACCACCGTGCGCCATGGCCGAGCCACCGTGGGCCATGGCCGGTATCTAGGGAGTCCATTAGAGTCTAGCTTTAGGGGTGCTATGGGTGCGGGAGACCGAGGTGAGCACGCCGGTGCCGTCGGGTTCACCGGGGGAGCTCGCCGTCGGCAAATTTCGCGGCTGCCGCGCCGTTGTCTCCCTCCATCCCCTGTTTCCTCTCGCTGACACGCGGGTCCCACGTGTCAGTCACTGAGCCAAAGAGGGAGCCAGGCTTGGGCTGCGCTGTGTCGTGGGCCGTCGGATCTTTTCGGGCCGGCCCAGTACTGTTTAAGTGATTGGATTTCCCTTTTATTCTTTATTATCTGAAATCTAAAATGGTTTGAAAATTGTTTGGGTGATCAAACTTGCTCCAAATTTATTGAAACAAATTTTGCTAGGTTTCTTGTCATCAGATATACTTGGGAAAATTATTGCATGTCATTTTTGGGATACTTTTCAGTAGGATTTTATTTAATCATGGATATTGCTGATAACTTGAAAAATATGTAGAAAAATCTATAGTCTGCAGAAAAATATGATTTCAAGTTTGTTAATCTTCTTAGGTGATGCAATTCCTAGAAAAAATATGTTTCATGCATGTGCTATGGAAAAACTTTGAGGTGTAGTTCAAGTGCCTTTAATGGCTGATTTTTGTTATTTTTGCTAGAGAGCAAACTTTGTATAAAATATGCATGTGGTAATTTTAGTACAGTCATTATAGGCTATGAAAAACCTAGGAAAAATATTAATTCTGTTGTTTGACACTTTTCATAGTACAAAGTAATTTCATGCTCATTTTTATGCTATAGCTTGTCATTTTTGTGTAGGATAGTTTACTTATCCAAATGTCATGAAATTTTTATGGTAGTCTGTTTAGGGTAGTATTATGCTACTATAATTTTCTTAGATTTTTAGGAGCATCAGAAATATATGTTGCTATTCAAACCTATTATTAATTAGGGTTTAAGCAAGTGTTGCTTTAAGTGTGATTAAGAAATTAGCAAAGCTTTGGTGTATCTTTGAAGTATTTAATAAAATATGTTGACTTAACATATTAGTAGTAGAAGAGAATGCAGTAGATGACATGTGCTTATAGTATAGTTTCTTGGATGATGTTGACTACCTTGTATTTCAACATACCCATGGCATTCACCTCCTTCGATGCACCGTTTGCATAATCACTTACGCGCATTGCATCATACAGGATCGCAAACCGAGAACCCAGTCGTCATACCCGAGGAGCCAGAGGAGCAGCTCGAGGTGCAGCAGCAGGAAGTGCCAGAAGCCGACGAGGAGGACGTTGAGGAACTTCCGGAGTGCCCCGATCACCGTCCGAGCTCCTTCGAGAGAGGCAAGCCCCGGAGCATTTTTTTCTCCTAGTTTGCGATTATTTAATTAAATACTTTACTTTAAATTGATGCATTACGTTTAGGAGTTGTTTGCAACCGTTGCTGCATTATACCTTGCTTACCTTTGTCATACTATATCCTTGTTACCCTGGTTTCCGCAGTCGAGTCAATGCTTAGCTGGCTTAGACCGGTAGAAGTCAGGTGATTTTCTGTCACCTGTGAGCTATAGGTGGTTACCTGGATCTGCTTAGATGACTATGAAGTCATGGTATAACTAAGTGTTAAATGAAGTTGAGACCGGACGGAGACTTGCAGAGTTTTGAACTGTAGTGTTTTCCGTCTGTGTCGATTAAGGACCAACCATTGTTGGGCCTCGAGTCATGTTGAACACATGCCTTACATTTAGCTGGCCGGATAAAGTACCTTCCGACCGCGAAGCTGGGAGATTTTTTCGGGCCGAGTAGATTGCCCGCAACGCACTGTATCGGAGCAGGTGTGGTAAGACACGGGGGCGGGATGATAAGACCAAAGTGCAGTCGATCGGCCCCCGGGTACATGTGGTTCCTGGCAAACTCGAGATTCCTGAAAAGTTGACTCGGTGATCAATATCTCACTTTAGCGGGTGAGTGAGGTTTGTATAAGGAACAAATCACCAGCTGGTTAGGAATCGATTCGAATCGCCATCGCTCCTGGATAGTGAGCACTTGACTTGAGTTACTTCATCGTAGTAAATGTTATGGAACACTTGGACAGTTATAATGAATATGACAGTATGGAAGTTGTTTAATGATCATTGGTTATCATTATCTGCTTAATCACATGTTTACTCTAGTATAGGTGCAAATCTAGTTGACAGGTTAATAATAATTAACTTGGCAATAATGCTTTTAGAAAGGTTCTTGAAATGCTAAAAATGCTTCTTTTTGCAAATGAGTCAGCTACCCTACTATAAAGCCCTTCATAATCCTTGGTGCCATTTATTTTTGGTTATGTCGGGTAAGTCTGGCTGAGTACCTTCTCGTACTCAGGGTTTTATTCCCACTTGTTGCAGATGGGCAGATGTATTACGGCTACTGTATCAACTGCCTTTATCCTGCGATGGGTGATGCTTAGGACCATGGGCATGGTCATTCCTTACGTCTCATCTGATGCTTTTGTTGGAGATGATCATTCGCTGGCACTATATTTAAACTCCGCATGAGTGTGTGTGTGGTTTGAACAAATGACTTTCGCTACTTTTATTCGAACTGGTCTGTAATAACTATGTTTAAACTCTGATGTATCTAAGATTGCGAACTTTTATGTAATATGTGATGGTGACCGCTAAACTTATTACGATCATGGCTGGGACACGAGTTGGTTTGAAATCCTTCATGATTTCATGGACTACCGGGTTATACGGGCTTAAGTTTGCTTAATTGTCTGCTTTGGTGGATGATTTTCTTACTTAATTTTGTATAATTGGTCGGTTCTGTCACAGATGCTCTATTACGAATAAAGATAAAATTGATAGAATAGAATAAAGAAACAACCTTGGTTTTATATAACTAAAATGGTTGTTGGGAAATAACTCCTTATCCAACAATATGGGTAGGTAGCCTAAGTACGGACGTCGTTAGAACTAGCTCATTAGCTTGTGAGGCGTGATTGGGTTTTAAGCATTTCGGTTGTCGTTGATTATTTACATCTATGCATTTGCATCAATGCATATCATATAGGTACAATGATGGATCAACGGATCAATTGAAGGATGAGTGGAAATCTAAAGATGGTGTCTTGATGATCGTGTTACCAAGATAGAATGCTAACTTCTGATTATATTTTACCCAGGCAAACCCGGTGCATAACCCCTACTTTTCTGCAGTTTAAATTATATTTGTGCATTAAGTTTTAAGGAGTTGAATGAAACCCACTTGCATATATATATATCTTTATCCTATGAGTCTTACTAGTATGATAGGATCATGTAGATTGCTATGCTATAAGACTTCGGTAGAAGTCGAGTGATTGCTGTCACTCGTGAGGTATAGGAAATATATTACTGTATTATTATCACTTGGAAAATATAAATGGTGGAAAAGAAAAATGGTGACCGGGTAGGGATATGGTTTGGGTATTGGTGAGTGTAAGAGGTGGTGTCGCCGCGGACGTGGGACATAGCTTGGTTACACTGCTTTCCCTGTCTGTGTTGGTTAAGGACCGGCCGTTGCATAAGACACTAGGCAAGCCACATATTTATTATCCCAAGCACATACTTATGTATGGGCGCTTAGAAGACTTGTTGCTCTCTTATTGTGGATCTGGCTCTTTCTGGACCGACTATTAGGGTGGTTTTTGGGTTAGGAGGTCCTTGCACTGCACTAAGTCTAGGACTCAGCGATAGAGGCTTGGAGTCCCAGTTTGGATGGGGACCTAGACACCTAGGACAGGAGGGTGATGGGTTAGTCCTGCTTGTGCCTCGGGTATAAGCAGGGCGTGTGTTTTTAGGGTACCCAATTGGGGACATTGGTTCGCGAATCACCGTTGAGTCGGTACAACTTATCTTAACTCTAGCACCGTAGTAAGAACTAGAAGATGAAAGATAGAAAAAGGAACTATGATTGCTTACCACCTGCTTGAAAGTAGCACAAATGCTTATATAGAATGGTTAGTTAATGAACCAATGCAACTATTAATAAAAATCAAATATAAGGACACATGCTTAGTAATGCTTCCTGCAAATGCAATAAACCCACAAGCCAGATAGCCTTACATATCCTCGGAGTCTTTTTTTTCCTCTTGTCAGGTAAGTCTCGCTGAGTATAATTGAGTACTCAGGGTTTTATTCCCCTTGTTGCAGGTGACAGGTGGATGCTAGAGCTGACTCTTATGTGTGGATGCCTCCTGGTGGGCTCAGAGAGGATTTTCTTTACGCTGCTATCATAATTATTATTTATAGCTCTCACCAAATGTTTTTTTATAAACAGAAGCTATATAATTTGTTGTCATAATTTATTTATCAATGCTTCATCATGCCATGAATAGCTATTTATTTCCATTGTAATCCTGATCACATGTTTATATTCCACTGTTAATTGAAATTGTTCATATCTCTGATAATATAATTGCATTCTGCTATTATAACAATAAATATTATATTCTGATGTTGTATTAAAGTGATGTAATAAATGGTTAAGAATGATGTAAGCTTTATTCTCTCATTTGTGATCCTGATGGCAAAAATATGGATTTTCAGATTCTCCCCTAGGGTGTGGCCGACGGAACCGAGTAATTTGGTGTTCTCCCTTGAGTGCTTAGTGTCTAATGGAAGACAAGCACTACTGGAAGGCATTAGATTAGGTGGTTCTATCACATTAAATCTCCTTTGAGTTTGAAGCCATCGACATTTGTAATTGGGAGCACCTCCATTTCGTATAACATCCTTGATTATATATTTCCTACTTGTTATCTCGATAAATCTCATTAGTCCTCTAATTGCGTGGTTATTATCACCAAAACCCACAATTAGGGCTTGATTGCACTTTCAATCTCCCCCTTTTGGTGATTGATGACAACCCAATTAAAGCTTACAAAAAATATGAAATACAACTAAGATTTTTTAGCCATGGATGTAGAGCCCCCTAAATATGTAAATAGAGAATTGAATTCTCGAATTGGCATTAGAAGCCATATTTTAGTAAAAATGATGGGGCTTCCCCTACATCCATGCTCCTATAGTCCTATGGGGTGCTGCACACTGTGACAAATAAATAAACATGATGCAAATGACAATTCATGCACAACAAGATAGCTATGACAGCTGAGTGTGGCATTGCTGCTCCATAGCTACAGCACTGTCGTAGAGCGACACTGCTGGGCCTAGGTGCGGTACTGCCACACTTGCTGTAACAGCAGAGGTGATATCAAGCACCACACAGTATGTAACACATATAAAGAGATACATTCTAGCATAGTTATATGACATGCTACATAATAGATCAATACATGTCCATATCTCATACACAATACGACACGCTTAACACCTATGAATGGCGTATCTGCAAATGGCACGATAATGCACAAACAGGATACGCATGAATGCACGTCCTATACGTCCTTCCACTGTTGCCAACATATAGGGCAACCATTCTCATATTTTTAGCACATTGTTCTCTCCTTGTAACTAGTCGATCTATCGGACTATGCTCGAGTCAGTGTACCTGCAGAAAACTTGATTAATCTTATCTAAGTTAGCAGAGTGCCATCTATCCTGGATACATAACCATAGTAATAGGGCTACTTATATAACTTCGCATACAAACGTCCTAACCTTTTTTTTAAAAGAATTTGTTGTCAAATTTGAATTTAGAAAATGTTTTTGAAGCCTTATTTCCTAATTTGCGCTCTTATACCACCTGTGGCAGAACCGCCTAATCTAATGCCTCTAAGGAGTGCTTGTCTTCCATTAGACACTAAGCACTCAGGGGAGAACACTAAATTACTCGGTTCCGTCGGGCACACCCCAGGGGAGAACCCAAAAATCCACATTTTTGCTATCAGGATCACAAATGAGAGAATAAAGCTTACATCATTCTGAACTATTTCTTACATCACTTATAATACAACATCAGAGTATAATATTTATTAATATAACAGCGGAATGAAATCGTATTATTAGAGTTATGAATAATTTATTGTAACAGCGGAATATAAACATGTGATCAGGATTACAGCAAAAATAAATATCTATTCATGACATGTTGAAGTATTGCTATATAACAACTGTGATAACAGATTATAAACTTTAATTTATAAAAACATTTGATGAGAGTTGTAAATAAAAAACTACGATCACAGCGTAAAGGAATTCTCGCTGAGCCCACCAGGAGGTATCCACACACAAGAGTCAGCTCTAGCATCCACCTGTCACCTGCAATAGGGGGAATAAAACCCTGAGTACTCAATTGTACTCAGCAAGCATACCTAACAGGAGGAAAGAAAAGACTCCAAGAATATGCAAGACTATCTGGCTTGTGGGTTTATTGCATTTACAGGAAGCGTTACTAAGCATGCGTCCTTATATTCGATTTTTATTAATAGCCACATTAGTTCATTAACTAACCATTCTATGTAAGCACCTGGGCTACTTTTAAGCAAGTGGTAAGCAATCAGATTTCCTTTTTCCATCTTTCATCTTTCAGTTCTTACTACGGTGCTAGACACGAAACAAGTCGTACTGGATTGCTCGGCAATTTGCAGATCAATGCCCCTAGCTGGGTACCCCGAAAACACACGCCCCACTTGTACCCAAGGCACAAGCAGGACCAACCCATCACTCTCCTGTCTCGGGTGTCCAGGTCCTCATCCAAACTAGAATTCCAAGCCCCCGCCCCTGAGTCCCGGACTCAGTGCGGTGCAAGGACCTCCTCCACCAAAGTAAAAACCCTGGCAGTCGGTCTGAAAAGAGCCGGATCCATGACAAGAGAGCAACAAGTCTTACAAACACCCATACCCAAGTTTGTGCTCGAGATAATAAGTCTGTGACTTGCCTAGAGCCTTATACAATGATCGGTCCTTAACCGACCAGACAGGGAAAATAGTGTAACCAAGCTATGCCCCATGTCTACGGCGATACAACCTCTTACACCCACCAATACCCAAACCATATCCCTGTCTGGTCACCATTTTCCTTTCCACCATTTATATTTTCCAAGTGATAATATTACAGTAATATATTTCATATCTCTCACGAGTGACAGGCAATCACTCGACTTCTACCAGAGTCCTATAGCATAGCATTCTATACGATCCTGTCATACTAGTAAGACTCATAGGATAAAGCTATATATGCAAGTGGGTTTTATTCAACTCCTTAAAACTTAATGCACAAATATAATTTAAACTGCAGAAAAGTAGGGGTTATGCACCGAGGCTTGCCTGGGTAAGAGATATTAAAAAGTTAATATCAGCATCTTCAGATCATCCATCATCAACTGAATAGAAAACCCATTGCATCATCTCCTAGAGAGAATACCCTTACACCATCTTTGGATATCTAATCATCCTTCAATTGATCCGTTGATCCATCATCGTACCTATATGATATGCATGCGATGCAATGCAAAGATGTAATTAATCAACTGCAATCATGACTCATAAAATACGACGTACGCCTCTCGAGTTAACGGGCTAATTCTAACGACGACCGTACTTAGGCTACATATACACGTTGTCAGATAAGGTGTTATTTCCCCATAATTATTTTAGTTCTGTAAACCAAGGTGTTTCTTTATTTTATTCTATCGATTTAATCCTTATTCGAAATAGAGCATCATTAGCTACCTAGCAAACTGATTATTCTGGAGCTACAAAAATTACAATGAGTACCTAATATTGCTAAGAGCATATTGTACAAATTTTAGATTCAACAATATTACCAATTTATCATGGAAATTCCTATAAGTTTATATTTTACAATATTAAGCACCTTAACTTAATTATAGAGCTTCTAAGAATATTATCAAACTATGTGAACCAAATATACTAACATGTAGATTATGATTTTAGGAGACTAACAAAATTAGTTTTACTATTTTTAGATCCCTATACTATTTTATATTGATTTTACAATTTTATTCCCGAGACTAAATTAGCAATCGCTTTAGAACTAAAGAGCCAGCAGCCATAAAAAATCAGCCCAGGCGGCAGCGAACCAAAGCCGGCGCGAGCAGGCCAGCCCATGGCGAGGGTGCGAGCCACGGCCTAATAGAGCACCTGTCTTTCCTAACGGGCCTCATCAACAGGTCAGCGTGGCTCACACTCCCAGTGTGGCCTTTCAGGACTACCACCTAACGTAGTGCCCATGGCCTAACAGGACTTTCATGTATTCTTAATGTATTTTAGGATTTATTTTTCTACAAGAAAATGGCTCTATAATAGGTGTGATGCAGAGATGATATCATCAAGCTAGCAAAAGCAAAGGCACGCACAACCGGCTGCAGCTTGCTCTGCTTGCCTACGCGAGCATGGCAACACGGCTCTGACCGGCTCAGTGCCAAAATAATCCATCCATCTATGATTAGAGCAGTAGGAGCTCACCATGAGATGGCTGACGAGGTTGGGGTGGTGCAGCGAAAGCTTGGGAGGTTCCCGTCCATGTGCACGGCAATCACAGTGTCCATGGCGGCGGCGGCAGCGACGTTCTCGACCGGCGGAGCCACCACCAGAAAAACTGTGAAGAGGGAATGTGAAGGACATCAAGGAGGACCCAAATGAGGTCAAGATCAAGGATAAAGTGATCAAAGAGGGTGCGACCATGGCGGAGCTTGGTTCGGTGAGCTCGGTGCGGCCGGACCGGTGATGCTGCGCGCAGCGACCTCGGCTTCCAGCGGCAGAAGCAAGCAGAGAGAGAGAGAGCAGAGCGATGGTGCGGGCGTGGGGTGGCTGTGAAAATTCACTGTTGCTATGCTAAAAAAGGTGAGCCGCTGGACTACTGTGCTTCCATTAAAAAAATTTGGACAAGACCAGCACAGATAGCAGCAGTAGTAGCTAGGCCTCAGCGTTGCATCGCACAGGAAGCCCCATGTGAGCCACTGCGCTATCTTGGCTCGGCAGGTACATAGGCAATCAAGGCAGAGATGGGAAAACAGAGGTATGCAAAGAAAAGTAGTATACGACAACAGCAAGGATGCTCGCGCAGGCGGGTGTTCGGCAGATGTATTGCTTAGCTTCCTCCTGCCGTGCTCAGTCATATGTAGTAGTCGTCTGCATGTGTACTGGCCATACTAGGTAGCTTATATATATATGTGTATATATACACACATGCTGAGACAATGCTAGAACATGCAGTCGAGTGTCAGCTCGTGTATGTTTATCTGCAGCAAGAAACCAAGGAGAGAGAGAGGGAAAAGCAAAGGCCAAGGACAGACTGAGACAAGGCGCAGCAGGTAGACACCCACTGATCCAGGCAAGACAAGCAAGCTCAGAGAGCAGAGACATTTATGACGCCACAGAGTGAAATGATGGAACCAGCAGCGAGCAGAGGGAAAGCAAACAAATCAGTACGACAGTAGCATCCCGGCCAACCTTCATTATGGCGATCATCAGAGAAAGGACACGATGGAGAGGGAGCAGTGGCACAACAACGGAACTCGACGATGTGGCGCGACGCTAATAAACTGGAGTTGATTGATTTCGAACAAGGGACGCACTACTGACGACAAGCGATGGAGCAGGGCAGGGAGACGTCCCGTCATCGCTGTGGAGCTGTTCGCTCGCAAGTCAAAACTAAACCAAGGCTTTTCAACTGGGCGTGCTTTTCAAAATACACATCGGAGCATATATATATATTATTCTATTTATTAATGGATTTTATTTTATTTATAAAAGTTGCTTTTCATGCTTAATCTAACGAAACATACCATTTGCTAGCATCGTCGTTCGTCGTTCCTAAATATTTCTATGCACTGCGTAATTTTCTTGAGCGCTTATTCGAGTCCACAAAACTACGTCACACAGGATTCGCGTATCGCGTCGAATACGTTTTAAATAAAAAATCCAAGAAACTCGTTTCTAAACTAAAATTTGACTTAGGCCTAAATCGCGGTGCTAAATAAGCTTGTAAGACCAGGGGTGTTATAGGTGTGGCATTGTCGCTCTCAGGCATGGCACTGCCACATGTAGGAGTTGTAGTAGGGGTCTACTGCTGTTCAGTATCAGGTACGTCAGCGGAAATTGGTGCAGCAGCAACTTGAGGAATCTCCACCTCAAAGACTTCATCTTCTTGTGGTCTAATATCACCAATAGCCAATTGCTTGATTGCTTTACATGGTGGATTCTCCTTTCCTACAACACTTGAATAAATTTGCTCTACTTAAGAGCCATTAGATTCATCAAATGTTACATCTACCGCTATTTCAACTCTCCTGAAGGTTTTGTTGAAAACACAGTAGCCATGCTCATTTGATCCATAAACAAGAAGAAAACCTTCATCAACTTTAGGTGTAAATTTAGAGGTTTTGGGTTTCTTATTAAGTATGAAACACTTGCACCCAAACACTCTAAAGTATGACATCATAGGCTAGTTACCGGTTAGAAGCTCATATTAAGCCTTCTTCAACTTCTTGTGTAGGTAGGATGATTGATGGCATGGCAAACGATTATCGGGGACCAATACTAGGGTACCCAAAGAGGAGGAGCTAATAATCATTAATGTTGATTCATCCATGCGATCAAGAGCGCGACTACACCACTTGCTGGGTCCTACCTCGTCCGACCACAGAGGCGGTGGGCCCTGCCTCATCTAACCCCCGAGGGTTGGCTCTGCCTTGGTGGGTGCTATGGCCATAGGCCCTGTCTTGCCCGACCCATGAGGGTTGGCTCTACCTTGGATGACTCCTGAGGGATGGCTCTATCTCACCCAACCCTCAAGGGCAAGCTTCGCCTCGCTTGACGTCCGAGGGCTAGCTCTGCCTCGCCCGACATCTGAGGGTTGGGCATGCGACTCCTTTATAATGATGCGCATAGATAAGGCAGGGCACTCAAGTCAACCATAATATTGAGGACCGTACCCTGCACGCCTATAGGAAAGTACCATTAGGACATGCCAAAAGGGTGCTTTGTGACCTTCCAGGCATGTCAGAGCCTAAACAGTATTGAAGGCGCCGACATTTACCTTATAGTGTTGTGGGCGCTGTCATTTGCCCTCGGGTACAGATCCTTATGGAAGCTCACAACAATCACTACGACCCCTCTCCTTCAAGATTCGAATGGCGACGAGGTGGTCTCGGATCTTCTTGTCCTTCTCTAGGACACCTCACTTCCTCCACGAGTCCGGGACCTCTTCGACTAGGCACCCGATGAACTCTGGTAGGAGGGAGGCTGTGTCGTTCTTGAGATAGAACCAATACGAATGCCACCCTTTATTGAGGTTAACAAACACATTGGTAGGTATTCACCGACCCGGTTGTTCCAGTGGATGCCAGTGTATCCCATCAGCGTGTTTAGCTCCTGCTTCTTCTCCCGCTTCTTCTAAAGAGTGACGATGAAGAAGTACCACCACAAATCAAAGTGGGGTCTGATCCCTAGGAATCCCTCACATAGGGTGACGAACACCGCCATGTGCTGGATTCCATTTTGATTGAGGTGCTGCAACTCGATTTGGTAGTAGTGCAGCAACCCCCTAAAAATTTGTGAGCAGGGGTAGCAAACTCCTGCTTATGGAAGTGCATGAACAAGATGACATAGCAGTCGGGCAGCGACGGCATGTCCTCCTCATCGGGCAGCCACCACTCCTCAATGGCGGTACGCACGTAGAGAAGACCACGGCGGACAAGGCCCTCCATGTGCTAGAGGGTGATATCAAAGTGACACCACAACTCCATTGGAAAATTGGGGTAGGAGGATGCGAACTCGATGGCGGCTGAGATGTGGATGTGGGGAGCTTAGACGATTGGCAGCGGAGGTTGCAGATGTGAAGGCAAGGAGGCAAAGTATGAAACCCTAGGGGTGAACCCTTTGGTTTTATAGGGGCGATAGATGCAATGAAACCAACCGTCCACCTAGATCTCTATGCCTACCATGATCCACCACAATGTCACGCCACGGGATATACGCACATAATCCCCATCCTTTCTGATGTAGACTAGGCCCAATCTTCCGAAAGGTATGATAGCGTCGATTGGTGGAGACTCGATGTTTATGATCTAGGCTTTAAACCAAGACTGATTCAGACCCCCGCAACCATTACACCACTGCTCCATTGGTTATCAACCATGTGAACGCGATTGACCTCGCCGAAAAGGCTTTTCTGCAAGCGAATCGAGAACACAAGTAAGAACGAGATAAACACAATCTGAAATTGTAAATAAATATGAGGCTTATGATAATGAGAAAGAGTTCAAGCCTTTATTCGAAAGGACTAATTGCCACAAGCGAACAAGATCAAGAACTAGGGCCCTAGTTCACAGCAAGTAGCCTTGGCGGCACAGTTGTAGCAAAACGATGTCTGTTTCACAAAGAAATCAAGAACTAAACAAAATCCAAACTGTAAAGAGAGCGATGGTTGCTATTTATAGAGTCTTGGGCATCACCACCCTAGATGCACCCCCTAATGGGCATAAACACAATACATGGTCCAATGGACCAAAAGACGGTGTCGTAGCACCCTGGTAGATTCTGGATGCTGACTTGTTTTGACGATTTCCATTGATTCCGAAGGTATTTTGATGTGAAACCACTTGAATTGGCTTTCTTATCAAATTAGCTTTCCAACCATATTTGGATCTTCGAAAACAGAGTCCGGATGCGTCCTGCGTGACTAGTTTAAGGCAGACTGGTCCTAGAGGCCGAGGCAGACTCGAACTTGAGTTGCTTTGGGCCTCCACCTCAGGGACTCAAACCGAATTAGCCTTGGACCTCCTTCTTGACTTGGACACCCTTGCTGGCCTCCTACCCCTCCATACCATATGCCAAATATGGTCATATGTATGGGTGTCATGTCCTCATCATCCTCCCCTTCTTGACGAAAAGCCGTCCTCGGCGTCGATTGTGTTTGAAACTGATCCTGCACAACATAAAGGAGAACAGGGTTATGAAAACAAAGGGGACTAAAATAATTGTGAGAAGGAACATGACCATGTTTCCAAGTTTGTAGCATGTCATCTCGCATAAAAATTTCAGCAAGCATGTAGACTCCATGATCCGAATGCACATGATGTATGTCAACACTATCCTACAAAAGATTAGAACTAACCAAAGACAATGCAGGAATAGATGATCTAGCAGACATAGGTAGCAACCAACAATGCTCCCCTTCTTAGAAGTGAACTTGTTTCTTTGAGGAACATGAGAAAATGTTTGTATTATTATGGCTGCCCTCTAAACGATCATAATCTTGTACAACAAAAGGAGAATTCATATTACTATGAATGTATACTCGATGTATCATATATTGTCCCTTATTGTTATATTTGCCAATAACATGATATGTATGTTTAGAAAACCAAAGTAAATCAACATATTTAAATAGGCTCTCCTCCAAATAATCTAGGTTACACAAAACATCAAATTCAATGTAACCTAAAGTATGTAAAGAAGACAACAGTTTGAACTCATTAGTTTTAGTAGCAATATGAATAATATGTTTATTTTTAGCACAAGTGACTGGTTCCAAAACATGTAAAACTAAGGCATCATCAACCAATTCATCTTTATCATAAGGAACTTCAAGCAAATTATCATGGGACAGAGATAATCAAGAGAGGGTTCTACTAACAATTGCTCTATGATAGCATGGTTTGTGGAAAAATTTAGTACATTAAAACTATTCTCACCTTCTGTGAGTGTAGCACCATGGGCATTACCTATGTTCTTAGCAGGAGTAATAGGTGCATTGTGAAGTAATGGTTTTGAATTTGCATATGAGGTTGTGAGTTCCTCATTTTCTTCCATGTCATCCTCTCGCTTATGTACATTATCCTACAGCAGGTTAGTCATAGCAAGAGGAATAATAATAGACTCATCCTCTAAATGATGCATCTTAGCATATGAAGTCAAAACAGGAGGTGGATTAACAAAGGTTTCTCACATAAGAAGTTTCACATCATTCTAAGTTTGAGGTTTATCAGAAGGATCTAAAGACTCCCACCAAGATAAAGCAGAATATCGTAAAACACTAGCTGCAATTGTTACCTTCCTCCTTGGACACATAAAGCGAGTAGCAAATATATTATCTATGGTGATTTTTCACTCCATGTACTCATCAACACCTATACTATTATAAGTCGATGGATACGAACAACCTATCATTGTTAGAAGATAGCAAAAGACAACACAAAAGTATTATCCCTATCAACTACTTATGTTGTGGATAAGAAAAAATCAAGGCACTCAACTCTCAAGTGTATTACCATGGTCTTACAAGTGTTCTTACCAAAGCAACTGGTGGTGCAATCGGTCGGTGACTGTAATACCGTTGTAGCTTGAGTGTAACAGTTGCAAGGTGAACCTATACTTGGTTAGAAGAAAGTAGAGTTTGGACAGGCACAATATAGTAGCAAGAAATAGCAAAATTCGTAACTGAATAGCAAAGCTGAATAAATATCCCAAGTACTTGTCTTAGTTGCTAGCCTACTCACGTTCCAAGTACCAGATGTATCAAGTGATGTGAACAGCAAGAATATGATTAGGAACAAAGTAGAAATTAGCACACGCAAACACAACTCAAATGACGCTCTCTATGTGCTCCTCTATATATTGTTCCTCTTTTGCCCCTCTCTTTTTTCTACTTTTTTGGACTGTCGTTGTTTTTTTTGAGAAATTTCAACCTTTTCTTTTTATTTTATTTATATTTTTTCTTCACTTAGGATCACAAAAGAAGTAACCACAGAAAATATGGGCTTAAACAAGTGAAAGACGTGGCCTGTGGAATTTCTAGAAGACATGCTCGAAATCAACAAAAACCTTGTGACCACAAAAATAGGATCTTGTGACCACTTTTTGACCAAAATAAAAATCTTTGACCCTGACAAGACTAGGGATGGACAGATCCAAAAAAAATTCTGATCGATTTTGATATATGGAACGTCGAAATCCGAGTTCATATCGAAAACTAGACCAATTTTAAGAACGGACTTCGAATTAGAGGACAAAATGAGAACAATATGCGCAAAATTAGTCATGGCAGCAAGGATTTGATGGAAATAGTGAAGACAAGTGTAACAAATAAGATGGCGTGGACAAGGGTTTGAAGAATACAAAGGAAACTCAATAAGACTTGGAGATAGTCACGGATTATGATGAAAAATAAAGGGGAAAACACAAACTAGACTAAAAATGATCTAAAACCAGCAACCAGAACTTGACCTAGGACACAAACTCAACGACACGAAATAGAGACGAAATTGCACGGCACAATGAGGCTATATGATAGGGAATATGTGACAATGTATACATTTTTGGCTTTTTGTGGACTATAGGTAATATAAAAACAGTAACAATCTAAAGGAAAAAAACAAAGTTATACCTAACGGGCAACAAGAGCTCTGATACAACTTGATGTAGACTAGGCCCGATCTTCCAAAAGGTATGATAGCATTGATTGGTGGAGACTCAACGTTCACGATCTAGGCTTCAAACCAAGACTGATTCAAACCCCCGCAACCGTTACACCACTGCTCCGTTGGTTATCAACCACACGAACGTGATTGACCTCGTCAAGAAGGCTTTCCTGTAAGCAAATCAAGAACATAAGCAAGAACGAGATAAATGCAATCTGAAATTGCAAATAAATATGAGGCTTATGATAATGAGAAAGAGTTTAAGTCTTTATTCGAAAGGACTAATCGCCATAGGCGAACACGATCAAGAACTGGGGCCCTGGTTCACAGCAAACAGCCTTGGCGACACAGTTGCAGCAAAATGATGTCTGTTTCACGAGAAAATTAAAAACTATATAAAACCCAAACCCTAAGGAGAGTGACAGTTGCTATTTATAGAGTCTTGGGCGTCACCCCCTGGACGCGCCCCCTAATGGGCCCAAACACGATACACGGTCCAACGAACCAAAAGACGGTGTCGCAGCACCCTAGCAAATTATCATTGACTTGTTTCGACAATTCCTATTGATTCCTAATGTATTTTGACGTGAAACCACTTGGATTGGCTTCCTTATCAAATTAGCTTTCCAACCATATGTGGATCGTTGAAAACAGAGTCCGAATGCGTCCTGGGTGACCAATTTAAGGCAAACTAGTCCTGGAGGCCAAGGTAGACTCGAACTTGAGTTGCTTTGGGTCTACACCTCGGGGACTCGAACCGAATTAGCCTCGGACTTCCTTCTTGACTTGGACACCCTTGTTGACCTCTTACCCCTCCATACCATGTGCCAAACATGGTCATATGTATAGGTGTCATGTCCTCAGCACTTTCCTTTAGGAAACTCACCGAACGTTTCGCCTCCCCGGGCGGACCGAGACTCGTTACGAGTAAAAGAAATATGGATCAAAAAATACATCTATGGCCTGTCTTGGCCTAGGAGTTCGATGTTTGGCCCATCAATGGGTCCAACAGCCGCTCCAAGCACCCCTACAGTAAGAGATGGAAACAGCTAGGCCCCACAAGCGGCCAGCACCCAGGCGCACGAGCGCCACGGGCATCTCGGCCCATGATTGAGTCTCAGCCAAGCTTACCCTAACTAGAAACCCATGAATGGGATACTGGGACCCCAATCAAACTATCCAGCTAAACAACCACCAAATCTCACGACAAACCCGTAAAGGGTCCGACCTTGGCAAAAAGGAATCACCGTCTTCAGGACACGCCACGGGCAACAATAGAGGGCCAGGGCCCTTAGAGTCCCCTCTTTCAAAAAAGCCTCTGAAGGAGTATTCTACTCCTTCGTAGGCTCAGGGCTACACCCACTGGATTCGCTCGCACGCACCCGCTGGCAAGTTAGAAAATCCCCCAGGTGATTCTACCCGAATCGTCCGGGGGCTTAGGGCTGGGGACCAATACTAGGGTACTCAAAGGGAGGAGCTAATGACCATCAATGTTGATTCATTCGCGTGATCAAGAGCGTGACTACATCGCTTGCCGGGTCCCGCCTCGTCCAACCACCGAGGCGGTGGGCCCTTCCTCGTCTGACCCCTGAGGGTTGGCTCTGCCTCGATGGGCGCTGTAGCCACGGGCCCTATCTCACTCGACCCCTGAGGGTTGACTCTGCATTAGTTGACTCCTAAGGGATGGCTCCATCTCGTCTGACCCCCAAGTGCTAGCTCTGCCTCGCCCAATGTCCGAGGGCTGGATCTACCTCACCCGACGTCTGAGGGCTAGCTCTGCCTCACTCGATGTATGCGTGCGACTCCTTTATAACGACGCATGTAGATAAGGCTGGGTACTCAAGTCAACCACAAATACAAAGGACTATACCCTGCATGCCTATAGGAAAGTACCGTCAGGCCATGCTAGAAGGGTGCTTTGCGACCTTCTAAGCATGTCAGAGCCCAAACAGTGTTGTAGGCACCGACATTTGCCTTATAGTGTTGTGGGCACCATCATTTGCCCTCGGGCATGGATCCTTAAGGAAGCTCACGATAATCACTATGGTCCAGAAGGAAACTCGTATCATCCATAGTAACAGACATACGGTCACTGTGCTTCCTGCTCCCTATATGGCCGTTGATTAGCACCCTGGTCCGCCGCGCCACTCGCTAGGGTAGGATGGGACATGACAACTCACTAGCAATCCCTGGACATGGCATCATCAGTGGACAGATGCCCAGTGTGACCCTGTCATGGTCAGTGGACATGCGCCTGGCGTATAGCTATCCCTATCACCGCCTGCCATGTTAGAAGGGCCCGCACAGAGGAAAAGGAAGACCCAGTGTCCTTGAAGGACTTCCTTTGCCTCTAGTTTTCCTCTTTTCTCTCATCTATAATCCCTCCTCTCTCTTGGCCTATAAAAGGGAAAGCAGGGCACCCCACTAAGGGGATCGAGTCACCACATCACAACAGAACCACTAGCATCGAACCTCGAACACATAGCGGAGCAGCGACCTAGCTCTCGACATCTATTTGATCTTTCCATCAGAGACTTGGGACATGTCATTCTCTCACCCATTTGTAACCCCTACTATGAACTTTTCAATGCTAATAACATGAGCAACAACCATGTACTGGACGTAGGGACATTCTGCCCAAACCAGTATAAACCTTGCGTCTTTTTAGCATACCATTTGGGCCATACAATAACACAAATTCACTCATTGGTGTTTACTCAAAACATCGATAGTTATCACGCTAGGTTGGGGATTTTGCGCATCTTGACATTAACATCAAGCCACGGATGGCTAGTTATGGCATTTGCTGGGTCCTAGATGCACACATGCGCTTCAGGGACCTAGACTTCATCGTCACAACGTAGGGAGAGCTAGCGCGGGCGTTCGTTGTTGTTCAACCCTTCCACTCCACCAGCCATGATGCGATCACTGAGATGCTCGAGGAGCTGCGGCTGCATACGTCGAAGGCCTGCGTACCCAGAAGCAGCTAGCTCCTCAACTTTGACTATGAAAGGTTGGAGCGATAGCTTGACGTCTTCCTAGGACCCCAACCATCCTGGGAGAACCTGCGCCACCTCACCTTCTCATTCGCCAATGTCATGGCACAAATTACTAGGAGAGAGCCGTTCTCCCTAGAATACCTCATCGGAAGTGCCCCGATAGTGCTCCCATTTGGTCTCTACAACACCGCAGAGACCGTTGGCCGCCTTATGGCACAGCACATGATCTCGTCCCCCACAAACAATGAGTTTGTGGGGGTGATCGAACACATCATGGAGTCTTTCCACGACCTCCTCACGAAGAGCTAGAGTCGCCCTTCAGCTCTTAGTCTAGCAGGGGAAGCCATCACCCCTCTTGTGAATGCTTCATGATAGGTACCCCCGAGGGACATGTCGAAGGCATCCATGAGGAGGAGGCTACCCAGTGAACGACCTCGATGATAAGGCCAAGGGGGAGATAGTGGCCCCACCTCACATGCGGGTGGAGCAGCTGAAAGCTCAACATTGAGAGATCGAGGAAGCGCAACTCTAGCTCGAGCAGGAATGCGCGGAGCTCGATCGAGAGATCGAGCGCCACGGAGACGGTGGGCGCACACGGATGCTACAATAGTGGCGAGGACCGAAGCTCGAGCCCCAGCCTGCCGAGGCCTCAGGCCTTTGACCGACACATCCTCAACACTGCCTTCCCACCAAGGTACCGACCACCAACCAACATCCTAATGTACTCTAGGGAAATGAACCCCGGACTATGGCTCAAGGATTATTGGCTTACCTGCCAAGCCGATGGTGCGGATAATAATGATTTTATTATCCGCAACCTTCCATTGTTCTTGGCTGATTCGGCACGAACATGGTTGGAACACCTTTCGTCCAACAGAATCCAAAGTTGGGCGAACCCGATGGAGATCTTCATGGGGAACTTCTAGGGCACATATTATGTTGTACAATTTAGAGAGATGTGTAGTACTGAAACTATAATGGGGTTCATACATGCTTGAAGTTAAAGAAGGCAGGAAGATATAGAGATGTGGTGACCAGTTAACTGGAATGGTGTAGAGGCAGTGCTGCGGTGGTAATAAAAATATCTAGCAGAAATCGCTATCATTCCTAGGATAACATGAAGAAGGGCAGAGGAAGATCATAGCTCACCAAAACGATGAACTGAACTCAGGATAGTGCCGTCTCCAGGTGTTAGTGCAGAAAGTGACCAACAAGTAAATATTTATAGTTTTACCGTACGCTGTGATCGGAGGTGGCCTAACACTCAATGACATAGGGTTTATACTGGTTCAGGTAATGTGCCCTATGTCTAGTTTGAGTCGGTCGATGACTTTATTCCTGAGCCTAGGTGCTCAAAGTTTGCAGTGGGGTTACAAACGAGAAGGAGAAAGATGGGGTGCACGAGAGGTCCGATCGGCTCCGGTCGGAAGGGCCGAGAGTGACAGGAGCTCCTCTATGAGCTAAGTGTTCAAGCGTGTGCTTGAGGTCTAAACCTAGCGGTTCTGTGGTTGTGAGCTAGTGAACTTGGTTGATCTAATTAATCTAGAATGACTTGTATGAACTTGAATCAACTTTTTATCTCTTGGGAGAGAGCGCATCCCCTTTTATCGATGAAGGGGATGGCCTTACAAGTGAGAGGGAGAGAGTTTGTATGCTTCTAAGTCTTGTTGCCCACACCAGTGGGTATAGGAGGATGGTAGGCGCCCACAATACTATTGGATGTCGGTTGTATGCGGGAGGTTATGTCATCTTGTTTTAGGTATGGCAGATGTCGGCACCTGCATATACTATTGATGCCTAGAGGCATGTGAGGAGTTTCACCATGTTCACTTGGTACGGTAAATCCCAGCGCCCATAATACTATAGAGGAAAATGTCGGCACCTACAATATTGTTTGTGTCAGGACGGTTATAGAGTACTATTCCTATAGGTGATAGGGTACGGTCCCTGGTATCATGGTTTGACTTGAGCGCCTTGCCTTGCTTTCTCTGTTCGTTCCTGGTCCCTTCTCGGTGGGCATCCTCGGTCGGTTGGTCCCAGTCGGCTCTAGTTGCGCCAGTCGAAGAAGAGCAATGAGCAAGGTCTTTGCATACCTCGGTCGAAGACATGGGGTCGGAGTCAGAGGTAGTGCTTTGCTAGGCCTTCTGGTCAGAGAGACCGTCTAGAGGTGGCTGGAGGTCAAAGTGAGCGCTCTGGTCGGAGAGGTGGGCCAGAGTCAACAAGCGAACGTTGTTCCTCCTCGGCCTAACCTTCCAGTCGGTGACTGGACCACCCTTCTACCCTATTGTTTTAGACACTTGGGCCGACCCATGAGTTGTGTGCTATCTGCTTGAGCCGAGCCTTTGCGGGGAAGTCGGTCCATGAGGGACCTCGGGTTTATGAACCCAACACCAGGTTTGAGGAAGTGTTGCCCCTAGATCAGCAAGGGAGCCCAACCTAGAAAATACAACCATATTATAATTATAATTGGATCAGAAAAATATCATGGAGCAATAAATTTGTTTTGATTTCACTATGCTCATTTTCTGTAGGCACATGATAGATCAAAGAACTAATTGCTATAAATTTTGTCATTGTCTTCCTTTCAGACAACATATGCACATTGTCTAATCAGTTAATTTATTTGCATAATTTTAAATAGAAAGCACTTTCGCAGAACCTAAAATAGGGACGACTGAGAAGAAGAGGGCTGTGAACATACCAATGATCAAGGAACATGATCAATCTTCTTCTGAAATCATCAAATTCTCCATCGAAAACTGGCATCAACAAATTCTGTCATGGAGAGGCCTAGGTTGGCAGTTGTCACCTGAAAAAAATCTAACCACGTGTCTTTAAAATGTAACCATATGGCAGAAAAATCTAACTACATGTCACCTGAGACCCTGAAGACAAAAGAAAGGTGAACTAAGACCAACAAGAATTGACAAGGTAAAACTTATGTGGCAAGTATGTAGCCTATGAAGTTCTTCTTTTCAAAGTATTAGCTCCTATATTTAAAGGTCAGTTCTGAAACAAATATGTGGCCACCTATATCTGAAATGAGCATAGACATGAATAGTTCGGCTAACTTTAGAGCCCAAATCATAAGTAGCTGTATTTTGTTGTAGGCAACAAGAGCTGACCTTATTAGAAACCGACGAACAAACTTGATGGTTGAGTTACAATTCCTATCTAGAAGCAGTACTGCAATAAATTTGGGAAAAGGTGTAGCGCACAACTAAATGGACGAAGGCATTGCTAAGCTGCATAAATATCAGGAAAAAATAAACACAGGATCAATATAAAAGGTCTGCATTTTTTTCCAACGAAGACAAGGAAGACAAGATTCTTAGAGGCCTCAGTAATCTGTCAATCAAATCATCATTTGGTCATCAACTTGGAGCTTCTAGGCATGTTGACAAATGGGTTACTCGAAGAAATTGCATAATTAAGTAACAGGTCATGCCCAGTGCCTCACAAGCGAATGAACATCAGATCATATCCTTGAGCAAAAGATATGGAATTTTTATCACATGCCTGAAGAAGGGGAAAATGGCAAACGACAAATGTGTTTAGAGGGAAAAAATTGTTAGAAAACATTAGAATGACAAGCAAACGTGAGTCACATTTAATCACATCCAGTGGCAACTAAAAATGCACAAGTTCATCACAAACAAAGGCCATGGCAAAGAAAAAAGCACAATACAAAGATGTTTTGACTATGCAGGTGGAACATGGATATGTCAGCTATCATCACAGCCACAGAAGACTGCAAGGCAAAGGCCCCTAGATCATAGGCAAAGAAGATCACAAAGGAAACCTTTAACAGTTTTAGAGGCATAAGAAATATATGCATATATGTACAAAGCTTGATCAAGGAACCTCATACTGAAAACAAGGACAAACTTTGCAGGCATTTCATTGAATTAGTAAAATTCAGATACAGATGTTCATGTCACATAATTGCACCTAGTTGTACAAACAAAAGTTTTAGGTTGTGTCATAGTAAAAATTTGCTAAGCTAAAAAAAAAGTTTGATCATGGTGTATAGATAGAGTTTTAGAGTTTTAGTTCATTTCACTATCAAAAGATAGATTTGGATATCTGAAATTAAAGGACAAAACTTAACCATATTAAGTCCTACATTCCTGTACCTGGAACTGAACCATATTAAGTCTTGCATTCCTCTACCTGGAACTGAACGTAAGTCTTGCAAACCAACATATTTTTTTAAAGGTTTGTAAAATTTCTCTTGTTGCAATGAAGAAGATAAGATTTTTTTTGAATGAAGACAAGATTTTTATAGGCCTCAGAAACATACCAATCATCATCTGTTCATCAACTTAGAGTTTCAAGGCATGCAGACAACTGGGTTACCTAGAAATTGCACAATATAAGTAGCAGGTCATGCCTAGTACCTCACAAGCGAATGAACATCAGTTCATATCCTTGAGCAACGGATATGGAATTTTCATCACAGGCTGAAGGAAAAAATTAATGGCAAATGGCAAATCCTTGAGCAACGGGTATGGAGCTGCAGGCATTATAGGCCAAACCCTAGAATAGGAATCCAAATCAACATCGGGACAAATTAGAGAGACAAAAGCAAAATCATAAAACAAGAGGAAACAGGAGCACCTGAGACCGCTCCGTGCCAACCGCGGCACCATTGAGGCCCACCTGCACACCATGCGCGACCAACATAGGGGCACAGTCGGTGTGCCACCGCACGGGGAGAGAGGGAGGTAGTGAAGCAAGCGCAAAGAACCCAACGAAGCACCTGTCGCCCAAAGAAGAACAGAGGCAGCACGACGAGGGCCCAGTAGGCCCGTCGCCCTTGGAGGACTAGCGGGAGACCCCCCGCCATACAGAACCGAAGCGAAGGCTCCAATGCAGTCTACACCGGTCGGAGGTGAAGCACGAAGCACAGGGCGCACTGATGCGACGGACCTAGGGTTTTGGGAACCCGAGGAACAAGGAGGAGGGAGGAAAGGGAAGATCCATGGTTGCAGCAATGGGGTCAACCACGTCCGGATCCACCGCGGGGGAGTCAATGCCGGTGGATGCGAAGGGTAGAGCAGACCTGGCCGGCGACGGCGCAATGCGGAGGCAGAGGCGGAGCGCAAGGAAGGGAAGGCGGAGCGACAGATGGCAGAGGCGAGTCAGAGAGAAAGGGAAAGAATCTAGAGACGGGAAGCGGAAGCCCCAAATTTATTAGGTGACGCTGACTCCGGAGAGAAGCCAGTGGAGAGCGATTTTGTTGACACAAAGCCGCAGGAGCCACTCCACGCGAAATCCGCTCCAGGAAACGACAGCCACACGATCAGAGATCTGACGTCCAGGAGGATTTCGGCCGACGTGGACCCTGCTCCACCACCTGGAAGCAGCCGGCTTATTTAGGGGAGAATAGCTGAGCCAACCCATAAAAACATTGAAGGCCCAAGTCAGGTCATCCTCTCTTTTTATTTTGTTTTGATTTGAAAAGGTCATCCTCTCTTTTAGCAGTGGCAGGCGGGCAGCTCACATGGCCACCTCAGCCTTCCATTAGTCTCTAGTCTCTACTATTATATTCATGATATTCTACAATAAGCATGTCAAAGTTGTCTAAATACTTCCATATTTTTGTTGTGATAATTTTTGTATGTTGTCACATGCATCCTATTTTGTTTCTCTATGCATGCGAGACTATAATAAAATAAAATAAACAAACAATTAAAAAAGAATATATATCGATATAAGTAAATAATGTTTCACTTCTATCACAGTGAGTTATACTATGAGCACATCAAATTTATTCCACTAGCATCAAAATTGCATTATCAAGAGAAAACTACTGTATCATCAGGAGTTTCGAACACTGAACTACACACACAAAAAAGATATATTTAGAACAATTGGACCAACTAAAGCTCTTTATTTTTGGGAAAAAGGTAAAACCAAACAAAGAGCAATTCGAAAGCTGAAAAATATTGAATAACCGAACAGCCAAGACAAGCGATATTTGATTAACCAAGGTTAAAAAACAAATAAATTTTGGAAATAGAACATAAAAAAAGAAAGGGAAAAAATCTTGGCCAAGGTAATTTTCTTAGATCATTATACAGTAGATCATGTGCAATAGCGGTTTGTATCCACGCGCTTCTTCTCATTTTCAGGCACTTTTCTTTGGCACTTATAATTAAGGACCTTTACTGTCAAGGCGTCAAACTTTGACAGAGAGACCTCTGCATTTGATCTTATTTTATCTTTGCTCGCGGAACCTCGGTCACAATTCACAAAGATATGACAATGACGCGACACCATTTGGCACCCGCAAGCACGTCTATGAACTCTTAACGAATCATTGCCATAAAAAAGGCACACCAACTGCAAGACGCATTGCTAAAAAGGAGCACAACAGGCGTGCTACAGTGCTCCAAATCGCCTATTTGACTTGGCCAAAAGAACAATTTGTTGGTGGCGGGGTTGAGCCTGCAGGACAACAGTTGGTTTCTCAATTCTCATCAACCGCAGTCAGTCCTCCGGTCGTACGCCGTACTCCCGTCGCACACCCACCGCTAACCGGCGTGCATCAGTACAGGTACGGTGCCCAGGACGATACGGGACGCTGCACGACTGCACGCACGTGGCGTGAGTGACGTAGTCGTATTCATGGGCGACACGCGCCTCCGTAGTTTGTACGAGCAGGCACGGCCTTGAATGGAGTCCATTCTGGCCCGTAGGCGCACGTAACGGGCACCTCGCCGTGCCGGATCCCGGCTGCCACAGCCAAGTGCCAATGCCATGACCCAACCGCAGAAACAGCGTCCCGGGCGGCGGACGGCGGCCTTGGGAGGAGGCAAACTGGCAAAACTCGTCGTCCCGCCCACGCGGCCGCGCCCATACAGCCACCCCCCAATGGGCTCGGCCTCGGCGCCGCCCACCAGCGCCCCACCAAACTGTGCCGCTCGCTCCCGCCCTGATCTGAACGGAAATGCTCCGATCACGCCGGGCCGGGCCGGGCGGCCGGCGGATCCCCAACCCGGAAAGCCACGCACTCCCCTTTTCTGTGCCATCATTCCATCTACTGCCCCGCTGACCGGACCTCCCAAAAGCCAAGCGTTTCGCCTAGAATTCACGTGTAGATGCGGTAGCGGCTAGCCGGCTAGCGAGGCGGCCGCTCGCTTGGATTGGACGCTTGGCGTGGTGCCGTGGTGTGGTACTGGTACCGGACGCCCGCGGCCGCACCAAAACGCACGCCACCCAACGCCACCTACTCACTACTCCTTTTACTCGGCGCCGTGGTTGCCAGTTAACGGCTGCTTAAACTACTACTCCGCCGCCGCCTACTAGTAGCGGCAGCGGCCAGCGGCAGCCGAGCTGGTCGTGCTAATGCCGCTGCTGCTGCTGCGGCTGCGTGCGGTGGCACAGCGCGGCCTGCCCCTGTCGCGATGACGCGCCGCTCCCGGGCCACGCCCGCCCCTACGGCGGCGGTTCTTCTGGCCCCGCTTCTTCTTCTGCTGCTGCTGCATTGCCAGTGCCACTGCGCCGGCGCGGCGACGGACGCGGAGCGGCAGGCGCTGCTGGACTTCAAGGCGGCGGTGACGGCGGACCCGGGGGGCGTGCTGGAGACAGTGGACGCCCACGGGGGACCCCTGCGACTTCGCCGGGGTGACCTGCGATTCGGGCGCCGTGACGCGGCTGCGCATCCACGGCGCGGGGCTAGCGGGCACGCTCACGCCCTCCCTCGCGCGCCTCCCGGCGCTCGAGTCCGTCTCGCTCTTCGGCAACGCCCTCACGGGCGGCGTCCCCTCCAGCTTCCGCGCGCTCGCGCCCACGCTCCGCAAGTTCAACCTCAGCCGGAACGCGCTCGACGGCGAGATCCCGCCGTTCCTCGGCGCCTTCCCGTGGCTCCGCCTGCTCGACCTCTCCTACAACCGCTTCGCCGGCGGGATCCCCGCCGCGCTCTTCGACACCTGCCTCCGCCTCCGCTACATCTCGCTCGCGCACAACGACCTCACGGGCCCCGTCCCGCCCGGCATTGCCAACTGCTCGCGCCTCGCCGGCTTCGACTTCTCCTACAACCGCCTCTCCGGCGAGTTCCCCGACCGGGTCTGCGCGCCGCCGGAGATGAACTACATCTCCGTCCGGAGCAACGCGCTCTCCGGGGACATAGCCGGCAAGCTCACCTCCTGCGGCAGCATTGACCTCTTCGACGTCGGCAGCAACAACTTCTCCGGAGCCGCGCCCTTTGCGCTTCTTGGCTCGGTAAACATCACCTACTTCAATGTCTCCTCCAACGCCTTTGACGGCGAAATCCCCAGCATTGCAACCTGCGGCACCAAATTCTCATACTTGGATGCGTCCGGCAACCGGCTCACGGGGCCAGTGCCGGAGAGCGTGGTGAATTGCCGCGACCTGAGGGTTTTGGATTTGGGGGCGAATGCTCTTACTGGAGCTGTACCGCCTGTGATTGGGACACTGCGGTCGCTCTCCGTTCTCCGGCTCGCGGGCAATCCTCACATTTCTGGCTCGATTCCAGCTGAGCTTGGTGGGATTGAGATGCTTGTCACACTCGACCTCGCGGGCCTTGCTCTCACAGGAGAGATTCCAGGATCCCTCAGCCAGTGCCGATTCTTGCTTGAACTGTAAGTGTTTGTTCAGTACTCGCACTGCTGCAATTCGCTTCTGGTAACAATGTTTCCATGTACTGACTAGTAGCGAAATTAAATCAACACAGGAACCTGTCCGGCAACAAACTGCAAGGAGTTATCCCAGGCACACTCAACAACTTAACCTACCTCAAGATGCTTGATCTCCACAGGAACCAGCTTGATGGCGGCATTCCGGTCACACTTGGGCAGCTCACAAACCTTGTTCTTCTAGACCTCTCGGAGAATCAACTGACTGGGCCAATCCCTCCAGAGCTTGGGAACCTCCCTAACCTGACACATTTCAACGTGTCCTTCAATAACCTATCTGGCATGATCCCTTCTGAGCCAGTCTTGCAGAAATTTGATTACACTGCATACATGGGTAACCAGTTACTATGTGGCTCTCCATTGCCCAATAACTGTGGGACTGGGACGAAGCACCGCAAACGATTGGGTGTGCCTGTCATAATCGCCATTGTTGCTGCAGCCCTCATACTTATTGGAATATGCATTGTTTGTGCGTTAAACATCAAGGCTTATACACGTAAGAGTACAGAAGAGGACAGTAAGGAAGAGGAAGAGGTTCTTGTGTCTGAGAGCACCCCCCCAATTGCATCTCCAGTCTCAAATGCCATCATTGGAAAATTGGTGCTTTTCAGCAAGAGCTTGCCTTCAAGGTACGAAGATTGGGAAACTGGAACTAAGGCGTTACTTGATAAAGACTGTCTCATTGGTGGTGGATCAATTGGTACAGTGTACAAGGCTACTTTTGAAAATGGCCTATCCATTGCTGTGAAGAAACTGGAGACACTAGGGAGGGTGAGAGGCCAAGATGAGTTTGAGCATGAGATGAGCCAGCTTGGTAACCTCAGCCACCCCAATCTGGTTGCTTTTCAGGGTTACTACTGGTCATCCTCGATGCAGTTGCTTCTCTTGGAATTTATGGCCAATGGGAGCTTGTACGACCACCTCCACGGTATCCGTCCTCTTGCTTTCTCTGAGAGCAGCAGCAGAGGTACTGGAGGTGAACTGTTTTGGGAGCGGAGGTTCAACATTGCACTTGGAGCGGCCCGTGCCCTTGCTTACCTCCACCATGATTGCCGGCCACAGATCCTGCATCTCAACATCAAGTCCTCTAACATTATGTTAGATGGGAAATATGAAGCTAAGCTATCTGATTATGGATTGGCGAAGCTGTTGCCAATACTAGGAAGCATTGAATTGAGTAGAATTCACACTGCAATTGGGTACATTGCACCAGAGCTGGCATCTCCGACTTTGAGATATAGCGACAAGAGTGATGTATTTAGCTTTGGGGTGGTTTTGCTTGAGATCGTGACAGGGCGGAAACCTGTGGACAGCCCTGGGGTGGCTACAGCTGTGGTTCTCCGTGATTATGTAAGAGAGATATTGGAGGATGGAACCGCATCGGACTGCTTTGATCGAAGCCTGAGGAGATTTGTTGAAGCTGAATTGGTTCAAGTTCTCAAATTGGGTCTGGTATGCACTTCCAATACACCATCAAGCCGACCTAGCATGGCAGAAGTGGTACAGTTCTTGGAGTCCGTTAGAATTAGCTCTTGATCTTCTGCTGTCACAACATAGTAAGTAGCAGAATAGGATGTTAACAGGAAAAGTGTTTTCTGATTTTTCTACAGATGAAGGTCACATTCTTTTTTTTATTCTTTACTGTGGCACAGCTTCATTTGTAAATTGTATTTAGATTTATTGCTGAATAAGTGATTGTTTTGGTCAAATTACCAAATCCATGTCTGTGATTTTATCCTTTTGGTTTTCGGTCTATGTAAGGCTCTTTCTAAGTTGAACCTATGTAAAAAAAAACTGCAAATGCAAGAGCAGTTGCTGAGATCTGAAGACCATTTTTCTTCATGGTCTGAGCTTAAAGAGGAGTTGGTACTGTCTAATTGTATTGCAGGCATAGCAAAGGAACAGTTGAACAAGAGCAGTGTGATGCAGGAGCAGCTCATCTAACCCACAAGTTCTCTCCTATATATATCAGCAGTGCAGGCAAGATGCAGCAACACAGCACAAATTTCATCTCCAAATTCCAAACCAAATATCTAAAAAATGGATGGGGAGCTTGAGCTGCCCGAATCCAACCCTCGGAACGCGTCAAGCAGCAGATTTCAGTCCCATTTCTCTGGGAGGTGAAGCCCGGTGCACCGAAGAGGGACTGGGTCATCTCCAAGCCAGTGCCAGTAGCGTTCGCATGCCCATCCCTGACCCCGACAAAGCTTGTTGTGAGCGTGCCATTCCAGTGGGAAGAAAAGCCTGGGAAGCCTCTGCAGGAAGCATCTCCCTTCCATGTGCTCCCCCCGGATCATGGTGGCTTTTCAGCATCTTCCCGCTCACTGAACCCATTTGTGGTCGAGAGCGAGGAGGAATACTCTCTTGGTTTTGAGCTGGAAGCATTTGGTTTTCCAGACAGCAGCGATACCTCTGGTGCTGCAGCATGGGCAGATGGCTCCTCCGGCCGTCGTGATGGCTGGTTCTCGTTTTCAGAGTCAGAAGACTACAGCCACTCCAGTGGTGATACTTCAGCACAGGACCAGGAGTTTCAGTTTCAGTTTCCCCGGGCGCCTTCAGAGAAGAGCTGGGAGGTGGCCAATGACGAGGACCAGCTGAACAAGAGCAATCCATGGAGCCCTCCGAGGAGCGCGGCGACGACACTGGAGGAGCTTATGGTGCTCAGCCGGAGACTGAGGTGCGGACAAGCTCTGGCGGTTGACGTCGGGAAGAAGAGCCTCTCCTCCGTGGTAATTCTCTACTACCATTCACGTTCATATTTCTTTACGTCTGCATCAGTAAATCTGAAACAACCTTGCCCTTCATTTAATAGTCAGAGACAAGCTTGAGAATCCGTAAAGTTAGTTAGCATCAATTAGTTAACAATACAAAAAGTATCACATCACTACAGCATATTCAGACAAATTCATATCATATCGTTGTGGGAATGGGGCCCATTACATCTGCTGCACTGCCGTTGAGGCAACAGGCAAGCCACGGATGCATCTTCTCATTGGCGAGGACGTTGTTTTTATTATTGTATTATTGTCAGTGTGTGATGCAGACACCACAACTGCTTTCGCTAATGACAGTGCTTTGTCCCTGCTCTTGCTTTGTCTGATGTTTCAAGAGCTCATGAAGAAGCTCTTCATCGTGTGTTCTTAGCTGCACATGGCCAAACGGTACAGAATGCATGTGAGACCATAATGGAGGAAGCATGGCAAAGTGGGGTGGTGTTCGCAAGTAGAAAGCCTAGCTGTCGGGTGACTGGTGTTCTACTGTCTTCTCGTGAAAATCTCTCTCTCTTTTTTGAAATTAAACGGTGTGCAAGAGACACACTGCATTTTTCTTTGTACAACAGATTTGAAAGAAATGATCCATTGTTGGTCCATCTTATCATTCATTCATGTGGCCTGTTCGCTGCTGATAAGTTATGGCTGAAAGTATTGTTGGTTGATTTGTTGTGAGAGAAAAATATAAGCCAAGCGAACAGGGCGTATGTATTAGAGTTCATGTGAAACTAGTAAACTTTTGTTACACCATCTCAAAGACCATGTATTAGAGTTCATGTGAAACTAGTGAACTTTTGTTACACCATCTCGAAGACCATGCATAAAAGGCGGCTCTAATCTCTCGAGATGGAGATACATAAAAACAATGGGACCGTTTGGTGAAATAAAAAAAAAGGAACTGTTTGGTGAAATACAAAAAAAAAAGCAATAACGCTATGCTTAAAAGGTAGAGCTAATTTGGAAGAAATGGAACTGTTTAGTGACATGCCAAAAGAATTCCAAAAATAGTTTGGTGAAATGAAAAGGTAGAGCTAATTCAGAAGAAATGGAACTGTTTAGTGACATGCCAAAAGAAATCCCAAAAATAGTTTGGTGAAATGAAAAATATGGAACTGTTTAGTGACATGCCAAAAAAAAAACCAAAGATAGTTTGGTGAAATGGAAAGGTAGAGCTAATTCAGAAGAAATGGAACTGTTTAGTGTCATGCCAATAGAAAATTCAAAAATAGTTTGGTGAAATGAAAAATATGGAACTGTTTAGTGACATGCCAAAAATATTCCAAAAACAGTTTGGTGTATGTTGTCAAAAGAAAAAGTCAGTTTGGTGTAATGAAAATCAAATCACTAGAAGGAGGGCTCGAACCTCCAACCTTATGATTAATTAAGGGGCCATACAATCTAACCAACAGAGCTATTCTAGCTTATACTAAGAATTCTTTAGTTTTTAACTTTTTTATGATTCCAGTCATCCTCAACCCAATGATGGAAAATACGAGATCGTGATTCCATTCTTACTACCGAACAAGTGGTTACCTGAATAGAAGAATTCGAGATCACGCGTCGTTGTCGCATATTCAGATCGCACCATGGCCGCCCAAAGCTCCTGGGCCCCTGGCCAATAGCTCCCAGCAGCAAAAAGCCCAGGCACCCTCGCTGACTCGCTGTGCATGTGTGTCCGGCAGCACCCGCTGAAGTGCTGAACCGAAGCAACCACAAAGCGTCAAAATGCCATTACCTCAATCCAGTTATTCTCCATCTAAACCAAGTCGATTTAATGGCAGCACCAACTTTGGATCACGAGCCAGCATTACCCAGGATCAGATATCATACATCCAGAGTCATGGCAACCACCCCCTCCAGTCCTTGCCTTTGCCCTTGTCCGATGGATACGACAAACGGTACGCGCCAAAGGACGATGCAAACAAGCTGTCCTCAAGCAAACAATCGTCCTATTCATTTGGGCTTGTTTAGTTTATAAGCCATACTTTTTCAGCCAACGAACGGTATTTTTCTCTCACACCAAATCAGCCAACAGTACTTTCAGCCATGGCTTATCAGCCAAACAAGCCCAAACCAACAGGACGAATGTTCGCCACACAAATGGCAGTACAAACAGAGTTAATAATCGATACGGTGAACACTACTTTGACCATAGCATGATGGATGTGTTCATGTGTCCATGGTCAGTTGGTCATCACAAGAACAGAGCAAATACATAACATACAACTTTCCCGTCATCTTCTGACAATAATTGTACATTTGAGCACAAGGTACCAAAATCCCTACCTAGTTTCCTAGACTGATCGAGTTGGCAACAATGATACAAAACCAAGGGCCGTCGGCGCCTTCCTCATATGGACAGATCCCTTGTATGCTACCTTGACGACATGTACAGTATGTACAACTCAAAATTCCAATCAAAAGAATGCTATACGGAGAGCCCCACGGCTGGCCAAGCTGTTAACTTTGCCCATCCCTTCGTGTTCCCATATCGCCACAAAAGGGGATTGGTGTGTAATTGTTTCTCCAATGTATTCATGGCATGTGCAAAGAGTCGATGCACAAATAAATCACTGTCAATCAAAAGAATGTTGTAGCTAGGCAATTAGAGTGATCTGTTGTGAGCTTCAAGCATAACCGCTTTATCCTGTAATGGAAGCTGAAATATGATCAGGTATGGAGCTATAAAAGAATATTAATAACTAATATAATACCAATTGAACAAATGGGGTTGGCTCTACTACTAACAACAACAACAAAGCCTTTAAGTCCCAAACAAGTTAGGGATAGGCTAGAGTTGAAACCCAGTAGAAGCAATCAAGGTTCAGGCACGTGAATAGCTGTTTTCCAAGCACTCCTATCTAAGGCCAAGTCTTTGGGTATATTACATCCTTTCAAGTCTCCTTTTATTGGCTCTACCCAAGTCAACTTCGGTCTTCCTCTGCCTCTCTTCACGTTACTATCCTAGCTTAGGATTCCAGTACGCGCCGGTGCCTCTGGAGGTCTCCGTTGGACATGTCCAAACCATCTCAACCGGTGTTGGACAGGCTTTTCTTCAATTGTTGCTACCCCTAATCTATCACGTATATAATCGTTCTGAACTCGATCCCTTCTTGTATGACCGCAAATCCAACGCAACATACGCATTTCCACGACACTTATCTTTTGAACATATCGTTTTTTCGTAGGCCAACATTTTGCACCATACAACATAGCAGGTCTAATCGTCGTCCTATAAAACTTGCCTTTTAGCTTCTGTGGTATCCTTTTGTCACATAGGACACCAGATGCTTGGCGCCACTTCATCCACCATGCTTTGATTCTATGGCTAACATCTTCATCAATATCCCCGTCTCTCTGTAGCATTGATCCTAAATATCGAAAGATATCCTTCCTAGGCACTATTTGACCTTCCAAACTAGTATCTTCATCCTCCCGAGTAGTAGTGCCGAAGTCACATCTTATATACTTAGTTCTAGTTCTACTGAGTCTAAAACATTTGGACTCCAAAGTCTCCCGCCATAACTCCAGTTTCTGATTCACTCCTGTCCGGCTTTCATCAACTAGCACTACATTGTCCGCGAAAAAGCATACACAAGGGATTGTTGTACTATTTAAAGATTTATATATATTGATGAGTAGCCATTAAGAATGATCCCAGTTTTCATTGAAGAAGAAAACTTCTATTTTCAGATTCAAGTGTACATAAGAAAAAGAACTGGAATGGCATATAAGGTACCTCAACCGATTAGCAAAAGAAAAACACAAATGTGATATTTCACTAAGTAGTTTGTCTTTGACACTTCTTCAAAACCTAACATGTCAAAGATTCTAGATCATGAAATTTGAACAAGGTGTTACGCCTTTACCACTCCAGCCAACAATGTCAATAAGTCAAGCTTTGAATAAAATCAGCAAAGAGGATAGTAAAGGATACCTCACTCTGCATACTGTTTTCCGAGGGGAACCAACGCATAAGGATGCCAAGGTGCATTACCACAGGAATTAGTTTGAAAATGAGAGGAGTTGTTACCTGCAACAATGAACAGAAAAGTGAGAGATGTATACCTAACAGCTAAGGCCCACAATATAAGATAAAAAAGGTAATTACCAAGCTAAGGGCAGTTGTTCCCAGTAATAGTAGATACATTTTCCCCTGAAAAATAATTTTAAACAGTTAAGAAATTGTAACCATGAATGTGTGGCAATCTGGAGTTGTTGTTCTAAAATATGAACATATGTTTAAAAGAAACACATGAAAAAGATAGGTTAATTTACCCCAACAAGATGGAGATGGGAGGCACGGCTCAAAAGCACAAAAGCAAACTCTCCTATCTGAGCTAAGGACAGCCCAACCTTGACCAAATAAGAAGGAAAGTGTGAGTATACATTTCAAGATTGGTGAAAAACTGATGGAGAACCACCAACGGAAGATACTTACAACAAAAGCTGTTCTGATGCTGTATCCAAATGCCTTTACAACAATAGTTACTACAATACTCTTTACTATTATAACCAGTATAACAGCTGCAAGTAATATGTCAACATGATTCCACAAGAACTTAACATGTATGAGCATTCCAATACTTGCAAGGAAGAGCGCTGCAAACAGATTGCGAATGGCTTCGACCTTAAAATAAAGGAGAAAAGTTAGCTATATATAGAGAGAGTTCAACTTTACTAAAATGAAATGTCCTTAAAGCATGCTAAACCAAGATCAAGCAAAGTAATAACATAAGTGCATTCCTTCCAAAGCAGCCTAACTCCTATTGATGTAAAGAAGGGAAAGAGAAAAAACAAAGAAACAGTTGATTTCCGGACTTCCAGTAATGTCAACTAGTCACACCAAAGTACAACGTGAGCTGGATTCAGAATAGCACCTGCTCCAAAGTATGATGAGCAAAATCTGTGGTTGATATCATAACGCCAGCAAGGAATGACCCCAATTCAAGACTCAATCCACAATAGTCACTGCACTGGCAAATCCAAAATTACGACGTCAGTCTACATGGTTAATGTTGTACTTGTATGGATGCTGATGGAATTTTGAAATATCTCAAAAGAAAAATGAAAGAAAATAAAAGCATTATACTAACAGTTGCCCCTCTCATGTCAGATTCACCCTAAACTAGCATGGGTTTATCTCTATAGTTGTCTCATGCATAATGAACCAATTCCTTCATACAGGGAAAAATAAAACATTATTTATTCTTAGCTCTCACAATGCTGCGGTCATTATTCAATTCCTGACTTAGTTGTCTCAATGCCAAATATGAGCAGCCACCAAAGTTGTGATAACAACATGAGTATAGAAAATAAAGTGAAGAAATCATTGCCATCTCAATTTCATGCTTCATGAGAACACTCTATGCTATACCAGTGCACAGGCAAGCATTTGACACTATTGCCATTTGTCACATTGCGCTTATATACCTCAAAAGTCATACTGGAGCAATAACAGAATATACTTTAATAAATGAAACAAGAAAAAAAAATTACCCAGGCTAGAAGTAAGCAAAATGCAACGGAGGCCAATTGGTAGAGTTCATTTGTCTGCAAATATTAAAAGAGCATTAGGAAGTGAGGGGGGGGGGGGGGGGGGGGAAGGCAGGTACATCTGAAAATGTTCAGCAGGACATCATATGGAGGACATGTAGCTTGGAGTAAAGGTATCCCCCATTTTATCTCATTTGTGAAATAACGAAATAATATGCAAACAAGTCTAGTTTCAGTTTATGCTTTGCATACCCAGATGTGCTCGCCAAACAGTAAAGAATAATATGATGTAGCCAAGTTTTTTTATATTTTCTAAAACAAAAAGGTTTTGCAGCATAAAGAACATGCATTTCTTGTAACAAGACAGAGTGGAGACAAATTGATTTTGCAAATAATTATCTTTATAATAACCTCTTCCGCACAAGAGTGAAAAGATAACCACCCTGCTCATGTGCAAACACACTTAAGGAAAACGAGTAAAAAAGTAATGCAGCAACAAGCTGCCAAAAGCATCATTAAGGATCTATGCAAAGAAAAGCCAAACTCAGAGCTAGAACAAAGAGGAGCATCACAATTGGCCTAACCTGTGAAGATAACTGAATCATCAATTTTAAGAATCGGGGAACAATTGACCATGTCATCATATATGTAACAGCTACAAATATGGATAGCATAAGCAACCTGCACATGCAAAACATTTCATGACCTAACTCAAGACAAAAGAAAAGCAGTCAGATATATTTTTATGACACGGTAATATTCTTACAGTTTCGCCATTGACATCACTCCTCCAAAAATGCCACTAGCACCTCCAAGAACAGGAAGGAGAGCAAACAGCAGGCCAACTGCACAATCCTGGAGTAAGGGAGACACGAAACACAGATGACATCACTGAACCTTAATCACAAGCAGTTATACCACTAGCCCATAGAACCTGCTTCCCTTAAAGGGATCTTACCATACCAAGAAGCATTAAGTACAATTTATTTCACCGCTCAAATACTAGTTAACTTGGCCATGTACTAAATGTTAAGTTCGCCCTCCATGTATTTTCTTAAGCTCTACAGAATAATCTAATATCCAAATAAGAGAGAGGTTTACCCTACTACATGAGTTAAAGATTCCAATATCAGTTTTTCAAACAAAACCAATATTTTTTCCCAGATCATAACAATAGATGAGAAAATATATGAAAGAATTGGATGAGAGTCCTCACCTGAAGTATTAGCGTTCCAATTGTAACTTGACCATGAAGCGTGTTTGTACTACCTTTTTCCACTAAAAACTTCGAAACCTAGAAAAATGGTAACAGATTGAAGATCCTCAAAATTCTTAACTAATGTCTGAAAACAATTTGCCAGACTATTCATTTAATTGGAACATGCCCAAAAATATTCCACCTACTCCATTCTTCAGCTGAAATGCCCAATCAAATTGTAATAGTAAATTGTGGGTTGTTTTAATTTTGTTCTTAGTCAAACTAGTCTAAGTTTGACCAGCATACCATGTTTATAGGAGAATGGATCAACATCTAGCACACATCAAAATAACTTTACTAAAATCAAAATTGAAACATGCATTAATGATACTTTTATTCAGTTTTGTAAATGTTAACATATTTGTCTATAAACTTGGTCAAAGTTAGAGTAGTTTGACTTAGAACAAAACTAAAATGACTTACAATTTGAAACGGAGGGTGTATTTAAAATGACAGCCACGTTGAACAAATATACTTACCACTGCAGTAGATGACATAGACAAGAAGGCACCAACAAACACTCCTTCGGATGATTTAGCACCACACAACTGGAAAAATTGCAAATTAATTTTAGGAGAGCAGTTCTTCTATTACAGTGCAACATCCAACATGTATCCAAGAAACAAGAAAGACAATTTAAAGCTTGATAGACGCACATACCACTGCAGTGAGCCCACATAAGAACATGAACAGAGCAATCTGAAGCAGACCTCCAAGTACAGCAACAGGACCAACGACTTTCAACTGATAGAAATGACAGGCACAGTAAGGAAACCTTTTGACATGTACAGTTGTACACTTGTCAAAAAATACTTTGGAAAGAGATATATTGGACTCAAGACAACATCCAGAGAATTTTTTAGTACCTTAGTCAGTGAAAACTCGAGACCAAGAGCAAAAAGAAGAAACACTACACCAAATTGAGCAAAAGTCTCCACCTGTAGTTGAACACAATAATTCTGATAAGTATGTGACTTCAATTTGCCAAATGGAATTAATCTTCTGGTGAGCATGATTTAAGAGTAAGAAAATTGTCTGGGCCATGCTCCTTTAAGTTTAACCAAATTATGAGTCTTGTCCTTTCAAAGTCTATACTAACCCTTTGATGGGCATATATAATAGAAAAGGGACAAAAGTAAGAAAGAAAAAGGGACAAAAGTGCAATTTGTATTGTAAGCTGTTAATGATCATGTTACCTGCACCATTTCATTGATAAAGTTCAACCCCCCAGGTCCAACTAGAGAACCAGCAAGTAGGTAGCCAACGATAACCTGGAAGAATAACATATATCATGCCTACCGAATATGTAAGAAGTTAAGTACTTAAGTACAAAAATATCTCAAAATTACTGACCGGCTGCCCCATACAAGAGAATATGATACCACCACCAGTAGCTGAAACGATTATAATTACCAGATCTTTAATCAATCTGCAATGAGAAATTGTATATAACGAGTTATGGGCCATAGGAGATTACAAATGGGCACATACAGGTGAAGGTATGAAGGGGTGGGGGTGGGGAGCAGCTGACCGTAAATCTAGTTGAAGAGTTGGATACTTTGTTTTACGATTTGACATCACAAAAACATTATCCTGTGCAAAGTTAACGCCTTCAGTAAGCGGCTACCAGACCGATCATATGATGTTAAGTGAATTTACACACCTCCTTATCTATCACAGTTTCCAAGTCATCAGAGGTCTCATCCTGGCCTCCAAACATGTCACCTATTTGGAAAGGTTTTGGGGAACTGCACCAGAACCGGTGTGTAAGTCAGAAAGTTGATAAAGAATGGTGCTACAGATATAGCAAGTTTGACAGATGATGTTGTTCAAATTCTGGCCATACTTAGTATGCTGTGAATCATTCTTCTTCTTGTCATGTGTAATGACAGCTACTGTCTCCAGAACAGCCTGAGCAAAAAACAAATTACTATTTTGTTTATAGCAAACCACACTGAAAGAAAAAAAAAATCTAGCAGCCAAAAACAAAGTTTTCTAAATTTTCATGTCCATTTTATTTTTTATTTTTTAAAAAGAAGTGAGTTGTTTCTATCCTTGCAATTCCACAGTTAAATACTCAGGGTAAATCAGGTCACGAGATATTAGTAATTTCAACACAACACAAGAAGCAAAGCTATACCCAAATGATATAACGGGAGGCTGGGGAAAATTCACATACATCGAGTTACCTTGGCAGAACAACACACTTACAAAATATAAAGTTTCATAATAAGCATAAAACATATAACTAATCTGACATCTGCACATATACAGCAAAGGAGCAAGTGCCATCGAAACACTGTATCTTGATATGAGAAGCTAAAAATCTTGTGATTAGCAAGGGTGTCATTTATCGCTTTTATTGACTCTCACTAATCCTGCAGGTTGCTGAGGCACTTCACTTCACTTTTGTCACTGATTCACCAAGCAGATTCTAATTATGCAGGTGCATTGGAAACATTCCCTAAATGGAACTCTTCTCTTTGCTTTCATTGGAAACTACTACCATTCCATATTTATTCACTAGATTACCCATTACTAGTTCTTGTAGGTGACAATCTAGGGCAATAGTAGACATGCATGATGTTCATTCACCATTTGTGAACTTTTCACGGTGAACTTTCCAAAAAGGGCCCCATCTTACTAATAAATGCAAATGTGGTTCTTCGGGAAAAAGAAAAAACTAATAATTGTAAAGGTTACACAGCAGTTTCGGCAAACGTCATCGGAGAACAATAGGTCACATGCATGCAAGAGGAAAGTCACACCTACTTGATGATCTGATACGCTGTTGTTGAAGCTACTCTTGTCGGGAGCTGCAAGAGGATGAACAGAAGCACAAATCGTCATTCAAAAAAATACTGAATGATATAATAAAATCTGTAGCTACAGTACGGCAGATGCCGAAGCCCAAGACTGTGACAAACTCTTGTCCGAGCCATTGCTACCCAGGTCGAACCCAAATGCCTGGCGCAGATCCAGATTCGTACCGTCGGGCGTGTCGCTGTCGGAGAACTCCTTGTCGAGCACGCGGCCGAACATCTCGGCGATGCTGCCGTCCCCGGAGGCGTTGTGCGTGCCGTTGGTGACGAGCGTCCCGTAGAACCTCTCCCGCATCTCCTTGTCGGGCCTGGCGACCGCCGGCACGAGGAGACAGGCGAGCGCGATGACGGCCGCCGCGAGCCACCTGCGAGGCGAGGGCCCCGCTGCGGCGGCAGCGGCGGGGGCCATGGGATCGTGCGGGCGCCGCGGAGCGCTAGCGGGCGAGCGTGCGGCGCGGCCGAGGCGTGCGGGACGGCGGCGGGCAGCGGGCGGCCGGGAGAGCGAGATTTGCGGGTGGCGCGTCGGGGTCGGGGATCTCTTTTATTTCTCGCCGCGGGCGCGGGGAGAGTCGGAGAGAGGAGAGGGGAGATCGGTTGGCGCGGTGGAGTCGTCGTCCGATCGCGCGAGCACGAGGCGGCGGCAAGCGGAAGGAGAGGCGTCCGCGTCGCGGCGCGGCGTGACGGCCCTCGGTGGTTATGCCCGGGGGTGGTGGTGCGCGCGCGGCGTGGGCGCGTGGCAGGCAGCACTGCGGGACAAGGGCCCACGGGTCAGTGGTTCCGATCCCACACACCAGCCGACGGCCGACGCGCGGCTTTCCAGTTGCACCAGGTCTCTGAATTTGATCGTGGATTCGTCATGTCACACGCACCGCATCTCTGAATTTCCTGGCTGTGTGGTTGCAGGCCTGTGGCGTGAATTTTCTCTGACATTGAAAGCGTCAAGACATGACAGGGTCAAACCCCACTCCAGCTTCACATCGACGCTTATCTTATCTCTTGAGCACGATGCTTCACATGGCACTATGCGCAGAATAATCCCCGTGGCAAGCGTTGGTTTCTGCTCGTCTTGCCGTCCTTCCGACTTTCACCTAGCGGTAGAAAATTAGCAATAACAGTTTGGTCACAGGTCAGCGTTGCAGACAGTCAACCTGTTCGCTAGATGGTCTCTAGGTAGATAAGTCTAGTTGGTGCTAATTTATCATGAGAGAAAAATATTGTATCATAGTTGATAAGCCATAGCTGAAACCAACAAATGAACAGGCTGAGTGGCTGACAGTGTTCGATAATAAAGATGCTTAGCTTAGGGGCCCGTCTCGGAATGATGGAAACCTCGAGCCCTGATTCTGAATTCCATCAGATATTTGTCGTTCCTGACAACAGAGGGCTTGTTTAGTTCAAAAAGTTTTTCCCAAAAATGCTACAGTAGCCATCACATCGAATTTTGCGATACTTGCATGGAGCATTAAATGTAGACGAAAAAAAACTAATTGCACGGTTTAGTTGGAAATCGCGAGACGAACGTTTTAAGCCTAATTAGTCCATGATTAAACATTAATTACTAAATAAAAACAAAAGTGCTACAGTAGCCAAATTCCTAAATTTCACCCAACTAAACAAGACCAGAAGAATAGAAAACCTTCAGAACTTCACGCGGTTCAATTGGTGGACGAAAGTGTAAACTACCTCTGCCTCAACTGCTGCACTTCACGCGGTTCAATTGGTGGACGAAAGTGTAAACTACCTCTGCCTCAACTGCTGCACTCAACGGATAGGTTAAGGTAGGAGTACTCCATGTGTCAGTATAACACGGGGACAGATCAGGTCACGTATTAATGCATGTTTGGTTATCCAATCCAATCTCTGCCGGAGAGCTGAAAGTCCTTGCTCGTAATAAGGCTCTGTTTGTTTGAGGGACCAGCCAGAGACTTAAAAAAGAGACTAAATGACATATTTGATTTCAGAGACTAAAAGGGACTAAAGGACTGAGGTGAGGGAGGAGAGAGAAAGAGAAATAAGGGCTATAAAGTTGATCTATTAGTCCTAAAAAGCCTATCCCAAAGAATAAGTGGACTAGAGATTAAAAGTCCCTATAATAATCCCTACTATTTAGTTAAAAGAGACTAAAAGAGACTAAAAAATAGTCTACAGTCTCTAGTCCCGTAGAACCCCTAACTAAACTACAGTACGTTTTCATACGAGGACTTTGGTGTCTCCGGATGGTTCCAGAGCCCTCTGGACCCATGTGCTCGGAGCTTCGTACTCTTGCGGACCGTGCTCAGTCGTGGTTAGGTGTTTGTTGGAGGGAAATTATCAAAGAGCCCCGGTGAAAGATCTCGCTCGACCAGTAACCTATTCCTGTCACGGTATCACGGCGACTCACTACTCAAAGGACAACTGCGCTCTGCGCGTGTGCATGCAAGATCCAATGCTATCCTTTTGTAAACAACAACCGATCGCTGGTATCGATGTTCAATACAAGTTTTTGCTAGAGCACCGAACTGCTAGGCTGCGCTCCACCAGGGCTCGTTTAGTTTTGAAAATTTTTAGCTTTCGGCTACTGTAGCATTTTCGTTTCTATTTGACAAAAATTATCTAATTATGGACTATTTAGACTTACAAGATTCGTCTCACGATTTCTCGGCCAACTGTGTAGTTAGTTTTTTTTTCGTCTACATTTAGTACCCCATGCATGTGCCGTAAGATTCGATGTGATGGGGAATCTTGAAAATTTTTTGTTTTTGGGTCGGAAGGCCTAGTTTTGTGATCCCCGTGACTCCGTGAGCACTGACAGACACCGAGAGTGATAGGGTTAGGCTTAAAGCTTAGGGGTATTTGGTTCCATGGACTAAATTTTAGTTCATGTCATATTGAATATTTGGATGCTATTTAGAAGAACTAAATATGAGTTAATTATAAAACTAATTACATAGATGGAGACTAATTTATGAGACGAATTTATTAAGCCTAATTAATCCGCCATTAGCATATATTTACTGTAGCACCACATTGTCAAATCATAGACTAATTAGGCTTAAAAAATTCGTCTCGCAAATTAGCCACAATCTGTGCAATTAGTTATTTTTTTCATCTATATTTAATACTTCATGCATGTATCAAATATTTGATAGAACATGGATTAAAATTTTTAACACCCCCAAGCTAGTATACGCAGTGATGGTCAGTTGGCCAGAACCCAAGACGAGCAGAGCAGCACCGTGTCGCAGGATTGCAGGTAGGCGTTGTTGGTCCGACCCACCGAGATGCCGGTGTATGGCGCGAATCCACCAGACCACCACCATTAGGGGCTAGGGGCCTAGGGCGATTCGGCCGGCGGAGCTGCAGCCTGCAGCTGGAAAGCGATGCGATGAGTGGCAAGCAGTTCCTGGGCCGGGCAAGTCCGTCGTGGTGCAACGTGTCGTGGGCCGTCACCCTGGACGCCATGGACGGACAGAGCTGTTCAGCGGGCCCAACACCAATGGGAAAGGCCAGCGTAGCTTCCTCGGCCCAATTGAGAGATCGTCACGGGCTACGGCCGCACGCAGCACAAGGCTGGGCCGAGCCGAACTCCGGAGCCTTCCTTAAAAAAAGACCCATTTTTTCTTTTTCCTCCTCAATCCAAATAAGAAGACTCGCAGTAAAAAAAAACTCGCCCATTTCTCTGGAAGGGCGTTTTGGACTTTTTACTCTTCCAGCACGCCAGCCAAACCCCAGGTCTTTTATACCGTTCGTTTAGATCGTGAAAAAAGTGAATCCGATAAATAGTACCACTTTCGTCTTATTTGGTAAATATTGTCCAATCGTGAACCAACTAGGCTCAAAAGATTCATCTCGTGATTTCCAACTAAACTGTGTAATTAGTTATTTTTTTACCTACATTTAATATTCTATGCAAATGGCTAAAAATTAATGTGATGGAGAGAGAGTGAAAAAATTTGGAATTTGGAATGCATTTAAACGAGGCCCTAGTCGTCTCGTCTCGTCTCAGGTCTCAGGTCTCGGCGACCCAGCCAGAGAGCCCCCGTCCCAACTCCACCTCTCTCCTCCACGGCGCGAGCGAGGGAGACGCCGGCCGCGACGGGGCTCCACCCGACCGCGGCGTCGGCGGGAACCCGGGCTTCGCTCCATATCCTCACTCTCTCCATCTCTTCGGTACGCACTCTCTCTCTCTCTCCACCAAGCCGTTTCGGTCTGGTTCGTTAATTTGCGAGGGGATCAGTCGGGATCTAATTTTGTTTTTGAGATGGGTGCATAGCGGTTTGTCGGTAGATCTGGCTATGTGAGAAGTTTACCTGAGGAATTGAACTTCGTTGGTAGTACAGAGGACCGTAGATCTGGATGGATGAAGTGGTTTTAATTTCCAGTTCGCTAGTTCTGTAGCAGGGACGCATATGCACGGCCTCCTGATACGACGGTTCCGTTTTGCCTCTGTTATTTCCGCGTGTTGGCTTACCTTTAATCGGTAGCATGTTTTATTTAGGGTTTAGGGTTTAGTTTATGGGAACTAGAACTGAAACTGCGGTCTGTGCGAGCTAGTAGTTCCTGTCAACATCAGGTGTCATCTAGTCTAGTGCTGTCGACTCAAATATGTACACAAAGAGCTAGTATTCTTTACTTCGTTTCGAGGACCAGTCCATTGCTGTTTAGCAATGTAAGTAAACTCAGAGCCACACTTCAAATATCACTCTTGTTTAAAAGTTTGCATGCTTGCCGTTTAGAATCACAGGGTCCTTGTGATAATGGGTTGGGTAGACAACTTGCTGTGAAGTACAACTTTTGTGAAACTTCGGATGTTTCTTTTGCTATTGCATGAGTGCATTACGTACATTAGAGTGGTTTTTAAATACACTGAACTTTGAACTTAGAATCGAGATAGTCAATAGTTTGCAATTTGCATTGCTTATTTTCCTGGATAGGCATCAATTGCTTGACTACTGCTGGTTGGTACCTTGGTGGTTCGCACATTGTTTGTCATTAGGTTTTGATATTGTTGATGCTTGTATACAAATGCTGTTTTTGTTTTTCTCTTGTTTGCCACTCCATAGCTGCATGTTCAGTCTATCTTGGATAAAAAAAATTGGTATCAAGAGCGGGTTTTGTTCCATTTGTGTTGTGTCTCAAATTGGTCTCGAGAGATGGTTTTGTTCCATCTGTGTTATGTCTCTTATGAGTTTTATATATTAGTATGTCTCTTATGATATTCAAAGTTGTACAAATTACCGAGGAATTAAGTTGATGAGCCATACTATGAAGCTATGGGAGAGAGTTATCGAGCATCGCTTGAGAGCAATAACGCGGGTCTCTATGAACCAATTTGGTTTCATGCCCGGAAGGTCAACCATGGAAGCCATTTTCTTAATAAGACAAGTTATGGAGCGGTATAGGGAGAAGAAGAAGGACCTACACATGGTTTTTATTGACTTGGAGAAGGCTTATGATAAAATACCAAGGAATGTTATGTGGTGGGCGTTGGACAAACATAAAGTCCCAACGAAGTACGTCGGGCTCATTAAGGACATGTACAGCAATGTTGTGACTAGAGTTCGAACAAGTGATGGAGACACGGATGACTTCCCGATTAGGATAGGACTACATCAAGGGTCAGCTTTGAGCCCTTATTTGTTTGCTTTAGTGATGGATGAGGTCACAAGGGACATACAAGGGGACATCCCTTGGTGTATGCTTTTCGCGGACGATGTAGTGCTAGTTGATGAAAGCCGGACAAGAGTGAATCAGAAACTGGAGTTATGGCGGGAGACTTTGGAGTCCAAAGGTTTTAGACTAGAACTAAAACTGAGTATATGAGATGTGAGTTCGGCACTACTACTCGGGAGGAGGAAGATGTTAGTTTGGAAGGTCAAGTAGTGCCTAGGAAGGATACCTTTCGATATTTAGGATCAATGCTACAGAGGGACGGGGATATTGATGAAGATGTTAGCCATAGAATCAAAGCAGGGTGGATGAAGTGGCGGCAAGCGTCTGGTGTCCTATGTGACAAAAGGGTACCACAGAAGCTAAAAGGCAAATTTTATAGGACGGCGATTAGACCTGCTATGTTGTATGGTGCAGAATGTTGGCCTACGAAAAGACGACATATTCAACAGCTAAGTGTCGCGGAAATGCGTATGTTGCGTTGGATTTGTGGTCATACAAGAAGGGATCGAGTTCAGAACGATGATATACGTGAGAGATTAGGGGTAGCGCCAATTGAAGAAAAGCTTGTCCAACACCGGTTGAGATGGTTTGGACATGTGCAACGGAGACCTCCAGATGCACCGGTGCGTAGTGGAATCCTAAGTCAGGATAGTAACGTGAAGAGAGGCAGAGGAAGATCGAAGTTGACTTGGGTAGAGGCAATAAAATGAGACTTGAAAGGATGGAATATACCCAAAGACTTAGCCTTAGATAGGAGTGCTTGGAAGACAGCTATTCACGTGCCTGAACCTTGATTGCTTCTGTTGGGTTTCAACTCTAGCCTACCCTAACTTGTTTGGGACTTAAAGGCTTTGTTGTTGTTGTTGTTGTTGTATATAATGGTTAGTCTAGTGCCTGATGTGCTTGTTTTACTGTAGTTTCGTATGTACAGATCCATTGATGAATGACACTGTTTTACAGTAGTGCTTCTATGTGCTACTGTGCTATGTTTGTTATACTGAGATGGGCTTGTTAACGACATTGTAGCTTAATTGGGTGTTGATCTCTATGTTTGACACTTCTTCCTGGTCGATATCATAGCTCTATGTTACGCCCCCCTAGACGATATCAGAGCGATTTTGAAATAACCCTTGTAGTTTCCCTTCTTTCCATGTTGTAAATGCTGCTAGGTTTCAAGATTTGCCAGGCTGACCTTGAATCAACAAATACTGCTAGGTCTCAGAAGTTTATGCTAGACTAGATAGTAGATACAGATTGCCAAAGCTTCTTGTCAATTAGATGTATTTTTTTTTGTGATTACTTAAATGCCAGTCTTTTTAATTATGTTGTAACCATCTTGCTGCACCAGTATATGCTATTATATTTACATGTGGTTAACTGCTCATACTCCTTTTATGATACCCTGAGTAAACTTTCTGTTCCACTTAGCTTGGGAAACAAACTGATCTAGGTGCAACTCCTTTTAAGTGCTTTTAGGAGTATTCATGTATACATTTGGCTATCTATACCCGTGCTCCATATGTATGGTGTCTTTGCTTACAATCTGACCCAAACGTCTCATGTTGATTGACAGATCGCTTCTGTCTTGTGAAAATGGCGGATGAACTACGCTCTACGTCTGTGGTCCAGAAGGTCCATGGGCAGTCCGTGCTATTGAGTAGAATCTCTTCCTATTCTGCCATGAACAACCCTGTATTCAACAATGCCTATTCTGCTTACAATGCGCCCTGGAGGTCATATCATGGGATGAATGCAACTGTTGGACTCTCGTCTGTCATGGCACCATCCCCTGTCTTCGCTTCTGCCCCAAAAGAGAAAGGCTTTTCTGGATTTATGATCGACTTTATGATGGGTGGAGTTTCTGCTGCTGTCTCCAAGACAGCTGCTGCTCCGATTGAGCGTGTCAAGCTTTTGATTCAGAACCAAGATGAAATGCTTAAGACTGGCAGGCTTTCTGAACCCTACAAGGGTATTGGGGATTGCTTTGGCCGGACAATCAGAGATGAGGGTTTTGTCTCACTGTGGAGAGGGAACACAGCTAATGTCATCCGTTACTTCCCCACACAGGTGCCATGTCCTATCCCATCCAACCGTTTTTGTTCTGGTGTTATGTGATCATTATTCGTTTCATATGTTTGCACTAGCTAAACCTAAATGCTCCATCCTGCTTCAGGCATTGAACTTTGCGTTCAAGGATCACTTCAAGCGCATGTTCAACTTTAAGAAGGACAAGGATGGGTACTGGAAGTGGTTTGCTGGAAATCTGGCTTCTGGAGGAGCTGCTGGTGCTTGCTCTCTATTCTTTGTGTATTCTCTGGATTACGCTCGTACGCGTTTGGCCAATGATGCCAAGGCTGCAAAGAAGGGTGGTGAGAGGCAGTTCAATGGACTTGTTGATGTTTACCGCAAGACCCTTGCCAGTGATGGTATTCGTGGCCTCTACCGTGGATTCAATATCTCTTGTGTGGGGATCATTGTGTACCGAGGTCTTTACTTCGGTATGTATGACTCCCTGAAGCCAGTGCTCCTTGTTGGTACCCTGCAGGTCAGTTACCTGAACTTGGATTGCTATCCTCATTACAATAGTAGTGCTAACCTGCTTTGAATCATAATTGCTTGTCCCATGCTCAAACTTCGGTACAGTTTTTGTGCGTAGTCAATTTTCTTGTGCTGATTGATTCACATATTTGTCCTTTTTTTACGTTAGGTTAAATGTGGTCTTTTACTGAATCTTAATATTGTGTTCACTGGTGTGTTGTGCAGGACAACTTCTTAGCCAGCTTCTTGCTCGGCTGGGGTATAACCATTGGTGCTGGCCTTGCCTCGTACCCCATTGATACTGTTCGCCGTCGCATGATGATGACATCTGGTGAGGCCGTCAAGTACAACAGCTCCTTGGATGCTTTCAAGCAGATTGTCGCAAAGGAGGGTACCAAGTCCCTTTTCAAGGGTGCTGGCGCAAACATCCTCCGTGCTGTCGCTGGTGCTGGTGTCCTTGCTGGGTATGACAAGCTCCAGGTGATCGCCTTCGGCAAGAAGTACGGGTCTGGTGGGGGCTAAGGATGGTGATGATGACGACGAACAACAAACAGGATGTTTTAGGTGCCTTCAAATAACATACGCATGGACCCCGGACACCATTTTTAAGTTCAGCTCTCGCAGAGGTTGGTGAGTTGGTTTGTTGCGTGGCTGTGACCGCATCTCTTTTTGTGTCGGAGATTGGAAATAAGTGACGTTAGAAATTGCTGTCTTGCAGACCTCTTAAATCGGTCAGATGTTTTGGGTAGACGATTAAGTTGCATTAGTTTTTTTGTTTTTTTGATTTTGCGCTTGCAAATGGTTGCTCGAATGGTATCTATGTCGGTTGAAGAATCACAGTTTCCTATGTTTGATCAAGGCGTATGTTTTGTGATCTTTTGCTGCAATGGTTTATTTTTGGTCGTGAAATAAGGGTTCATCGCTTCGTCTAGCTAGCGCTACATGAACGATGAACCCCGTGCTACTACGGTAACCCCACGTTCTCAAGGATCATCGCTTCAGAGAGGGAGGCAAATCCCTCGAAGATGTTGACAACACACTGTAGTTCAGTGAGTTCAATCTAGATTCACGACAGCTAGTGGCTGAGGTACATAGCACCCATAAAACGACGAGAAGTAAACAAATACAGTATATGAGAACAGTGGAAGATCAGCCCGGCACTAGTCTAGTAGTCTACTAGTCTCGTTCTGGTTTCTCTTCTCTCTCCAGACTGGGATCCCCATAAGCATTCCGTACCATGATCAGATGATGAGCATTCGTTACATTATGGTGCGTCCATTTTCTTATAAGCACCTCTCTCTATTCAAGATGCATTCAGCATGGGCAGCAGATTAAGGGGGTGTTTGGTTCTTTAGTTGCTCCTAAAATTCATGTCATATCAAATATTTAGATACTAATAAAGAGTATTAAATATAGATTAATTATAAAACCAATTACATAGATAGATGCTAATTTGCGACATGATTTTTTAAGCCTAATTAATCTATCATTAGCACAAGTTTACTGTAGTACCACGTTGTCAAATCATGGATTAATTATGCTTAAAAGATTCGTCTCGCAAATTAGTCGCAACTTGTGTAATTAGTTTCGTAATTAGTCCTGTATTTAATACTCTATACATATATCTAAATATTCGATGTGACAGGAATTTTAGGAGGGCAGGTAGAAACCAAACACCCTAAGGCTGCGTTCGGTTGTCTGGAAATGGTCACTAGGAAGCATTCCTACCTGAAATTCTTGTGTAATTTATATTGTCGAAGTCTCAGGCCTCCTTTGGAAGGGAGGGTAGTCATAGGAAAAACACAGGATTCAATAATCCTGAGGACTTTGTACTGTTGACGCCTTTGGTTCATAGGAAAGCAGCGTTGGAAATCCAAAGGAATACTGTAGCTACCCTATGGTTTCACAGGAATTTTACGGGAAAGAAACATGTACTCAAACCTCATTCTTTTGCTGGCTTGCGCGTAGGAACGATGCAAAGGACTGGCAAGTTTGTTGATGTATACTGCTGGTGCACGTGTACCCAGGGAGGGATTAGTTAACTAAAATCAATGCATTGGGGATCTTCTATTCCTGTGAATTTCCTATACCCATCCAAAGACCAATACTGTAAACTTTCCTATGTTTTTCATTCCTATGTTTTGGAATTCCTATGCTTTTTCTATTCCTGTGTTCTTGCGTTCATGTGTTCCAAAGAGGGCCTCACCAGGAACTATTCCTACCGGAAAAGCCTTAACCGAACAAGCCCTACGTAATATTATTGTCTCTTCTGTCTCTGTTCAGGATGCATTCAGCATGGGCCGTTGCTGGAGAAAATGAGGGGGACGGAAGAGAAGATGAGGCGGCCGCTTGGGTGGCGCGGCGGATCCCGCGTGGGGCCGCGCGACCTCGCCCGGGGTTGCCTCTGCCTCCACGTCGAGCCGAGGCGGAGCTCATGGGAGGAAGCCGCTAGATCCGTCGACAGTGTAGAAGAAGAGGAGGAGGTCGCCAGATCTTGGCGGAGGAGAAGAGGAGGGGGGGGGGGGGGGGGGCGCTTCGGCCACTCTGCCTCTGCGCGCGGCCGTCTCTGCCTTCGCGCCGGGCACGTGGGCTAGATCTGGCGGTGGCCATGGCGGGCTGGAGCTCACGATGGCCATGGCGGTGGTTGACGTTGTGCGGAGCCGCGCGCGGGTGCGGGTGCGGGCTACGAACTCCGCCTCGACATCGCCTCTGCCTCCGCATCAGAGCGCGCCGCCGTCTCCGTCTCCGTCTCCTCCTTCGCGCCGGTGCCGTCTGTGTTTTTTTTTTCTTTTTTGAGAGAGCGGAAGTGAGGAGGTGAACAGGGTGAAGGGATAGCCTGCAGCCCTGCCAACCGAACACACTTCTACTGTGACAGAGGGAAGTGAGTGAAGGCGACATGACCGGCGGCAGCGCGAAAAAACAGCAGACGTGTGCGGTGTGCGGTGGGAGCGGGAAGGTTGTGTTCGAGATCTCGTTCTGTTTCTATGGCAAGTGGGTCCAGACTCCAGCCTGTTCGTTTGGCTGTGGCTTGTCGTAAACGATCGTAAATTTTCAGTCGGAATAGTATTTTTCTCTCACACAAATCAGCCAGCAGTACTTCTTCACGAACCAGCAACGATACGAACCAGCCAACCGAACAGGCTGCATAGAGACACGCCCAAAATTCGCAACTAGCCAAGGAGAAGGTGCTAGCGCCGGCGCCCGGCGGCCCTCCTCCCGTGCGCTTCGCCCTTCCAGTTCGCCCCTCCCTCTCGCCTCTCCTGTTGCAGGTTCGCCTGGTCGCCGGTCCTAGCAAACCAGTGGGCGGCGCGGCGAATCAGCGTGGGCAAATTGGGCGCAGCCACGCGGGCAAACCCTTGCGCCGTTCTCGTGCCGTCGTGTGGCTGCCGCCTGTGACCGGCGTTGCCCCGGGGGATAGACGTTGCCTAGTTGCGCGTGGGACAGGCGACAACGGCCAGATCAGGGCGTCTGGCAACAGCAGTACAGCGGGTATTCGATTTTTGGGTATAGTACGTTTAGTATTTGCTTGTAAATTGCACAGTGCACAACCCCCAGTTCTTGATTTCTAGTACGTTTGTTGTCTATCGGTATGAAATTTTTTGGGTAATTCAGTACTAGTACGTCTAGTATTTGCTTGTAAACTTCAATTGCACAGTGCCACACACCCCCGGTTCTTTCTAGTACTACCTCCGCCCCCCAAATAATACAACTATGTGTTGCGTGCGACGTAAAGTGATTTAAGTTTAACTAAGTTTCATGTAAAAAGTATTCACATTTTAACTCCAAATTAATTTGTTATAAAAATATATTTCGTAATTAATCTAATGATATTTATTTGATATTACAAATTTTTATATTTTTTCATCTATAATTGGTCAAAGTTGATATACTAACACGCAAGACTGTTCTAAAATTGCATTCTTTTGGGGACGGAAGGAGTAGGTTTGTTGTCCATCAGTATGTAGCCTTTGATTTGGAGGCTTTTACATGTGTGCCATTAAAAAAGTTTATAATTACACACAAGCCATTAAAAAAGTTGACCGCACACATAAGTCACAGTTTTGAACTTCTTTGCTCTCCAAGCCATTCCATCCGCATTCCGTTCATTTTTCACCGTTTGGGAGTTCTAACAAGTGGGTCAGGTCAGTCAAAAAGTCCATAATACCCCTCTCATCCCTATCCTTTCTCTCTCAAACTCGACCTCATCTCTTTTCTCCGCGCGTGCCCCTGTGAAGGGTCGAGATGGCGACTAGAGGGGGGGTGAATAGTCTTTTCTAAAACTTAATCGCGTCGGCTAACCGATACAAATGCGGAATTAAAACTATCGGTCTAGCCAAGACTATACCCCACTATATATGTTCACTAGCACATTTCAAAGATAACAATTATGCAACAAAGGTGCCGGGCTAGCTAGAGCTCTCTTAATCAATTCTAGGAGCAAGGTCATACAAACCTATGCCACTAGTACTTTAAGCAATGAGGGAGCTCCTACACATGCTAGTAAGCAAAATCACAAAGCTAACTAAGCTCACTAGCAATGCTCAATAACAAGGCAATCAATGCCTAATTAGAGAGCGCAAAAACTTAGCTACACAAACTAAACAATGTGACTAACAAGGTTACTAAAACCAAATTAGCCACGCAAGGGAACTACTTCTATGCTACACAAGCAAGAAGGTAATTAGCAAGCTACGCAAGCTATCTAATTACAAGAGCAACTACACAAGCTTAATATGTATAAAAGTAATTGCAAGCTTGTATAACGGGGATGCAAACCAACGGGAAGAATAAGGTTGACACGATGATTTTTCTTCCGAGGTTCACGTGTTTGCCAACACGCTAGTCCCCGTTGTGTCGACCGCTCACTTGGTGGTTCGGCGGCTAATTAGCATCACCCGCTAAGCCCGCACGTCGGGCGCCACAAGAACCTACCCCGGAAGTGAGGGTAGCTCAATGACACGCTTTACTAGAGTTGCTCTTCGTGGCTCCCACGGGGCGAGCACAATGCCCCTCACAAGCACTTCTCCAGAGCGCCGCACAAGCTTCTTGCGCGCTTTGACGGAGACCACCACTAAGCCGTCTAGGAGGTGGCAACCTCCAAGAGTAACAAGCACCACTGGCTTGCAATTCGATCACCTAGTGCCACTCGATGCAACCTCACGATGCAATCGCACTAGAATCGCTCACTCACACAATCGAATGATCGCTATCAAGTATGTGTGAGATGGAGGGCTCCTAAGCACTCTCAAGCATGGACACAAAGTCTCCAAAGGTGCTCAACACTAGCCATGGCCGAAGGCCACTTCTATTTATAGCCCCAAGGGCTAAACTAGCCGTTACCCCTTCACTGGACAAAAATCGGGCCGACCGGACGCTCCGGTCGTGTTGACCGGACGCTGGACCTCAGCGTCCGGTCGCCCACAGACGGCCACGTGTCCCGATTCCAACGGTCACTTGACCTGACCGGACGCAGCAGCTTCAACTGACCGGACGCTAGAACCCAGCGTTCGGTCGTTTCTAGTAAGCTCCCCGAGGCGTATTTCTTCGACCGGACGTGTCCGGTCCACCTTGACCGGACACAAACCAGCGTCCGATGCAATACCCTCGGTACTGTGCCGACCGACCAGTTCGACCGGACGCATGCTGCCAGCGTCCGGTGCTTTCAGACCTAGCGTCCGGTCAGTTGACCGACATCAGCATCTTCGTGATCAACTCATTTTCACTTCTAACTTTTTCATCCTTGCTCCAATGTGCTAACCACAAGAATTTGCATCTGGCGCAATAGAAAATAGGCATTCTATTTTTCCGAAAGCGCCGAACCCATCTCAACCGTACAAACCCATCTCAACCGTACAAACCCCACATCCTTTGTAGATGTGCCAACACCACCAAGTGTACACTACCATGTGTATGTGTGTTAGCTTTTCACAATTATTTCTCAAAGGATGTTAGCCACTTAACTTACCACGCCACTCGATCCTAGCGACGATGCAAAGTTAGATCACTCGAATGGCACTAGATGACCGATATGCAAACAAGTTTGCTCCTCTTGATAGTACGGCCATCTATCCTAAACCCGGTCATAAACTTCTCTACACACCTATAACCGGTGAAATGAAATGCCCTAGATTATACCTTTGCCTTGCGCATTCCATTCCATCTCCTTCAATGTTGATGCAACACATGCACCAATATGATCAATAATGATATGATCCACTTTATATCATCACGTGATCATATTAGTTCATCAATCTTGACTTTACTTGCTCTTCACCGTTGCCATCATCCATCGGCGCCAAGTCTTGCTCAAGCTTCACCGCCACGTGGTCCATCACTCCAAAGCCTTTGACTTGTCCTTCACACTTGCAATCGGTCCATCAAGCCAAGTCTTGTCTTGATCTTCTCCACCTTCATCACATGACTTAATGTCATGTCTCATGTGCATTTAAGCTCCTTCATCATCACATGTGTGAGCTTTGCAACATCTCCAAGCCATTTTCACCTTTATGGCATATGTTGCTCACACACATGTACCTATGGACTAATCACCTGTGTATCTCACATAAACACAATTAGTCCACCTAGGTTGTCACTCAATTACCAAAACCAAACAAGGGCCTTTCACCCCGGCGAAGCTCGCCCGCGCCCGCGCCGGCTGGCCGGTCCGGAGCTCGCCCGCGCGCACCCGCAGCGGCCGAGGCGGAGCTCCCCCACGCCCGCGGCGGCCGGTCGGGGCCGAGCTCGCCCGCGTGCCCCACGGCGGCCGGAGCTCACCTCCTCGCGTCACTTCCACGCGCGTTGCGGCAGATCCACAGCGAGGACCGGCTGCGGCAGCTCCACGCGCGCCTCCTCCTAGCTCTCTCCGCCGCTGTTGGGGACGAGGCCGCCTCCCTGCACACCGGGGGCCTCGCCGTCGCCGTTGGGGCTCGTGTCGGTGTGCACGGGGGAGCTCCGCCCTTGCTGCTGCAGCTCCCCTTTGCTCACCCTGTCCATCCCCGCCATCTCCTTCTTCTTGGCCGCGGCAGCGCGGGAGGCGCGCCTGCACCTCGCCCCGGCGCGGAGCGCGCAGCGGGCACGCCCACAGCCGCGAGCACGACGAGCTCCACCACCGTGAAGGGGAAGCAGCAGCACACCGCCTACGCCGCGACGACAAGCAGGAGCGCGGAACGGAGGCGCAAGAGAGAGAGAGAAAAAGAGAGTTTGGGTGGCTGACAAACGGACCCCACCGTGGGTAAAATGGTTTTCACCTGTCGGTTTGACACCGTTAAGTAGAAAAACGGACGGAATGGCTTGAAGAGCAAATAAGTTCAGAACGGTGGCATATGTGTGCGGTCAACTTTTTTAATGACCTATGTGTAATTACAAACTTTTTTAATGGCACATATGTAAAAGCCTCTTTGATTTGTCCTGTGGGTGATTTGGGTGCTTATAAATGGTGGCCCAAGAAAATTCACCAGTTCTACCACTGTACTCATGCACCCAAAGCCACACTGCTAGTTTTCTAGATCACAGCTAGATGCATTTGTATGTTCTGAACTTCTGATACACCCTTTCCAGTTCATTGGCCATTCTTATTCAAATGCATCTTTGGAGCTTCATGCATCCGGTGGTTGTTTGTTGTTGCAACTTGCAAATTACATAAGTACAAAATGCTTGCATTGGCTATTCTATAGTTTGGCTTTGTGATACTTGTTGATATTCTGGTAGTACACTAAAATGTTGTCTGATCATCTCGTAATTTGTTTTAAATAAGTATAGGTATAAACATGGTATTTACTGATACCAAGCAAAGGTTTCAACCGATAGATTTTTTACACTGCACTTACCAATTATAAAGTGCTTACCAAATGAATTGTATGAATGCTACACATGCTACTGGCATCGCTGACCTGTTTATTATACTGTTGCAGTGCTGAGCATTGTCCACACAACTGTTAGAGATTCGACTTTATTCCTGGAGGCATTTATCTGAACTTTTTGTCAAATGAGTGCTGGTAAGGAGGTGTATCGGCCTAGGGTTAACCTCCTAACATTGCTTCGTATTTAATATTTACTATTTGTAATTTATATTTATACGAAGATCTGAATAATTTTGTGAGTTTTCACAGGTGGTGCTTTTGGTGGAAATAGGGGGGTGAGGCCTGTACCTCCTGAAAAAGGTGTATTCCCATTGGATCACTTACATGAGTGCGACTTGGTAAGGCTGAAGAATTCCATCAGTTACCACTGCCGTTGTATACTTGTTATATGAGTAGTGATAGTAACTATTCAAACAGGAGAAGAAAGACTATCTTTCCTGCCTGAAATCTATAGGGTTCCAATCTGAAAAATGTCGGCAGTTCTCAAAGAAGTATCTGGAATGTCGAATGGAGAGGTTAGTATGCTTAGTTCCTATTGTCTATATTTTAATTTCAGATCTGTAAAAGTTTTGATGATATAGGTTCATAACCTCATTTTTGGCTTATCTATATTTTCTAAACCTAGGGGTAATTTAGCTTTTGCACTTAGCATGCTACATTCTACAAAATTAATGGCCCAAGGAAGCAATGGGAACATATTAATATGTATGATCTGAAGCCAAAATATCGGTAACTATCGAAGTTTCTAGATAGTTGGCCTTTTGGTTGAAACTAATTCTCTTTCCTGCATCAAATGATTTAGAACATGCTCCTCAAACTACATCAGTTATGATCCATTTTCAGTTGTTGGGTGAAATAAGTGCCATTGCCACGGTAGCCTATGGCAACCTAGTTTGGCCTCCTGGCATGCTTAGTTGTTTGCATCCTTGGGCGAACACATCACATCGAGATCAGTGTTTGGTAATTATATGAGGCACCAGTTCGCCAACCACAACTCCACAGGTGGCAACTCCTACTTTTAGTGCATGTAATGATTTTGTTTTGAGAAATAACATTTTTGTTGTTTTATCTTGTAAATTCCTACCAGCACCAAGTTGAGCTCTTGTAGCTAGATGCACCTTTTGCTTCTTTTTCTGTTTGCAGCCGCATTTTTCCGTTAAGATTTCAAATCATTGTTTTCATGTGTGGTTCTAAAAAATCTCTGAATCTAGCTTCCTCAGAAACTTGATGGCAAAGCAAGACATGTCAGAGCTTGGGTTCAGAAATGTGGACGAAGCGGATACGTCTCCTGACACGAACAGGCAACTGGAGAGCCCTCCTAGTGAGCAAAAGGAGAACAAAATAGCCGTTTGATTTTGATGTAGCTTTTGTATGTTTCTGCGTCCAGGAGATCTGTATGAGAATGAATAAGGGTATAATGAAAAGGAAAACGGTAGTTAAATTAGTCACTAATGCTGAAACTTATCTATTGGCTATTTTGACGTTCCTAAGGTCTTGTTTGGCTTTATTGAAATGAACCCAAGAGTGTATCCCAACAAACCCTAAGGAGCAGATTATATTGGCTCATGTATACGCTATGCTTGTAGAAACTGGGTTTGAATGATGAACTTGAGACCAGATGGGAATGTGGTCTTGTGAATTGATGGGTAGCAGAGTAGGACTTTAGTTGTTGTAGTCCCACCTGTAGGATTGCTTGTTGTTAGTGTTATTGGACAAGCTTGAACGGACCATGACCATTCACATATCGGCTGAACAGGACCAGGAAATCGATGTACCTTCTAACCCAAGGGTACTAGCTCAATCGAAAGTGCCTGCAACATAGGGCTGAAGAACTGGTAATGACAGTGACAGATGCAATTCAATAATTTTACCTGTCTAGGGGCACCCAATGCAAGTTTAGATACAGAGCATATATAATTTTACCCTCGAGTGTTTTGGCAGGTTTTCTCTGAAAACATGAGAAAGAGGGTCAGACGTCAGAGCCCCAGATCACGGTTTGCCTACGGGATGATAAGTGGACAAGGATCACCTTCAAGCCTGACCTTGCCCAGTTCAACATGACTCATCTCGATGACGATTTCATAGCCCTCACGAGGAAGAGGGTTCTTGATGTTTCAGCCATCCTAGGAATGACAGTTCAGGTTGCGTTCAATGGCCATAAGACGCCATTGTTCGAGCACTTCGGAGACTATGTCTATCAGTACATCAAAGCCCTTTTCCAGGCACTTCGGAGAGTATGTCTATTCTGAATGAAGCCCTATCCCAAGAACACAGATGCCAGCTATGCTAGGAGTGACAGTTCATCTCGTTCAAATCTCTGTTCTTAATACTAGGAGGAGATGGCTTAGGGACGATAAGGAAGAAGTGCTAGGGCGTGCAAGGTGTTAAAATCTCTGTTCTTAATAGACTTTGGGAGTGCTGTTGTTGATATATATGACCAATGCAGAACATCATCTTCCTGACAGTTTCGGTGGATCTTAATTAGCTGTGAACAATCGGATTGAGTTTGTTGGTAAAATGCCATTGCCATGTTACATTTGTCCGTAATGTTTGGAATGATGCATGATTTGCTACTGATGAGAATTGAATTGTTCATTCGATGACTTAGTGGATGGTGGGTTTTGTCGGCCTAGTTTTTCAGTGGCGGGATATGCATCGGCCTAGATTTGAAGGATACTCGTCAGAATCTCATATTATTATTCTCAGTAAACTGCCTGTGCTGACGTGCTGTATTTTTTTTTCGAGACCGTGTGATTACACGTACTCGCTCCGTCCTAAATTAATTGCTTTTTTATTCGTGCCGTAAGTTTGACTAGATTCATAGAAAATATGTACAACATTTGTATTTTTAAATAAATTTATTATGAAAATAGATTCAAAGATCTATCTAATGATATTAATCGTGTACTATAAATATTATTTTTTTTATAAAATTAGTCAAAGTTATATCTTAAAAAACGAGAACGACAATTATTTTAGATAGAGAGAGTATTTTATTAAGAAGTAGAATTTTTTTTTACAACTACGACCCACAGAAATAGCGTTTTATGATATTAGAAACCATTCTTGCGACGCATGTGCTGTATTTATTTGCTATTCTTTTTTTAAGGTCTTATTTGCTATTCTTAAGTATGATTACTCTTCCTTTGCTATGTTAAGAATCACCGGTACAACAGAACTCACTGCCGGCGGTTCCAAAGCTATTTCTACATAATTCTGTTAGTACCGTCAGTGGTAAAGACTAGTGAAAATCACGAACTTCACATGCGTCTTCTAGAGAACCGCTACTATAAATTTCATAGGCATCTTCTAGAGAACCGCTACTATAAATAATTTACACTGGTTGTTTTCTTAAAAAAACACCACTACAAATGATTTTCAAAAATTGCAAATCAGGCTCAAAAATAGCAATTTTTTTAATCCGGGGAAGGCCCCCACTAGTCAGCCACCCGCCCGCTCCATCAAACTCACAAGTCACGGCATTTTTCGTGAACGCACTTCACGGCTAGCAAGATTCGAACCCGCGACCCCTCCCTCACGCAATACTCTAACCACTGCACCTCACACTCACTTCTGTCTATAATAAATTTTCTTTCTCCTCATATTATCCTCAACCAAATTTCAATTGATTGTTTAAGGCCCTAAATAAATTCAAATAAAAAAGTTATCAATTACAAAGTTGCATAACTTTTTGAGATCTACAACTTTTATTTTGGTTGTTTCTCCATTCGAGGTCGTTTAAAAAATTCAACTTCCAAATTTGAGAAATTTAAACATAGTTTTCCTTGACAAGATGACTTTAAATGAAAAAAGTTGTCAACTATAAAGTTGCATACATTTTTGAGTTGTACAACTTTCATTTGGGTTATTTCTCCATCTAAGATCGTTTAAAAAAATTTAAATTTCAAACTTGAGAAGTTCAAACGTAGTTTTTCGTGATAAAATGATTTCAAATAAAATTTTTGTCAACTACAAAGTTCTACGAATCATCGAGATCTACAACTTTTATTTTGGTCATCTTTTCATATGACTTGGTTTGAACAATTCAAAATTTTGAATTTCAAAAAATAAGAACTTCAAACAAAATTTGAAAAAACAAATGATTTTGGCTGCAAAATTCATCAACAACAAAGTTGTAGAACTCACCAAGGTCTGCAACTTTTATTTTGGTTATTTCTACATCCAACAAAGTGATAGTCTAAATTGTTCACAAATTCATAAATCTTTCACATAGTTTACGAAACTATATAAGAGATATATTATTTGTGAACAATGTTTACTACCACTTTGTCAGATGAAAAATGACTAAAATAAAAATTATAGATCTTGATGAGTTCTACAACTTTTATGTTTATGACTTCTTCAGCTGAAATCATTTGATGTTTCAAAATATTGTCTGAAGTTGTCATGTTTGAAACTCAAATTTTGAAATGTTCACAAGAAAAAATGACCAAAATATTAGATGTAACAACACAATAAATTTTTAGACCATGATTTTAAAAAAAATTAGGAAAAAAATCAAGTAATTTAAAGATAGTATGAGGAAGAGAGACTAGTTACAAGTTTTAGCCAGAGATTAAAAAGAGAGATCAGAGTTCTTCAATAATTTATAAATTAAATTTTAAATAACATTTTGAAACATCAAATAATTTTAAATGAAAATGTTGTAAACAATAAAGTTCTATAATTTTTTAAAATCTACAACTTTTATTTTGATCATTTCTCCATTAGTTTGAAAATTTCAAATTTTAGTACTTAATTTTTAATATTCGGCGTCTATTTGTAGTGACGCTAGGTTATGAAAACCGCCACTATAAATACATTTTTATTGGTTGTTTTTTTAAGGCTACCGTCAGTAAAAATTATGTATTTTTACTTACGGTAAACTTAAGAAAACAACCAGTAAAGATGAATTTACACTGGCGGATCATGATCTAGACCTATAGTTTTATTTCCAGTGACGCCTTCTCTTTCTGAACCGCCAGTGAATAAAAGGGTGATGCCAAAAGAAAGCACCAGTGTACTAGTAAATGGTTCTAATCTGCCATGGCATCTCGCTCCGCTCTTACAACAAGGGCGCGGCTGTGCCTGCACCACGCCATGGTCGATGATGGCACCGTCGTGGCCGTGCAGCGGCTGCATGACGTTTTGGATTTATGGCTTTGTATTCTGAACATGTTCTAAACATTGTTCCGATCGTTTTGTTGAAATTTGACTTATGTTGATGCTTATGCTGATTTATTGTGAGAAAAATAATATTCGTTCGCTGAAAAATACTATTAAAGTAGTACAAGCGAACAGGGCAGCCTCTTCTCCCTCCATGTCTTCTGCTACTCACTCATCAGTCCCTCGTGAATAGTTGTTGGCTTGAGTGCTGAATTGAACCATGGTATTGATTATCAGAAAACCACCATTACATGTCAGCAGATCGAGTGTCGTTCACAAGAAGCTCTGTTTGGCCGCAGCGCCTAGAAGCAGAAAGATGACCAAGCCTAACAATAAGCCCTTGTTTACTTCCAGGAATTTGGATTTTGGGGCTACTGTAGCACGTTCGTTTTTATTTGACAAATAGTGTTCAAACATGGACTAATTAGGCTCAAAACGTTCTTCTAGTAATTTCCCACCAAACTGTGCAATTAGTTTTTCTTTTCGTCTACATTTAATGCTCCATGCATGGGCCGCAAACATTTGATGTGATAGATACTGTAGCAACTTTTTAAAAATTGGGGTGAAACTAAACAAGGGCTAAGTACATGGGAACTGAACGGGTTGCAGGGTAGTCGTCCCAAGCATCTTGTAAATTCCATTCTGACCATTGACAGAGCCAGGAATTATACAAGGAGACAGGTTAAATTTTTTTGATATATACGATATGAGATTTATCAAGGTGCATTCATTGCACTTAGAACCTTAATTGTTATTGCTAAAATATAAAATATGATGCAATGTAAGTACACATTTATTAGTAAAACCTAAAATTTTATTAAATGTGTCACAATATGGTAGGAAAAAATTCATAAATTCAAAATATTCTATTTTAATTGAATTATGTGTGATTTTATTGTCCAAAAGGCATACAAAAATACATATGGCAATAACTTTTTATCATATCTTTTTAATATAAATATAGATCATTAAATTATACACTAAGTAAAAAGTTTTTGTTGTGATGTTAGGGAAGGGGACTTTGGCCCCTACCAGCCCCCCTTGGCTTCTCCTATACGCCGAACTATATTTATGATGGTGCTTGGAGCGTGTCATGGCCTCCTATGTCTCTACGCCGAACTATATTTATTACGGTGCTTGGAGCGTGTAATGTCTCTACATCTCTACGCCGAACTAGGCGTGTCATGGCCTGTGTGCTTGGAGCGGTTCCGTGTTATGACGGTATGAGCCATGCTGTCACGAGGGTAATGTTGCTCCTTATTTTGACCTTCACTACCTGCTGTTACGTACCCGCACGTACGTATTTGATGTAGCAGCGCGCGGATGGTCAAAATTTTTTACTTTTTAGCCCTTTTTTCGAAAGTTTATCACAAATAGACTCCTGACGGAAAGAATTCAGAAAATGGACCCTAGCTCGGCGCCACCGATGCTGGCGCCGAGCTCGGCGCCAGCGTCCCTGACGCCGAGCCCCTGGGCTGGGGCAAACTTACATGGAAGGAAGCTCGGCGCCAGTCACTCTGGCGCCGAGCTCGGCGCCGTAGATGCTGGCGCCGAGCATGCAGTACGACGTGCGTAAATAGCAAAGTACGACGTGCGTGATTTTACCGCAGAGGTCAGAGGGCCAGATTACGCCAGAGGGGGAGGAAGGAAAGGAAAGAAGAATCCGCTGGATCAGGGACATGCAGCCGGGCGAGCAGGGCCAAGCCTTGCCGTCCGTGTGCCGTCCTAGACGGGTAGGGCTGAATACCAGACCAGTCTGTCGATGGATCGATTGATGCGCGAGCAGAAGTGAAATTTTTGTATTTTGGTCCCTTTTGAAAACATTTTAACCTAGCCTGTTGCGGGTGCCGGGAGACCATTCAGAGCGGTAGAGACGATGCTACCGGAGGTAGTGCATGCCCGCTGCCTAGTCTGTTGCGGCAAGCCAAGGTAACGTCTCGGCGCCATAGGTCATGGCGCCGACCACTAAATTTAACCTATTTTATATATCCATTTTGGCATGCTCGGCGCCAGCATCAACGGCGCCGAGCTCGGCGCCAGCATCTACGGCGCCGAGCTCGGCGCCAGAGTGACTGGCGCCGAGCTTCCTTCCATGTAAGTTTGCCCTAGCCTAGGGGCTCGGCGCCAGGGACGCTGGCGCCGAGCTCGGCGCCAGCATCGGTGGCGCCGAGCTAGGGTCCATTTTTTGAATTCTTTCCGTCAGGGGTCTATTTGTGAGAAACTTTCAAAAAAAGGCTAAAAAGTAAAAAATTCGAGCGGACGGTGCTGCGCCGGGTGGGGACACGGCTCAAAAGCACAAAAGCAAACTCTCCTATCTGAGCTAAGGACAGCCCAACCTTCATCAAATAAGAAGTGTGAGAATACATTTCAAGATTGGTGAAAAACTGATGGAGAACCACCAACACAAGATACTTACAACAAATCTGTTATGATGTATCCAAATGCCTTTATGACAATAGTTACGACAATATTCTTTACTATTATAACCAGTATAACAGCTGCAAGTAATATGTCAACATGATTCCACAAGAACTTAACACGTATGAGCATTCCAACACTTGCTAGGAAGAGTGCTGCAAATAAATTGCGAATGGCTTCCACCTTAAATAAAGGAGAGAAGTTAGTTATAGAGTTCAGCTTTCCATATTCAATTTTAAAGCATGCTAAATTGAGATCAAGCAAAGTGCATCAATACAGATCATTCAAATGCTTGCAAGGAAGAGCGCTACAAATAAATTGCGAGTGGCTTCCACCTTAAATAAAGGAGAAAAGTTAGTTACAGAGAGTTTAAAGCATGCTAAACTGAGATCAAGCAAAGTGCATAGATATGGATCATTAAATTTCCGATATCAGCTTATCCCGGAGTATCGTTCTAGACCTTAATTAAATAATAAAAATATATACATATAAGTACCCAAAATAGATTATTTATGATTTCTGTACATATAAATTTAGGCACAATCAATGTGAAAGTATATAGAGTTAGATAACGTTAGTATATGATTAAAAAAGTTGGGGCTCTTGTGTTCTTGCCCCTACTTTGTTGTGAAATTATGATTTTGCCCTCGTTTTTCTAACTTTGTGATTTTGCCTTTAACTGTTCACAAGTCAACGCGATTTTGCCCCTGGTCAACGGTAAAAACAGGGGCAAAATCGCGTTGACCAGGGGCAAAATCGCGTTGACTTGTGAACAGTTAAGGGTAAAATCACAAAGTTAGAAAAACGAGGGCAAAATCACAATTACACATCTATGTAAGGGGCAAGAACACAATTTTCCCAAAAAAGTTCATAATATTGTACATCACATAAGACGTTATTTGAGTTATAACGATACCGATATAGACCAGAATAATTGATATTCGCCGATATGAGATATACCGGTCATTCCAGCTGGTACCGGGTTGGAATTCATATGCTTGGGCCCAAGACCGACGCCGAGTAGGTCGGCGTGTGTATCGATGTTATGTAGTGGTGAAAGCGGTACGGAAAAATCCCATACCAACCAATATTATTTTCTATATTATGACACTATTTCCAATCATTCCTGTTTTTAATCAAAACATGAAAGTAGTATAAGGGTGCGTTTAGATTCAAAAAATTTTGGATTTTGGCTCAATGTAGCATTTCGTTTGTATTTGGTAATTAGTATCTAATTATGAACTAATTAGGTTCAAAAGTTTCGTCTCGCGATTTCTCGACCAACTGTGTAATTAGTTTTTTTTTTCGTCTACATTTAGTACTCCATGCATGTGCCGCAAGATTTGATGTGACAGTTACTATGCAAAATTTTTTGGCAACTAAACGGAGCCTAAGCTAAGTTCCGAGAGGAAGGCAAAAGTCAGGCGTCACATTGCTGTAGTTATCGTGGGGGTTGCCTGCATTGAATTGGTAGCGAATTGACGGTGGAGTTGTAATCGGATTTGTATCTCCATTGTGAGTGACGTTGTTTTTAAAATGTAGAATATAATGAAACATAGATGAAACTTCTGACAACTTCAATTACGTAGCTTGATTTTGGGGCTTTCAAAAGCCAAAAGCTCCTAAATACCAAAAGCTGATTTGGATTAATGATTAATGTGAAGCCTCTTTTAGGTCTTCAATTAGTAAATAACACTTCTTAGTCCTAAGATGATAATAAACGTATTTGGTATGGAGAAAAATTAGATTTTACAAACCTCGATCAATAGTCACTCTACAAGTTTAAGATATTTTTTTCATTCCTCAAAAGAAACAAGTTTAAGATATTTTTTCCCGAAAGAAACAAGTTTAAGGTATAAAAATTTGTATTCGGAGTGTCTTTAAGATGATATTGATAACATGTCATTTCGGGACGTAGAGAGTAGTAAGGCCCCGTTTAGATGCGAAAATTTTTGGCTTTGGGCTACTGTAGCACTTTCGTTTGTATTTGACAAAAATTGTCCAATTATGGACTATTTAGGCTTAAAAGATTCGTCTCGCCAATTACGGGTGAACTGTGTAATTAGTTATTCTTTTTACCTACATTTAATGCTTCATACATGTGCCGTAAGATTTGATGTGATGGAGAATCTTAAAAATTTTTGGATTTTGGGTGGCATAGCCTAAGATAAGTTGATGACTGACTCGTCACCTACCTCCTGTTGCGCCCACGACAGCCTCTTGCCGTTGGAGCATCCATTCATGACGGCGACGTAGGTTGAATATCACGGGCCTCACGGAACGAATTCTCTAATCCCCGCTCCAGAAGGACACCAGTTTCTGTCCCTCGGATACGGATCCAACGGCCACCACCAGCGTCTGGGTGTCGGTCATCGCTGGATGCGGCAAAGGAACGCCCCGCACCCCGCAGAACCGCACACGCCTTCCAGTGCGGTCCACGGTTTCTAACAATTATACACCACGTTCGCTTGATCGTATTAGCCATATTTATTAATCATGATATAGTATTTTTCTTTTATAATAAAACAGCATTAGTCGACTTATAAACCACGTGGACTATCTCCTCCTTTGGTTTCCTCTGAAATGCTTTGCAGAATCTTCGAAATGCCCCCCTCACCTTATCCGTCGGCGCGTCGCCTTTTGACGTGGTGGCCCGTCGCCTGGGCCCTGTGCGATCTGCAATGCACTCATCTCGCCCAAATGGACAACTGGAAGCAGACACAATGTTCGTTTCAGTCACGCTTGCACTTGCAGATCCAGGAACCGAGAAGCAAACAGAGCAGTGAAAAGGGATCAGGGGCCGGCCGGCAAAGAGTGAAATCACGTGTGCTTTAGCGGATGAATGAATGGAGGCAGGCCAGGCCATATAAAAATGGCAGAAAAGCTTCGGGGGCCTCGGGGCGATAGATGCTACAGCTCGAATGCGCACAAGCGGGGGAAAAAAACCCACGACGACGACCAAATGGTGAACGGGACCCCGGATGGCAGCCTCAAACGCTGCCGTCGCAAACCAAGCCATAGTTAATTAGCCAATAGACAGTGGCCTGTGACAGGCTAGCAGCTCTGCTCATCACTAGCTCTCGTCTTCGCTTGCTTGCTATCAGGGGTGTGTGAGTGTGTGAGAGAGAGCCATGGCGTCGCAGCGGCTCGTGGCGGCGGCGGCGGCGCTGGTGGCCTGCCTCCTAGTGCTGCCGGTGCACGGGCGCAACATCACGGCCATCCTCCAGGGGTACAAGGAGTACAAGCTGTACAACCAGTACCTGTCGGAGACGAAGGTGTGCGACGAGATCAACTCGCGGCAGTCGACGTCGATGACCATCCTGGTGCTCTCCAACGACGCCATGACGACGCTGGCCAAGGACGCCGGGGACTCGCTCCCCGCCATCAAGAACGCGCTGCGCCTCCACTCGGTGCTCGACTACTACGACCGCAAGAAGGTGAAGAAGTACGGCGACGAGAGCGCCGCCACGCTGTACCAGGCCACGGGCGACGCCGCGGAGACCACGGGCAACGTCAAGGTGGTGGACCAGGAGGACAAGAACTACGGCTTCTCCGCCGCCACGGCGGGCGCCAGGATCTGCACCGTCACCAAGGAGGTGGAGACGCACCCGTTCAAGTTCGCCATCCTCGAGGTCACGGCGCCCATCGAGTTCGACGGCCTCTTCGACGTCCCTTCCACTGCCAACCTCACCCGCCTCCTGGAGCGCGCCGGCTGCAAGGTCTTCGCGTCGCTGGCCGCCTCCACGGGCGTGCTCAAGTCGTACGAGGACGCCATGGACAAGGGCCTCACCCTGTTCGCCGTCAACGACGACGCGTTCAGCGCCAAGGACGTGCCCGACGTCAAGACCATGTCCAAAGCCAACCTCACCAAGCTCCTCCAGCTCCACGCCCTGCCTTCCTACAACACCAAGACGTCGCTCAAGTCCGTCAAGGGCCCGCTCCGCACGCTGGCCCCCAAGGACGACGTCACGGTGGTCGCCAAGGGCGACGACGTCTCGCTCGACACCGGCAAGACCAGGTCCCGCGTCGCGTCCACCGTCGTCGACAGCGTCCCGTTCTGCCTGCTCACCATGGACAGCCTCCTGGTGCCACCGGAGCTCTACGTCGGCGCCCCGGAGGCAGCACCGGCGCCGGCGCCCTCGGAGGCGCCACAGGGGTCCCCTGCCGCGGCGGATGCACCGTCGGTGGCCGCGGACCACGCGGACCACAAGTCCAAGAAGCCGTCGGCGTCGTCAGCCGTCGCGTCGCGCCCGATCGCCGCGCTCACCGCGGCGGCCGTGTGTTCCGTCGTCCTCTCGTCCCTCTTGTGATTGTGATGCAATGCAACTGATGAGAGAACATTTTGGTTAGCTCCGGTTGGGTGCTGGCAGCACGTCCATCCACTGTTGCTTGGCAGCTCCTCCGATCCAAGCAGATATCCGTTTCCCTGTGATCTCTCTCCACCGCCCTGTTCCGGCCGTTGGTTGATTGAATTTATTGGTGCATTGCCATTTCCTCTTGTAATTTGAGCAAAAAAAAAAAAACATGTACATTCCCCCCCCTTTTTCATGGTAGTTTCAGAACACGATATTCTCTCCGGTTGCTGCATTCTTGGTCTAGCAGAGCAGCTGCGCCATTCCATTTCGCACACCGGCGTCCTCTCAGATCCTGAGATCCATTCCTGTTTGAGGCAAAAGATTCTTCCGCTAGTGAAAGAAGTCAAACGGGGAAGAACAGATCTGGAAGCTAAGTTTTTTTTTTTTTGGTTTTATTTACTGAACCAGATCTGAAAACTTTACTGGTCCCGAGTGGAGTGAAGGTGGATTTGAGTAATTGCGCTGCACTGAGTTATAAATTGGACGGAGGTGAGCACGTGAGTTTTGCCCTTGGACAACGTGCTACGGACGTTCATTTGCTGGCGTTGTTACTCAAACCTGGCCGGACTTCACAGAGGCCGTCTTCTCCTTCTCCAGGCTCCACACCGCCGGCGGCAACAGCGCCTGCTACGAGATGGGCTCCAGTGGAGGAAGGAAAGCACGCACAGCACAGCCGGAACGCAGCGAGCGCTTTGGAACACCGACCAGGGCGGTCGGCAAATGAAATGCCCACCTGTTACCTGTACGTTGGCCTGGTTGGGAAACAGAACAGAGACCGGAGGGCGAGGCCCAAAGCGCAGGAGAGGGTGTGCACGCCGGCCTGCTCCTTGGGTGGTCCCCTGGGGCGTGTTTGGAACGCTGGCCCGACGGCCCGGCTCGCACGCTGCTCAAAGCACCTCCTGGTTTGGCTCCCAGGAAACCGTGGGGGGGTTTGTTTTTTCGGAGCGAGACGAAGCGCGCGGGTCACCTCCCGGCCTCTCACCTCCTCCTGCGAGCGAGATGGAGCGAGCGGCGGCCGTAGATCTGGCCGGTCGGGATGTACATGGAGCCGACCTCGCCGCCGACGGCCAGGAGGAGGAGGAGGACCGCCACGACGCAGGGATGGCCAGCGGCTGGGCGAGGACGGGCTGATGCGGGAGCTGGCGAGTGGGTTCCGCCAGCTCATGGACCCCGCAAGGGGGCTCATCACCTTCGACAGCCTCCGCCGCAGCGCGTCGCTGCTGGGTCTGGGCGGCATGTCCGACGACGACCTCCGCGGGATGCTCGCCGAGGGCGACTTCGACGGCGACGGCGCGCTCAGCGAGATGGAGTTCTGCGTCGTCATGGTCCGCCTCAGCCCCGAGCTCATGGACGAGCCCCGGAGGTGGCTCGACGACGCCGTCGACCAGGCGTCCCGCTTCCTCTTCACCAGCGCGGCCACGACGGTCACCGGCGAGCACCAGCCCGCCCACGGCCACGATGGCGAGCAGCAGACGCGCCGAGACGACAGAGCAGCGGCCATGTACATCCCGGCGACGACGGCGAGCACCAGACGCCACCAGCCCGGCCACGTGACCTTCGCACGGTGAAGGTCATGTGCTCGGCCACGACGGCGGAGGACGAGAGGCTGGTGGCGCGGCTGGGCGACGGAGGAGGTAGCTCGCCCGCGCTGTGCTGCCCCGCCCTGTGCCATGGCTGGAGCTCGCCCGCGCTGTGCCGCCCCGCCCCGCGCCGTGGCCGGGATTCGGAGTGTGCCGCGCCGCCGCCGCACGCACGCTGAGCCGTCCGCGTCGTCGTGGTGCCCGCTCCTAGCCTGCCACGCAGGAAGGCAGTGAGGAGGGAGATCGAGGTGGTGTCGGCGAGCGGCTCGGCCATGGCGGCTTGAAGCTCCGGCGAGGACTGAGGAAGAAGCTGCGGGCTTGGATCGAGGCCACAATGCGCCGTCAATGGTGAGACTCGGGCACGCCCCTCAGGTGCTCGATGAAATGTGAACGAAGAGAGAGGTAAAAGTACAGTTAGCTGGATTGGTGTGAGAAAAAAAATATTGTTCGTTGGCTAATAAGCCATGGCTTATAAGTCAAATACGACCGAGCGAACATGCTGTTTGCTCGTGCCTCACGCACCCCGTCCCGTCCGCCAGGGCTAAAGCTAAGCTACATAGACTAATAGGCAGCGACGGTGACGTAAGACTTAAAAAAATGGCACGTATTCACCGCCTCTACTGCTCTCCCGCTGTGGCCACGCTCCATTCATCCGTCGAGGTATGTGCCGCCGATGAGCTCCGCACCGGTGACCTCCGTGCACACTTGGGCACATCGAGCTCCATGTGTTTCATGCGTTTCAGATGTATATTTCATATATTTTTATTTGGATGCATGTGTTTAATTTAGATACTGCAAAAATAGATCTAATGCTGCATATGTTGCAATGACTATAAACATATGTTGTTGCTAGTGTATGTTTTAAATATTTTAGCTATTTCAGACATATGTTGTAAGTGTTTTATCTGAATATTATATATATTGCAGTAGCTATATACATATGTTGTAAACGTATATTCTAAATGTTTTACATGTTTAGATTTATGTTGCAAGTATTTTATCTGAATATTATATATGTTATCGTGGCTATATATGTGTTGCAAGCGTATATTTTAAATGTTTCGCTTAATTTTAGAGCTACGTTACAACAAATGCTTCAACAGCAGAGCAGCGGGCGCAGGCGCAGGCATGCAGCAGCATGCGAAGTACACTGATGCGAGCAACCGAGAGGGAGGGAGTAGCAGGCGCACAGCATGCGTAGTAGTATGCAGCACGCTAGCGCAAAGTCTTCGCGTCTTATCGGATCGTGGGAATCCGCTGCCACCACCGAGCGAACGTTAACCACATGTGCTTACCATCGCAGGTTCGCGCCACCAGCCAGCCGATGGGCAGACGATCTCCGTGTCGTGTCGCGTCCCTGAGAGCCACGGCGAATCAACCGTCGCCTTCACCACTTCGCTCTTTCCGTATCAATTCCACCCCTCCTGTCTCACTTTCCCTCACTCGATTCGACGAGTGCCGTCTAGCAGGGCCCGGTGGTGACACCTATAGATATGGTTCTTTATTACAAAACACTGATTATGAACAGACTGAAAATACAAAAAAAAAATGCACAGAAGTATGAGCCACTTACTGCCAAGAAAGAAAAAAAAACTCGAACGAGCCCCATCTGAAAATATACAATGTCATGGCAACATGGAAAAGTAACAAACGGCAAGGTACAGATGTAGCGGGGGACTTCGAAGAGCAAGATGGGGGATACATGACACCTTTATCTGATATTTACATATAGTAGTCACAAAAATACACTATACCCCGTGAGACCGTGCCAAATATTTACAAGTGCATGTTGAAGAAATGCACAAGAAAGAAGACTAAATCAATCTTTGTTACGAGCGGACCGTTCCTTCTTTTGACCACCAAGAATTCGAGAAATTTGCAGTCCTCTACTGAAGGCTTGATTAAACAGCATACGCGTCTGGAACTCAGACACAAAGGGAAACCATGCCAATATAGTAATTGGAGTAAAGAGAAGCACCCCCATAATTATCTCATAGGCCCGTGCAAGGGCACGCACAGATCCCCATAATCCTACATGTCGAGCAAGAGGCTTGCAAGCTTGTGCAATCTGAAGAATCAAATCATGCACAATAAGACAGCAGCAAGCATATTAGTATTATGAATTTATAAGAGAAAATTTTCTCAATTTATAAAGAATAAGTAAACGAAATGTAGAAAAGCAAGAGAATGATGTACCAGTAGTATCCCCCATCCCGTGGGCAAGAATGCTAGAAAGCACACAAATATATCGCGGAAGGTCATATGAAAAACTACTATCAAAACAATCAAAATAGCAGTGAAAGCAACAAATATCAAAAACTTGATCAGACGGAAGAATAGCTGGAAATCAGCACTGAATGTCCGCCTTCCCACCGACACTGTCTGCAAAGAATATAGGCAGCTTAGGAAAGAAACTAGAAATATGACAATGTTAATAGCAGACAGAGATGCAGTGCTAAGAACATTGTACTATTATTACTGTAAGGTCCATATTCTGTTCACATTTACCTTCATAACGAGCAGAACTGCCACAATTACGAGCCAAGAAATTAAATATACCTACAATAAATAGCATTGTAAACATATAAATGATCCATAAAACTAATCATACAATCGAAGTATAGCTTTTTTAATATAATCAACCTGAAAAGCTTACCAAGATGCTTTTGTCATGTGTGATATGTAAGTGGTAAACAAGGCCATACTGGTATATGAAAAAACGCACGGCCAAGATTATCTCAACAAAGCATCCTGTTGTTCCTGAATATTTTAGATGATCCTGCTCCACTTCCCACCAAGATTCCCAGCTCTTGTCTGGTGATACACCAATCCCACCACGATTGCTGATCCACTTATTCCAATCAGACCAATCATCAACAATTTTTGCCCACTCAAATCCGGAGGGGTTGAATAGAAAGGGTGCAAATAGCCATGTCAATACCAGGAACCACATAGAGAAGGTAATAAAAATATAGGCAATGGCTGAGCGATAAGATTGACCAAATAGTTGGTATACAATGAGCAGAATCATCAGCTCAATCCCTTTAACAAAGTGGCTGCGAGAGTAGAGTCTATAATTCTCTGCAAACTTAGCATGAAAGACGACAAATCCCCTACCAGTACCTCTGTACTGAGCACCTCCATGAAGCAACATTCTTCCATAGTAGTGAGTCTTAGTGCCAAGGGAAAATGTGAAAAACACAGTAGCCAATTGCAAATTCATCATGATTAGATCACTTAGTGCCTGACCAAATCCTCTTTCAAGACCAATTTCCATCATCATTGGAAGAGCCATCAGAAAACCAAGCTGAACAAGAGATTGTGAGGCCAGAGCAACTTGAAGGGGATGATTATGAAACAATCTTCCCTGCGATAGCCCCTCTTCAAGTCCACTGAGAGCAAGATAAAGGCGCCCATACAGAAATACATAAACTGTGACAACCGTCAACTGAGGGAAAGTGTAAAATGTGTTAGAAACATACTGAATCATACTGAAATATATTTTTAAGATCAACACAAATTGATCATACCAGTGTACTGAAATAAAACCCCACGGTTGTGAAGTAGCATGAAAGCATCCTGAAAAAATCAAAGCGGTGCCCAAGACGGTAGATATCACGACTAAGAGTCTGTTCACCATTTCCATTTGCTACTTTAGCCTCAAACTTAGAGATCTGATTTAGTCCGACGTCTCTTCCCTTACCAACTTGCACATATTCATGGTGTGTTACATTGCCTCCACGAAGAGTTGAGTTATAGCCTAAAATAGTGAAGACAATAGGAATATTACTTTGCAGTACTCATTACTATCTCATGATATGTTGTCTCTTGCACATGTTTGTTTAAGTTCATGAGTACATTACTTATTTGGGAAAGTAAAAACATACTCCATTGGCATAGCAGAAATTAAAATATAAAATCATTTCTTATATGTCATGGAGAACTTAATCATAGGCATATTATGGAATGAGTCAAACCTGCAAAAATGTCTTCACTTAAATTGATACTCTTTGATGCCTTACTGACACCACCCCTTGTCAGATGGAAAAGCCTATCAAATACATCAGGATGCCCATAGTGGAACCGGACCCTATCATAAAGCAAATTAAGAACTTTAGATACATTCCAGGAAAAAAAGATAAATCCAATGTCATGAACTTATGATTCTGAGAATTCCTAGGTACTACTGCAACTGCAGAAAGAGTACACAATATGTGTTGAAATAGGTGACTTGTATTCTAATCCTACTAGGACTTGGAGAGCCGTGCTTCATGGATTGTGGTATTCATAGCATTATATGCAATAAATGCAATATAATTTCACTATACATTTACTGTTGTGGAATACAGAGTAGTAAAAAAAGAGAAGATCTCACTTCAGAGGGTTTGCAAGGAGACGCTGCCCAATAGTCACAAAACTGTGCTCCTGATTTGACATGAACCATGCAAGGGAAGATACACTACATTGTCGAAGACAAAATAAGTGTGAGATTATGCAAAGAACAAAGCCATCAATCTCAATTGTTGGAAGTAATCAACCTGCCAGTAAAAATGTGCTCTCTAACTCCAAGTATAGATGGACGACGCACTCCATGCTCCGTAAGGAACTCTTGGAGCAGGTTTCTCATTTTAAGAGCTTCTTCCAAATAGTTGTCCTACAAAATTAATAACATAAGAACACATTTATATGAGATTGAAAGTCATCTTCTTCGCAAAAGAGAAGTAATGGCATGATGAGAAACACCTGGTTCATATCTATGGTCTGCAAGCCTTCACCACGGGTGAAAATTATTGCATGGTTTTGGTTTTCGGGCTTTCCTTCTCCCAAAATTGCAGGGCCTGGAAGTTTTATCCGATAGATAACCTTGGAAACATAAAGATGTATTTATATGACCAATGTTATAGGCTTTTGAGAGGATTGATGACTGATGTGATGCAATGAATTGAGACTGACATTATAGAGGGTTTTGTAAATTTGTGTACCATTACCAGATATAATATAGATCACATTACCTGATCAAGATTTTGAATGGGGTCTGCAGATTCAGAATCCTTAGTGAGAGCAACCTTTACCAAAGTAGAATAATAAGCTGTCTCCATTTTCTTGTCTCCTACTCTATCTTCCACCTCATCAATATATGCTACACGGAGAGAAGAGTAGCTGCAAGAAGTGTAACCCTAGTAATGAGTTTACAGGTAAACAACTACTATTGTTTCGCAAAAAGTACTAAAACTAGAAAATGAGTATTTCATTACTAGAAAATGAGTATTTCATTGATATTATTATATTGTATTTTTAAGGTAAATGGTAGAAGCTCATTTACTTCCTCATTAGCTGCAATATGTCTTGGGCATTAGCAAGTGCAGCACGCTTATCATTTCCATATTGCTGGCATGAAACCACATAGGTGAATTTCATATTAGTAACTGCTTCACATTGAGCAAATAAGGACCTCTGCTGTATCTTCCATTGCTCATCATTTACTGACTCAGCTGCTTTGTATCCTTCCATGAGATCTGCAGAGTTGCGAATATTTTTTTTAGTAGCGTAGGGGAAAATGAGAATAAATATGTAAATGCAACAAACAAGAACCATAGTCCAGTCATAAACCCAGCTGTTAATAGAATCAATCAGCACTTCAGCATAATAAATAACAAGGTTGATGGGATGGCAGGAGGGAGGAAGCCATGCTAAGAAAACTGATATGGTCTATTACCTTCACGTTTGGCCATGTCTAAAAATGCTTCAAGATTCAAAGCTTTCTTGTAGTACATCATACCTCTAACTGTTTCAGAACAATCAAATAGTAAAAGATTAAGAATCAACAGATACAGACTGAAAGATTACAGCATTCATTTGAAAGGAAAACGAGTGACAGAAGTATTTGAGTTCTCCTGTGTATTCTCCTATGTACTCTCGAAAAGTAAGTATTTGACTTCAACAAATAAATGTTAATAAGTATCCAGTAGTACCTGTTCGAGCTAGTGTTTGGCCCCTGTATGAGGCCCATAGACGAAGCTCCTCCTTTAGTTCTTCGCTTTCTTCGCTCTCTTTAAGTTCTTCCTCCAAGCCAACCCTTTCCTTAAAATTTTTCCATTCATCTACATGTATAGGCATAACATGACATAGTAAACACCAGATGTTCCTGAACACACTTTATGTTCATACATGAAAAGGACAGAGTTGTGCCTCAACCTGGATAAATTTTTTGCAGGTAGAATAGGGTGGAAACTCCATCTTCATTTTCTTCCTCAAGCTCTTTTATAGAGAAAAGAACGGGTTCATTGTAATAAGGGGTCAATGCGCTGCAGATACAGACAAAATATCATCATTTATAGGCGCCAACAGCGAATTTATGACAGGGGAAAAGGAGTCAAGGAGAGGAAAATAACTTAAAAGTGAAAAGGAAAAAATGTATTCAATAATCATGTCTGTCTGTGATCTACTATGCTTCTGTTTTGCAAATTTCAGATGACATAGCAGTGAAGTATTTCAGTAAATTGACTACAAATAAAGAAAAAAATAATGCCTTCAGGAAAGGTATTCAAATTAACAGAGTAACTGTTCGAGAAGAGTTAGAGAGGCAAGTATCACAAGAACACTGGGCATATGACACAGTGCAAAAGTGATATGATATGAGCTTCAAGAAAATAATGACTGAGTTATTCACAAGTACTTACGAAAACGAGAGCATGTTTCGGACTTTGGGTGCATCAGGCATATCCATAAATAAGGAGTTGGTAAAAAAGGTAAGACGCCTTCTGGCTTCTAGATTTGAAGGAACATCCATAGCAGATTCCTTCACGGTAAGTAGTAGTTCCAGCCTTTTTATCTGGAGTGAAACGAATCATATAAGCAACAAAGCATTCAAGAACACTGCACAGAAAAGTCAACATGCATTCAATTTTGCAAAGTTTAATTATAGCTTAATAACCTTTTCTAGCCAAGCATCTGTGGTCGTGACTTGTAGGGGAAACTTGATAGCTCCATATGGTTGAAACAACTGATACTCTTTATCCCATGCGGTTGTGTCATCATGCTTTTGATATGAGCCTCCATGACTTGGCTCCAAAATACTGTCATGTTGCGAAAAAATGATTAGCTACAGAAAGTCAGGCAGAAGCCTACCCAACTTGCTTTGGACATAAAGTCTTTGTTGTTACTGCTGTTGTAGAAAGCCAGGACAAAAGAAAGCACGAGACATATATCAGCATCAGGATTTCCATCTTATCTTTGTGATTGGCATGTTTTTGGAGGGATTGCAAAATGCATGAATTCAGTATTTCTAGAACATTGTTTTAGCATAAACCATAGGATTCTAGAACAATAGCCCATGGCCAAAGAGAAGTCATGGCAAGAGTACTGCATATACTAGTAAAAAATTCAGTTTTCATGTTACTCGTCTCTAGGAGACCACAGGCTATTTTGATAGCTGCGCTTGTGGAAATCTATGGCACAAAGTCCATCCTTGTTTTAAGCTTTTGGGTGATACGGATGATGCTTGAAACTCAATATTGCAAACAATTTAACAGAAAAAGCTGTATATGGTTATTGCCTGAAATGGACATTGTCCACAGGATGTGAAACATTAAGTTAGCACAGTGAAGTGTCCCACACTTGGTAATATATGTACAAGCTTAAAACAATACTTGTACCTAAGTTGGTCGTCAAATATATCTCTTGTTACAACCTCCAGCATATCTTGAAAAATCTTTATTACAGCACTCCTGTCTTTCTCATCATTCTCCTTCTGATATCATAAAAAAGGATAAGATTAAGATGAATTAGACCAGTGGAATCTAGGGAATAAACATGAAGATAAACCAGATTAGATTCCATTTCTGTGTACAACAAACATTGAGTGATGCAATAACAGTAAATGTTTTGAAAAAGATAAAAGTATAATAGAAGCTTAGCAATCCAATCATTATCTGTTAGATAGGCAGATGGGCCTAGAGCCCGGTATGTATACGTTTTGTGCTGCCTTGGACTCCCAAGTCTGGCGCACCTGTAGATTGACTTATATTAGGCATGGATATCGGTGGTTGGTTCTGTCAATGCCTATACATAAACATGTATCGTGTTCCCCTATAATAACTCTTTTAGTTCTTTTTTTGAACGGGAAATACAGCAGGGAAGCCCCCACTGTAGGATTTTATTAAATAAAAACAGAAACCTGTACAAAAGATAGAGAAATAACAACAAACCAACCAGCCGGAGGGGTGAGGTAGCCACAGCGGGAAGGGAACCGCAGGCCAAAAACCAGGGAGGCCTAAGAGAGGAGATCTAAACAGAGGAGAAAAGCTACACGTTTATCATCTCTCATTCTAAACGCCTGAAGTTTGGCCTCTTCACAGAAGACGTTTTTCCAAGAAGAGAAAGAAGGCCGGCCTCTGTCAAATATGAAGTTGTTTCTCTGCTTCCAAATATGCCAGGCAGCAATGATGAAGGTCTCCATGAAGAAAGGATTTTGGTGCTGCTGTTTTGATTGTATCATCATTTGAAAGAATTCACTCTGAAGGTTCCATTGGATTCCCAAGTGCTGCCAACATTCCTGGCTGAAGGGGCAACTGAAAAATAGGTGGTGAGCAGTTTCCTCAACATTATTGCTGCAGAGAACACAGTTGTAATTATTGCCCTCTATTAGTTCTGCATATCAATCTTGCTTACATTGTAAGCCAAGCAAGGAAAGGTTTGAATGCTTCCTAAATGTTTGCACCATGGGTCTAATATTATGTAAAACAACCTTATTTTTTCCCTAACATAGGTAGGCATCATGCTATAAGTTCAGACAATATGCTACATTCTATGATATCCTATTCAATCCCCCGGTTAGCATGCGATGCTCGTCGTGCTAATAAATCCTCTCTTCTTAAAGCCCAAGTAGGACAAAGAAATGCAAGTAAATACCCTCGATTCATTCCTTTTATGCGAGTGGGAAAGCTAGCTAGAAATCAATGACAAGGAGTAGAGCCTAGAGCAAAAGGGCCAGGCGTCAGGTTAGTTAAAGCAAGAAAGTCAATGCTGGATGAGTTGTTAGGAATGGCTCAACCCAAGCAGCGCTAACCCTGTCTTTCCCAAAAAGTATCGTCTTGTTTACTTTCCCTACAGGTGTCTCTAGTATTCATTGTTGTAAAAACCCAAGGTATCAAAAGCACAAGCATAACACTACATCGAACATGCTCTGTTGGTGTGACCATAGCTGTCCATTGTTTTAAACAAAACATTAATGAATGATTTCAAAGAGTTTCCTGAAGTTAGCTAGCTTTGCACTGGTTCCTAAGAGAGTATCAAAACAGAGAACAGTAAAGGAGTTGGTACTCTTGGGGATTTTCAAAGAGTGGAATTTACAGCAGCAAATCTGCTTATGATGCGCTTTTTCATCGGTACAACAAGATTTGCACCATGGAAGCAGATTTGGAGAAGCTAGGCCCCATAAAGTGCAAGTTCTTGATTTGGCTTGCAGTGAATAATAGATGCTGGACAGCAGACCATCTTGCGAAGCGTGGCTTGCCACAACCTGCTGTTTGCCCTCTAGGTGAACCCAAAAGCTTGTTGGAGGTAACACAGACTTGATTAGCCTGAACAGCCACAAACCCCAGGCCGTCTCCTTGATTATATATAGAGATAGACATTGCATTGATTACAAACAGCTCACTAGAGCATAGCTAATCAGATAGGTGCCTTGGCAGCCGTACACACCTCTTGGGCTGCCCAAGGTCTTTAATGACTATAATTAACTAGCATAGTTATCTAGGAAGTGCTTAGGAAGCAGGGCTTATTAACTACATTTCTCCCCCTAAGACCTGCTTCAACTAATCTTGATCTCCTTGATCCCAATCCTGCTCCTCATCTCTTCCAGCTTGGTTTTGCCCAAGGCTTTAGTCAGTATATCAGCGAGCTGATCTGCAGTGGGAATGAACTCTGTCTTGATGCTACCTTCTTCCACACAATCTCTGATGAAATGATGCTTGATTCTAATATGCTTGCTCCTGTCATGGAAAACAGGATTCTTTGCCAAAGCCAGAGCAGACTTATTGTCTACTCTGAGTTCCACCACCTCAACTTTTCTTCCCAACAAATCTGCAAACAGTCTTGACAACCACAAAGCTTGGGTTGCAGCTGTTGTCATTGCCACATATTCAGCCTCACAGCTAGACAGAGCAACAACTCTCTGTTTGACAGACTGCCAGCTGACCAGGCTGGTTCCAAGGAAGAACAAACATCCAGTTGTGCTTTTGCTTGAATCAACATCTCCAGCCAAATCTGAATCACTGTAACCCACAAACCTTGCTTTGCCTGTTGTTCTGGTGTAGCAGAGCCCATGATCTAGAGTACCAGCCAGGTATCTCAAGATCCTCTTCACAGCCTGAAGATGTTCAGTTGTTGGCTTCTCCAGAAATCTGCTAACATACCCTATAGCAAAAGCCAAATCTGGTCTTGTGTGCACTAGGTATCTCAAGCTGCCAACCAGTCTTTTGTACTGAGTTGGATTTACTTCCTTTGCTATGCTTTCCTTGCTCAATTTCAACCTTTCTTCCATGGGTGTGGTGGCTGGATTACAACCTGCCATACCACCAAGCTCAAGTATCTTCTTAGCATAATGGGTTTGCTTCAGAGTGATGCTCCCCTCTGATTGTCTCACCTCAACTCCCAGATAGAAAGACAGAAGACCCAAATCACTCATTTCAAAGGTTTGCTTCATCTTTACCTTGAAAGCTTCAATCTTCTGCTGGTTGACTCCTGTGATGATCAAATCATCAACATAGACTCCAATTACCAGTAGGGAGTCACCTGATCCCTTCCTGTACATAGCAGCTTCATACACATTCTGCTCAAAACCCATCTGCTTGAGAGTCAAGTCAAGCTTGGCATTCCATGCCCGAGGAGCCTGTCTTAGGCCATACAGAGCCTTGTGCAGCCTGTACACTTTCTTCTCTCCTGGTACTACAAAACCTGGAGGCTGTGTAACATAAACCTCCTCCTGGAGTTCTCCATTCAAAAATACAGACTTCACATCCATGTGATGTACTGCCCATCCCTCTTGTGCTGCTAGGGCAAGCAAAACACGCACTGATTCCATCCTTGCAACCGGTGCAAAAGCATCTTCATAATCAACTCCTTCCTGCTGCACAAAACCACGGGCCACAAGTCTTGCCTTGTGCCTAATTACAGCTCCATGTTCATCCTTCTTCAGCTTAAACACCCATTTCAGTGAAATTGGACGGTGACCAGGACGGGGAGAAACAAGTTCCCAAGTCCCATTCCGCTCTACTGATCTCAGCTCCTCCTTCATCGCTGCTTGCCAATCTGGATCAGCTTTGGCTTCTTCATAGCTTGTAGGCTCACCAGAATGGGTGAGATTCAGTTCTGCAAACAGCCGCTGCGCCGGCGGAGGGGTTGGCTTATCACCAATAATGTCATGAATCTTCCGATAGCGGAGTTCTTCATCGTCGTGGCAGGCATCCACCCTTTCATCATCATCCTCCAGGGGGGGTCACATGCTCAACCTGAGGACTTGCTGGAGCTGGTGTAGGTGTTCTGGACGACGCAGGCGCCTCTGCCTCCGCTGCGGGCTCCTCTGCTTCCGCTGCAGGCTCTCCTGCATTCACCGGAGAGAAACCAGGCGATGCAGGATGTGGCGGAGGAGATAGTGAAGGCGACGCTGAACTTCCTACTTCAGGGAGTTCCTCCGCCCATGGGAATTCAACAGTAAACTCACTGCTCGCTGCTTCTAGTGTGCCTGCTGCCGGTGATGCCCAGTCCCAGCCGCGGCCTTCGTCGAACACCACATCGCGGCTGACACGCACGCGCTGGGACACTGGATCATAGATACGGTATGCCTTGGCCCCTTCCGCATAGCCGATAAACACGCCAGCCTCGCCGCGGTCATCGAGCTTGCGAAGCTGAGTAAGCCGCCGGGTATAAGCCACACAGCCAAAGACCTTGAGGTGGCCGACTGTTGGTGCCCGGCCGTGCCACGCCTCATAAGGAGTGGCATTCTTCAGCGCCTTCGTCGGGGATCGATTCAGAATGTGCACAGCCGTCATCACAGCCTCCCCCCAAAACCGAGAGGGCATCTGGCGTTGCTTGAGCAAAGCTCGTGCCATGGCCACCACTGTTTGGTTCCTGCGCTCAACAACACCATTCTGTTGCGGTGAATAAGGGGCACTGAAATGCCGTTTAATACCTTCATCAGCGCAGTATGCAGTAAACTCCGCGACAGTGAATTCGCCGCCATTGTCGGTGCGCAGGACCTTCAACTTGCGCCCGCTTTCCACCTCTGCTGCCACCTTGACCTTCTTAATTGCTTCTGCTGCTGCGTCCTTGGATGGCAGCAACACAGCCCACATAAAGCGGGTGGCGTCATCGACGAGCAGCAAGATATAACGGTTGCCCGCCGGTGTCGCTGGTGTGACCGGACCGCACAGGTCACCGTGCACCAGCTCAAGCTGATTCTGGGCACGGTATGCTGCTGCAGCCGGAAAAGAACGCCGCCTCTGCTTGGTGGTAACGCAGGTGTCACACACCTGCTCAACATGGTCAACCACCGGCATCCCGCGCGCCATCTCCTCCTTGCTGAGTCGCCGGAGTGCATCGAAGTGCAGATGGCCGAAACGCTCGTGCCACTGCCACGCCTCTTCATCCTTGCGTGCCGCGAGACAGAGAGGTTGTGCAGCCTCAAGATGCAGAATATACAACCTATTCTTCCCTCTGTGTACCTTGGCGAGCAGACGGCGGCTCTTGTCCCAAATGCGAAGCACGCCATCGTCAATCACAACCTTGGACCCTCCTTCATCAAGCTGTCCCAGACTTAGGATAGAGTTATTCAGCGCCGGAATGAAGTAGACGCCATGAAGAACCCTCTGCTCACCGGTCTTGGCTTGGAAAACAATAGACCCGACGCCCTTGATCTCTACCTTCGACGCGTCCCCGAACCGGACCGTTCCTCGAACGCCAGTGTTCAGATCAGCAAAGAACTCTTGGCGCCCAGTCATGTGATGCGTCGCGCTGGAGTCCAGGTACCAACCGCTGTCCACCTCTTCTTCGTCCACGCCGAGATACGCGCGAGCACGTGGCTCGGAGAACTCGACATGCTGCGCCGTGTAGCTGTGCGCCAGCGTGCTCTGTTCCAGGCTAATGAAGCCATGTGCCAGAAACAGAGCGCCATCTTCATCGCACTCGGCGTACTGGGCGCGCGCCTCATGCCTTCCTTGGTTCCCGCCACGCTGCCCAGCCTGATTTCCGCCGCCACGACCTCCACCACGATTGCCACCGCTGCGGCCAGCACGGTTTCCACCTCCACCGCCGCGCTCTGCATCTTCACGGCGCGGCTGGGGACACTCACGTGCCCAGTGGCCCTCCTGGTTGCAGTTGAGGCAGGTGTTGGGGCCGACGCGGCCAGCAACATTGCCATCTCCTCGTCCGCCACCACGTCCACCGCCTCTATCTCGTCCTCGTCCACCACCGTGGCTACGTCCACCGCCACCGCGCTGGTTCCTGAATCCAGAACCACCGGCATCATCTCCCTTCTTCTCCTTCCTCCAGCGCGCTCTCCACTGCTCCTCGGTGTACAGCAGCTTGCCGTTGATGGCCACCGGCTCGGTCAGCGCTTGTTCCTCGCGATTATCCACCGCCTTGAGCCTTCCAGTCACCTCCTCAAGAGTGAGCACCTCAAAGTCGAGGAACTGCTCAATGGCGACAACAATTTGCGCGTACTTGGCTGGCACCGTGCGCAGAAACTTCTCCACCACACGCTCCTCAGTGATGTCCTTGTCACCATGAATGACAAGCTGCTGGTGTAGAGTTGACAGACGCAGGGCGAAATCCTCCACTTGCTCGCCGGGGTTGACGCCGATGTTCTCCCAATCGCGGCGTAGGCGCTGCAGCGTTGCTCGACGGACCCGGTCCACGCCGATGCGAGTCACAGCGATGGCGTCCCACGCCTCCTTCGCCGTAGCCTTGTCGAGGAGTGGGATGCCCATCTCCTTGGGCACGGCCCCGACAATCACCTCCAGTGCACGCCTGTCATCGCGAAACTGGACAGGGCCGCCCTCGATGGCGTCCCAGAGATCGCGCGCCTGCATCCTCAGCTTCATGGTCTGACTCCACTCGTAGTAGTTCGACTTGTCCAGCATCGGCCACGATGTGCTGCTACCGGAGTCGCGGTACACCACTCTGCCGTGCGGTGATTCGTAGCGACCGCCGCCGCGGCCGCGCCTCCGGTCCCGCAGTGGTGACTGCGAGCGCCTCCTGTCTCGCGACGGAGTCCGCAGCCCCCGATTCCTGCTCTCCGCCTCCTCTTCCTCCTCCTCTGCATCCTCTTCTTCTCCCTTCTCAGCAGCAATTTCGGCCCGCAGCTCCTGCGCCGTCCTTGCTGCCGCCTCTGCAGCAGCCGCCGCCTGCTTTGCTGCCTGGACTGCCAGCGCTACTGCTTCCTCTGCAGCCTTCAAGCGCGCGGCACGGCCGGAGGAGTCGCCCAGCTCTCCATCGCCGGTTCCCTTGGCCTTGAGCCTGGCAGCGCGCTCAGCAGAGGTCGACATGGGGTGGAGAAGGTGAGGAGTTGGCCTCGTGGCTCTCTGGTGTCTAACCTAGCTCTGATACCAAATGTTGGAGGTAACAGACTTGATTAGCCTGAACAGCCACAAACCCCAGGCCGTCTCCTTGATTATATATAGAGATAGACATTGCATTGATTACAAACAGCTCACTAGAGCATAGCTAATCAGATAGGTGCCTTGGCAGCCGTACACACCTCTTGGGCTGCCCAAGGTCTTTAATGACTATAATTAACTAGCATAGTTATCTAGGAAGTGCTTAGAAAGCAGGGCTTATTAACTACAAAGCTTAAGCCATTGGGAAGAGGTGGGCAATCCACTTATTCACTTCAACATCTAGCACCTTTTGATAACAGAATAACAGATGGACATTTAAATACTTCTCTATATTGATAGCTAGTTCTGTTGTTAGAGTATATTTGGTAGTTAGGATATTGTAATCTCATACTGCCATATGTATCTGGGGAGGGTCAACACAAAAGGGTCAATGCAAATATCCCATGTGTTATACGCAATCTACTTCTCTTTAATTCGATGTTAGGGTTTGGCAGCGATGACTTGCAGCTGGTGGGGTTTGGGTTTGCCGTTTCGGCCATGCTTCTGATGTTAGGATTTTTGCTGATTTTCCTTAAATTAACAATGCAAGTGTTAGGTTTTCGGGCCCGGTTTTCCTTATAAACTAAAGACAGAGCTCCTGTCAATTGCGTTAAAAAAAAGTATATAGGTTATACATACCAAGTATTTTACCAACTCAACAAACTTGGAGTAGAGATCTGGCAGGGCACGCATGTTCAAATCTGCAATAACTTTGTCCTCAGAGATGCATTTTTCAACTTCTGCAAATATCTTATTTATGACCCTGAAAGCACATAAATAAACACCATCAAGTAGGCCATGGATCAGTAAATTATTTCTTCAGAGTTTAATAGATGAAATATAGGAGGGACCTTTTCTCTGGTTCGCCCTGTACAAGGTCATTGATGATATTCTTAAATGATGCATAACATTCCTCAATTGCACACTTAAAATAATAATCATTCTCAAGCCTCTTTTTCAGATCTCGGTCTTTGCCATTGCTATCTTTAGCCATGTCAACTGCTACCGGGATCTGACATTCATGATGTTAACAACAGGTCAACCCTTTTTAACTTACAAACAAAATATGAATGAACATTGCCTCTAACATGATGTAATACAAAGAATAACAACAACAACAAAGCCTTTAAATGTAATACAAAGAATAAAGCCATAAAAATTAAAAAGCAGATAAAAATTAAAAAGCAGATAATAACCTTGCTGGCAAGTAAAAATGGAGGCCACTGCATGACACCAAGGGCCTGATCAGACACATAAGGAACAAGTAGCAGCTCCTTCTCCCTAAATAAAAAAATGTGGGTATCAACTTAGGTCAGGAAAAACAAATCGAGCTGGAAATTAAGTTTACCCATATAATCCAATCACCTGTTGTCTATAAGATCTTCATCTCGAAAGCTGGTGATAATTTCATTCCACATTTGTGCAAACCTTGCTGCTATATTCTCCTTGTCTGCATGTTCCATCTAAAAAGTAGCATCAATAACAAAAAAATATACACAGAATTAGCAATCAAGCCATTTGAAGTTTGCAGAAATATATTAAGAGTACAAATGGCACCTCTTTGAAACGATTGTGTAAGTAAGACCTCAGACCTTTCTTCCTTTTTGTATCAGATGTTTCAACAGGAATTAAGCATGAGTTAAAGGCTAAAGGTATTGAATCAAAGCGAGATCGCAGCATCCCCAGTGTACGAATCTGTCTCACCCAAAAAAAATGAAAGGTTTGCTTTTTATCAAATGTTTCAACCAAAATTAGATGCACATAAGAGGCTAAAGGTATTGAATTAAACAAAGTCACCACACCCAGTGTCTGAATCTGTCTCTTCAGGTAAATGTGATAGAATTCTTTGCAAAACTGCAATTAGTCATTTGAAGTACACAAAATCATTGTGTAATCAGAAAGTCATAGATCTATTCAGGGTAATCTATCACTTTTTAGATATCTTTTTGAGTTACTCCTGACCCCTGAACTTATTGAGCACATTCCGTTCACCAGAATTAGTTAAACGAACAGCAAGAAATCCCTTATCAGGGTTAGTCAGAGACTCACAAGTACTAGGATTTACTGCATGGGTAAGATTCTAATAAAGACACTTCCTAAATTGATGTGTTGTTACTTCCTATATTCGCTAGATAATTTCTGCCAAAAGATCATTTGTACCATAAAGAAATCTGAAAATAAATCTTTTGTGCATGATTCGTATGTAGAAAAAAGTCAACAAGAAAAATACCTCTCCGAGTCGTTGGAAAGCACCGTAAATTCCACCAAGCAGAGTGGAGAAGATTGTATACCAAATTTGTGTATCCATGAAATATACCTGTAAAGAAAACAAAAATGCACGAAAATCAATGTCGTCCTCCTACACTGCTCAAGTCCACATAATACACATTTATTTAATAGGAGACAAACAATTTAACTTCCTGTTTTCAGGAGAAAACAATATGTGTGGTCATAAGAAGACCTTAAATTCTCGAGAAAAGCAAAGGAGAAGGTCCTACCAGAATGATTGGGGCCCAAAGTGCAATAACAACACCGATGTTGCTCTTTTCTGCACAATAAACTTTGGTATCGGTACAATTGAATGAGCACGAAATATTGTTCGAAAAACATACATACCTCTTGGGAAAAATTCATGCCACCGGAAAGTACGTATGGGGGTCTTCATGATAACCTTGGTGGGTTCAACAAGAGGTTTGATCTATAGGAACAAACATAACTGAGTTGGAGACATAGTTCATTCATAAACATATGTGTTTGAAATAGTAAATAACAATTAGTTCAATTTTCTCTGACTGGCTTACACGACAAGGGCCATTTACTGCTATGAAAAATGGAATTGGCCAACATTTATTTATTGACAGTTCATGCAAATGCATGGGCAAGCACATACCATATATACATATGGATTTAGTGTAGTTACTATTACCAAGCCGTCCAATGAGGCCTGTTCTTCTGATCTCATATCTTTCCAGTGCAATGATGGAACAACATATATAGGGACAGAGAGAATAATGGCTTTCACAATTTAGGCATGTGAGGACTGAGGTTGAATAACTGTAGCTTCAATTTTTTCTGAAGAAAACTCAACTAAGCATGTTGCATCCACTAACCACCAGACTTCTGCAACACACTACCTCAAAGTCAAACATCACTAATAACCTGTAACAGATGTTTTACGATAAAAAAAACCTGTAACAGATGCAACATGGGCAGCATTTTTAAGCCATGTTAATATGTAATAGTTTTGTCTACTAACAATATACCTCGCATTGCACAGGCGAGGGTAAGGCTTGCCACTGACACCCTTCCCCAGACCCCGCACAGCTCGGGAACTCTCTGCACTGGGTACGTCTTTTTTTTTATATATATCATGCTCTATCTTAAGAATATGAAAGTGAACTTCAATGTACTGGTTATGTGAATCTTCAAAAAATGACAAATAATAATAATAATAAAAAAACTCGACCTGCGGGGGGATGACGGCCCTGGGGTTTTCCCTTAAGAAGAAGATCTTCTCACACAGATCGAGAAAACCCCCGAACCCCCGCCCCCATCCTGACGCAGTGGTACCGTAACCCTGTGAGAACCGGGCCGGGGCCTAACTGCGCTTTGGCACCTAGGGGCGGGCGAGGGGATTTTTTTAACCTCAGCCTGAAATTCGCTCCCACGGGGAGTCGAACTCAGTGATAGAAGCCAAAGGCTGAGATTGATTAGCTTAATGAATGATTACAGCAGAGGTGTTACATATATATAGAGAGTACAAGAGAGCCCAAAGGGTCTGGCCAGCCTGGAGGCGGCGCCCCAAGGGGCCAGTCTAGCCTAGGGAATTGGCAACAATAAATAGGGACTAATAACTCTAACACCCCCCGCAGTCGGAACGTTGTTGGGACGAACGTTCAGGCTGGAGCGAAAATCCATGAAGACCGAGGAGGGAAGACCCTTGGTGAAGACATCGGCGAACTGCGACGTGGTGGGAACATGAAGCACACGGACAGCCCCAAGGGCGACCCGTTCCCGAACGAAGTGGAGGTCGATCTCCATGTGCTTGGTGCGCTGATGTTGAACGGGGTTGGTAGAGAGGTAGACGGCGCTGACGTTGTCGCAGTAGACGAGGGAGGCAGAGGCCAGCGGGTGATGCAGCTCCTGGAGAAGTTGCCGCAGCCAGGAGGCTTCAGCCACGCCGTTAGCAACAGCGCGGTATTCGGCCTCGGCACTTGAGCGCGAAACCGTGGGTTGGCGCTTGGAGGACCAGGAGATGAGGCTGCCACCGAGGAAGACAGCGTAGCCGGAGGTGGAGAGGCGGGTGTCAGGGCAGCCGGCCCAGTCAGCGTCGGTGTAGACCACGAGCTGAGTCGGAGCAGAGCGGGGAATGACAAGGCCAAAGTCAAGAGTGCCCTGAAGGTAGCGAAGGATCCGCTTGGCAGCCACAAGATGAGCTTCCCTGGGATCATGCATATATAGGCAGACTTGTTGAACAGCGTAGGCGATGTCAGTGTTAGTCGCTGAATTCTCACTCTTGGTAGTAGGAGAATTCTTACTCTCATCGAGAGAGGATGACACTAGGAGTTGGGGCAATTTTCTTGTCTATTTCTCACACAAGCTCACACAAATGCCATACCAACCTGAGGGGTTGGGGTTACATATTTATAGGCTGCTAGCCAGCCAAGGATATGCCAAGATGTTAGTCTAAGATGCTAGTCTAAGATGCTAATATGCTGTCCTAGCTAAGATGCTGTCCTCTAGTCTAAGATGCTGTCCTCTAAGATGCTGTCCTAAAAACAGAAAAACAGCCACAAGGACCATGTGAGCATCACAGCCCCATAAAGACCAGCCACACATGAGACTTATCCATCATTCTCCCCCTAAGTCTTGTGCGTCGTCTTGTGGGAGAGTTGAACTATCCCGGTCCTGGAGCAGAGCTCAAGGAACTTGATCCTCCCAAGGGGCTTGGTGAGCAGGTCCGCAAGCTGGTCCTTGGTGTTGATGTAGCTCGCCTTGATGCTCCCTTCCTCCAAACAGCCTCGGATGAAGTGGTACCTCGCCCGGATGTGCTTGCTGCGTTCGTGGAACACGGGGTTCTTTGCCAGGGCCAGAGCGGACTTGCTGTCCACCCTGAGCTCCACCGCTCTAGTATCTCTGCCGAGGAGATCACCAAGCAGTCGAGCGAGCCAGAGCGCCTGAGTCGAAGCGGTGGAGGCCGCTATGTACTTGGCCTCGCAGCTGGACAGGGCCACCACCTGCTGCTTGATCGACTGCCAGCTAACGAGGCACTTGCCGAGGAAGAAGAGGATCCCGCTCGTGCTCTTGCTGGTGTCGATGTCGCCGGCGTGGTCGCTGTCGTTGTACCCGACGAAGTGTGCCGCCCCAGGGCACCTCGGGTAGTAGAGGCCGTGGTCGAGAGTCCCCGCAACGTAGCGGATGATCCTCTTCACAGCCTGCTGGTGCTTCGTCGTCGGTCGCTGCATGAACCGACTAACGTAGCCGACGGAGAATGCCAAGTCCGGCCGTGTGTGGGCGAGGTAGCGAAGGCTCCCCACGAGACGCCGGTACTGCGTAGTGTCCACCAACTCCGTCGTGCTGTCGCGGCTCAGCTTCAGCCTCTCCTCCATCGGAGTGAGAGCTGGGTTGCAGTCGGTGAGCCCAGCTAGCTCAACGACGCGCTTGGCGTAGGCGGTCTGTCGAAGCGTGATCCCAGAGTCATCCTGGTGTACCTCGATTCCCAGGTAGAAGGAGAGAGGCCCTAGGTCACTCATCTGGAAGGTGGCCTTCATCTCTTCCTTGAATGCCGCCACCTCCGCATCCTTGGTGCCGGTGATCACCAAGTCGTCGACGTAGACACCCACCAGCAGGGCATTACCTCCATTGCCCCGTCGGTAGATGGCCGCCTCGTGTGTGCTTTGCTCGAAGCCCATCCCCTTTAGCGTGGAATCCAACTTGGCATTCCACGCCCTCGGTGCCTGCCGCAAGCCATAGAGGGCCTTGCGCAGGCGGAGCACCTTGCCCTCCTTCAAGTCGCCGTTAAGGAACGCCGACTTGACGTCCATGTGATGAACACGCCAGCCCTCCTGGGCAGCTAGCGCGAGGAGTCGCACGGACTCCATCCGTGCCACGGGAGCAAAGGCGTCGTCGAAGTCGACCCCCTCCTGCTGCACGAAACCTCGTGCCACCAAGCGAGCCTTGTGCTTCACGATGGCGCCGGCTTCATCCCTCTTCAGCTTGTACACCCACTTAAGGGTGATCGCGCGGTGGCCATGAGGAAGGTCAGCAAGCTCCTAGGTGCGCTTCTTCTCAATCGCATCCATCTCCAACTGCATCGCGACGCGCCATGCCGCGTGTCTCTCGGCCTCTGCGAACGACCGAGGCTCGCCGTCGTCACATGCAAGGTGCAACTGCGCCTCCAGGTCCTCCAGGTCGTGAGGCACCAGTCCCGGCACCAACTGGTCGCCGAGAAGGTTCTCCATCGTACGGTACCGCAACGGCTCGCCGTCGTGGTACGCGTCGATGCGCTCCTCGTCGTGAGAGAGCGGAGTAGCGAGCTCAACCGGGCTGTGCTCGACACGAGCTGGTGTTGGAGTAGACGTGCCCGGAGAGGTGCCTGTCGGTGCTGGAGTGCGTGGCGTTGCCGGCTGTGGTGAAGCCGGCGAAGAACTTATCGCAGCCGAGGTCCTGGCTGGAGAGCGTGGAGCTATCGGAGTAGCAGGCGCCGGGGTCGGTGGAGGCTCGGGGACTGGGGTAGACGCGCTCGCCGAAGAAGAGCTGCCTACTCCCCCAGCTCCCTCGAAGTGGACGTACTCGACAGTGAAGTCGTCGTACGTCGGAGCCGAGCCATCGTCCACCGCCTTGTCCCACGCCCATCCTCGCCCTTCGTCGAACACAACGTCGCACGCCGTGCGCACACGCTGTGTCTTCGGGTCGAGGATCCGGTAGGCCTTCGAGCCCTCCGCGTAGCCGATGAACACTCCCGGAGTGCTCCTGTCGTCGAGCTTGCTGATGTGGCCAAGCTCCTTGGCGAACGCGAGGCAGCTGAAGACCCGCAAGTGGGAGACCGTCGGCTTGCGCCCATGCCAAGCCTCGTACGGCGTCCTGCCGTCGAGCGCCTTGGTAGGCGAGCGGTTGAGGATATAGACGGCCGTCACCACCGCCTCTCCCTAGAAGACAGCCGGCATCCCCCTCTGCTTGAGGAGGGCCTGAGCCATCCCCACAACCGTCTGGTTGCGCCGCTCGACGACGCTGTTCTGCTGCGGGCTGTACGGCGCGGAGTAGTGGCGCTGAATGCCCTCGTCAGCGCAGTACGACGCGAATTCAGCGGCCGTGAATTCGCCGCCGTTGTCGGTGCGCAGCACGCGCAGCTTGCGGCCACACTCCGCCTCCGCAGCAGCCTGCGCGCGTCTGATGGCGTCCGCAGCCTTTCCCTTGCTGCCGAGGACCATCACCCACATGTAGCGGGAGAGGTCGTCGACGAGCAGCAGGAAGTAGCGTCGTCCTCCCGGTGTGGCCGGTGTCACCGGGCCACACAAGTCCCCGTGCACGAGCTCGAGCCTCTCCTTGGCTCGAAAGCTCGCCCGCTGGGGAAAGGGGAGTCGCCTCTGCTTCGTCAACACGCAGACGTCGCAGAGCTGCTCCACATGGTCGAGGCACGGCAGGCCTCGCACCATCTCCGTGGCACTGAGCCGCTTCAGGGCCTCAAAGTGAAGGTGCCCGAAACGCTCGTGCCACTGCCACGCCTCGTCGTCCCGACGAGCAGCGAGACAGAGGGGTTGTGCCACCTGCACGTTAAGGACGTAGAGTCGATTTGCGCTTCTGGATACCTTGGCAAGAAGGCGACGACGACGATCCCAAATCCTCATGACTCCGTCCTCAACCACCACGCGCGAACCGTTCTCATCCAGCTGTCCCAAGCTGATGATGGAGTTCCTCAACGCGGGGATGTAATAGACTCCGGTGAGCAGCCTGTGCTCACCAGACACGGCGGTGAAGATGATGGAGCCGACGCCCTTGATCTCCACGCCGGAGGCATCCCCAAACTTGACGGAGCCTCGGACGCTAGAGTCAAGCTCGGTGAAGAACTCCCGTCGACCGGTCATGTGATGGGTGGCGCCGGTGTAGAGGCACCACCCGTCAGTCTTGTCGTTGCTGGAGCTGTCGCCGAGGAGGGCGTGTGCTTTTGGCTCGTCAAGGTGGAGGAGAGCCGCTGCGACCGGTGCCGCTGGAGGTAGCTCGATGCTGGCATGTGCCATGAACAGAGCCGGCTCCTCCTCCGCCTGTGCGACGTGGGCCTGGCCGCGTCGTGGCTGTCGACAGTCCTTGGCCCAATGGCCAAGCTGGCCGCAGTTGCGGCAGGCGTCGTGTCGTGCCGGCTTGTGCCTGCTGGCGGCGCCACCCTGGGCGCCTCTGCGGGCATCACCCTCGGCATGTCCTCGCGCCCTGGCCTGGGCGTCTCTGTGCGCCTTGCGTGGCTTGCCACGCTTGCGGCTGCCTGTCGCGGAAGAAGGCTCCCCCTTCCTCCGGTCACCTTGGCTGGCAAGCCACTGCTCCCAAGTGAGGAGGAGCTTCCCGCCAGTGGTGATGGGCCCCGAGAGGGACTGTGGCTCATCGCTGTCGACGACCTTGAGGCGACCTATCGCCTCCTCGATCGACATTGTGGAGAGATCCAGCAGAGACTCGATCGAGCGAGCCATCTGCTTGTACTTCTCGGGGACGCAGCGGAAGAGCTTTTCGACAGCTCTCTCCTCGCCGTAAGTGTCGTCGCCGAACTGCACCATCTTCTGCAACAGAGTGTTGAGACGGAGAGCAAAGTGATCAACGTCCTCACCTGGCTTGAAGGCCAGGTTCTCCCACTCCTTGCGAAGTGTCTGCAGTGTGGACTTGCGGGCGCGGTCGCTGCTGATGCGTGCCGCAGCGATGGCGTCCCAAGCCTCCTTGGCAGTCCGCTTGCTGGTAAGCGAGAACTACATCTCGGGCGGGACTGCAGCGATGAGAGCATCCAGCGCCCGTCGATCTAGGTCGTAGTCGACGTCGCCATACCGGACTGCCTCCCACATGTGTCGCACCTGGAGCTTTACCCTCATCACCGCAGCCCACTCGACGTAGCTGGTCTTGGTGAGGGTAGGCCACCCACCGCTGGGACCGACGTCCCTGACAACAGCCTGGAGCCCGTGGTAACCACGGTACCGATCCGGGGAGAGAGAGCCACGCTGCCTGTGAAGGCCGCGCTCTCCATCGACCCGTCGGTACCGATCCAGGGAGAGAGAGCCACGCTGCCTGTGAAGGCCGCGCTCTCCATCGACCCGTCCGCCACTATTGCCGTGCGCGCCTCCTCCAGGAGCGCCGCCGCCGTGCGCGCCTCCTCCAGGAGCGCCACCGGCGCGTCCGCGCCTGTCTGGGCTGCCGCCGCGCTCGTGGGCGTGCGCGGCTGCCCCAGGAGCGCCACCGCCGTGCGCGCCTCCTCCAGGAGCGCCGCCAGCGCGTCCGCGCCTGTCTGGGCTGCCGCCACGCTCGTGGACGTGCGCGGCTGCCCACTGCGCCGCCCGCGCTCGCGCTGCCTCCCTCTCTAGCAGCTCGAGGTCCACGTCGGCGGTGTCGTCAGCGGAAATGGAGCTGCCGATGCTGCCGCGCAGAGCCTCGACCTCCGCCGCCGCCGCCGCCGCTTCCGCCTCCGCTCTGGCTGCTGCCAGCTCCGCCGCTGCCAGCCTCGACGCCCTTGCCGCCGCCGCAGCGGTCTCTGCCGCCGCTCGCTCGCGTTCCTCTGCCGCGGCAAGTTCGGCCTCCTGCCGACGCCGCGTGCTCGAGGCGACCGAGCGCTGAGACTGCCCTGCGGACATGACGCGCTACCGGGGGGCTGCTACGTGGGGAGAGGGCTGCTTCAGACGAGCTGGGAGAGGAGTGAATAGGAGCGGCCGGAGGAGCTGCTGCTGCCAACAGCTGGGGCTGTTGTGGGGCTGGGAGAGAAGATGAGCAAGAGATGCTCAGGCTACAGGATAATACGGCTTTGATACCAGTTGTTAGTCGCTGAATTCTCACTCTTGGTAGTAGGAGAATTCTTACTCTCATCGAGAGAGGATGACACTAGGAGTTGGGGCAATTTTCTTGTCTATTTCTCACACAAGCTCACACAAATGCCATACTAACCTGAGAGGTTGGGGTTACATATTTATAGGCTGCTAGCCAGCCAAGGATATACCAAGATGCTAGTCTAAAATGCTAATATGCTGTCCTAGCTAAGATGCTGTCCTCTAGTCTAAGATGCTGTCCTAAAAACAGAAAAACAGCCACAAGGACCATGTGAGCATCACAGCCCCACAAAGACCAGCCACGCATGAGACTCATCCATCAGTCAGGTCGGGTGAAAGTCAGGTACTGAAGGGCACCAGCAAGGCTACGGTATGCTATAGGATCAGCAACAGCAGGGCCGGCAGCAGCAGAGACCTTAGCACAAGTGTCAACGGGGGTAGAGCATGGCTTGCAGTCACTCATGCCGTGGCAAGCAAGAATGTCCAGGGTGTACTGACGTTGTGAGAGAAATAGAGTGTCCCGGTTGCGTTGAACAGCTATGCCAAGGAAATGGTGCAGAGGACCAAGATCTTTCATGGCGAATTCTTGTTTGAGTGCAGCGATGACCCGGTGTAAGATTTGCTGAGAAGATGCAGTGAGCACGATATCATCCACATAGAGGAGTAGATAGACTGTCTCAGTACCGCGCCGGTAGATAAACAGAGAGGTGTCAGACTTGGCTTAGGTAAATCCCAGAGTCAGCAGAAAGGAGGCAAACCGGCTATACCATGCGCGCGGTGCCTGCTTCAAACCATAGAGTGGCTTGTTGAGTTTGCAAACATGTTCAGGGAGAGTAGGATCAACAAAGCCAGCGGGCTGTGAGCAGTATACTGTTTCGGACAGAGTGCCATGAAGAAAGGCATTCTTCACATCTAAGTTGATGGATCGGCCAATCCCTAGAATGAGCCAGAGTGATGACTGTGCGAACTGTAGCAGGCTTGACAACAGGGCTGAATGTTTCATCATAATCAACACCGGGCTGTTGAGTAAACCCGCGAAGAACCCAGCGAGCCTTGTATCTGTCCAGAGAGCCATCAACATGAAATTTGTGCTTGAAAATCCATTTACCGGTGACAACATTTGCCTTGGGAGGACGAGGAACGAGGTCCCAAGTGTGGTTGTCGGAGAGAGCAGCAAATTCCTCTTCCATGGCCTGGCGCCAGTGAGGATTGGCAAGAGCATCGCGACACGTGCGCGGGAGCGGGGAGAGGACCTCGGCGTGCAGACCGAAGCAAGGCTGCCGGAACCCGATCTTCCCACGGGTAGCCATACCATGGGAATTGGCGATAGGTGGGATGGGAACAACCCCACTTGGAAGCTGGGGGCCGTGCTTGACATAGTGCGGTGGAGATGGGACGATGCTGGAGCGTCGAAGAGCGGGAGCCTCAACAGAAGGCTCGGTCGTCGGGCTTGGTGCAGGAGGACGCCGGTGGTAGACGTGGATGATGGGCGGCCTGTGGACCGGCACCTGTACAGGGGGTGCTGAGGGTGCCGAAACATCCTGCACAGGGGGTACAGGAGGCACTGTGGGCGCCGAAACAGCCTGCACAGGGGGCGCTGCAGGCACCTGTACAGCGGGCGCCGTGGGCACCTGTACAGCGGGCGCTGCAGGTACAGAGGGCGCCGCAGGTGCCTGTACAGCGGGCGCCGTAGGTGCCGGGATAGTGGGTGCCGCAGGCGCCTGTACAGCGGGTGCTGCAGGTTCCTGAACAGGGGGCGGCCTGGGCAGGGAGAAGCCTGGTGGAGGCCCAGCAGCCCTGGGAGTACCTGCAGATAGAGGAGGGACTGACAGGGAATCATCATTAGTTAGAAAATCAAGTTCAGTGGGTGGAGGGGAGGGTCGACGGAGGGAAAAGGGAAACGTTGTTTCGTCGAAGACAACGTGGCGAGAGATGATGACCCGATTGGTGGTAAGGTCAAGGCACCGATAACCCTTGTGATCCGGAGAGTAGCCGAGGAAGGCGCACAAAGTGGACCGAGGGGCCAGCTTGTGAGGGGCCGTGGCGGTGAGATTTGGATAGCAGGAGCATCCAAAGGTCCGGAGATCATGATAGGAGGGAAGGGTGCCGTGGAGAGCGAAGAAGGGGGTGCTCATGTGCAAGGTTTTGGTGGGGAGGCGATTGATGAGGTGGGTGGCTGTGGCGAGAGCATCGGCCCAATATGAGAGCATGGAAGCTTGGAACAACAAGGTGCGGGTGGTGTTGTTGATGGTTGTTAGTCGCTGAATTCTCACTCTTGGTAGTAGGAGAATTCTTACTCTCATCGAGGGAGGATGACACTAGGAGTTGGGGCAATTTTCTTGTCTATTTCTCACACAAGCTCACACAAATGCCATACCAACCTGAGGGGTTGGGGTTACATATTTATAGGCTGCTAGCCAGCCAAGGATATGCCAAGATGCTAGTCTAAGATGCTAGTCTAAGATGCTAATATGCTGTCCTAGCTAAGATGCTGTCCTCTAGTCTAAGATGTTGTCCTATAGTCTAAGATGTTGTCCTAAAAACAGAATAACAGCCACAAAGACCATGACCATGTGAGCATCATAGCCCCACAAAGACCAGCCACACATGAGACTTATCCATCATTCTCCCCCTAAGTCTTGTGCGTCGTCTTGTGGGAGAGTTGAACCATCCCGGTCCTGGAGCAGAGCTCAAGGAACTTGATCCTCCCAAGGGGCTTGGTGAGCAGGTCCGCAAGCTGGTCCTTGGTGTTGATGTAGGTCGCCTTGATGCTCCCTTCCTCCAAACAGCCTCGGATGAAGTGGTACCTCACCCGGATGTGCTTGCTGCGTTCGTGGAACACGGGGTTCTTTGCCAAGGCCAGAGCGGACTTGCTGTCCACCCTGAGCTCCACCGCTCTAGTGTCTCTGCCGATGAGATCACCAAGCAGTCGAGCGAGCCAGAGCGCCTGAGTCGAAGCGGTGGAGGCCGCTATGTACTCGGCCTCGCAGCTGGACAGGGCCACCACCTGCTGCTTGACCGACTGCCAGCTAACGAGGCACTTGCCGAGGAAGAAGAGGATCCCGCTCGTGCTCTTGCTGGTGTCGATGTCGCCGGCGTGGTCGCTGTCACTGTACCCGACGAAGTGTGCCGCCCCAGGACACCTCGGGTAGTAGAGGCCGTAGTCGAGAGTCCCCGCAACGTAGCGGATGATCCTCTTCACAGCCTGCTGGTGCTCCGTCGTCGGTCGCTGCATGAACCGACTAACGTAGCCGACGGAGAATGCCAAGTCCGGCCGTGTGTGGGCGAGGTAGCGAAGGCTCCCCACAAGGCGCCGGTACTGTGTAGCGTCCACCTCCTCCGTCGTGCTGTCGCGGCTCAGCTTCAGCCTCTCCTCCATTGGAGTGAGAGCTGGGTTGCAGTCGGTGAGCCCAGCTAGCTCAACGACGCGCTTGGCGTAGGCGGTCTGTCGAAGCGTGATCCCAGAGTCATCCTGGTGTACCTCGATTCCCAGGTAGAAGGAGAGAGGCCCCAGGTCACTCATCTGGAAGGTGGCCTTCATCTCTTCCTTGAATGCCGCCACCTCCGCATCCTTGGTGCCGGTGATCACCAAGTCGTCGACGTAGACACCCACCAGCAGGGCATTACCTCCATTGCCCCGTCGGTAGATGGCCGCCTCGTGCGGGCTTTGCTCGAAGCCCATCCCCTTTAGTGTGGAATCCAGCATGGCATTCCACGCCCTCGGTGCGTGCCGCAAGCCATAGAGGGCCTTGCGCAGGCGGAGCACCTTGCCCTCCTTGCCGGGGATCGTAAATTCCGGCGGCTGGTGCACGTAGACCTCCTCCTTCAAGTCGCCGTTAAGGAACGCCGACTTGACGTCCATGTGATGAACACGCCAGCCCTCCTGGGCAGCTAGCGCAAGGAGGAGTCGCACGGACTCCATCCGTGCCACGGGAGCAAAGGCGTCGTCGAAGTCGACCCCCTCCTGCTGCACGAAACCTCGTGCCACCAAGCGAGCCTTGTGCTTGACGATGGCGCCGGCTTCATCCCTCTTCAACTTGTACACCCACTTAAGGGTGATCACGCGGTGACCATGAGGAAGGTCAGCAAGCTCCCAGGTGCGGTTCTTCTCAACCGCATCCATCTCCAACTGCATCGCGGCGCGCCATGCCGCGTGTCTCTCGGCCTCTGCAAACGACCGAGGCTCGCCGTCGTCACACGCAAGGTGCAACTGCGCCTCCAGGTCGTGAGGCACCGGTCCCGGCACCGGCTGGTCGCCGAGAAGGTTCTCCACCGTACGGTACCGCAACGGCTCGCCGTCGTGGTACGCGTCGACGCGCTCCTTGTCGTGAGAGAGCGGAGTAGCGAGCTCAACCGGGCCGTGCTCGACACGAGCTGGTGGTGGAGTAGACGTGCCCGGAGTGGTGCCTGTCGGTGCAGGAGTGCGTGGCGTTGCCGGCTGTGGTGGAGCCGGCGAAGAGCTCATCGCAGCCGAGGTCCTGGTTGGAGAGCGTGGTGCTGTCGGAGTAGCAGGTGCCGGGGTCGGTGGAGGCTCGGAGACTGGGGTAGACGCGCTCGCCGAAGAAGAACTGCCTACTCCCCCAGCTCTCTCGAAGTGAACGTACTCGACAGTGAAGTCGTCGTACGTCGGAGCCGAGCCGTCGTCCACTGCCTTGTCCCACGCCCATCTTCGCCCTTCGTCGAATACAACGTCGCGCGCCGTGCGCACACGCTGTGTCTTCGGGTCGAGGATGCGGTAGGCCTTCGAGCCCTCTGCGTAGCCGATGAACACTCCCGGAGTGCTCCTGTCGTCGAGCTTGCTGATGTGGCCAAGCTCCTTGGCGAACGCGAGGCAGCCGAAGACCCGCAACTGGTAGACCGCCGGCTTGCGCCCATGCCAAGCCTCGTACGGCGTCCTGCCGTCGAGCGCCTTGGTAGGCGAGCGGTTGAGGATGTAGACGGCCGTCACCACCGCCTCTCCCCAGAAGACAGCCGGCATCCGCCTCTGCTTGAGGAGGGCCCGAGCCATCCCCACAACCATCTGGTTGCGCCGCTCGACGACGCCGTTCTGCTGCGGGCTGTATGGCGCGGAGTAGTGGCGCTGAATGCCCTCGTCAGCGCAGTACGACGCGAATTCAGCCGCCGTGAATTCGCCGCCGTTGTCGGTGCGCAGCTGAAAGGTCCTAATGGCTAGAGGGGGGGTGAATAGCCTAATAAAAATTTCTACAACACCACTTAACCAAATGGTTAGACAATTATGAGGCGAAGCGAGTGTTGCGCTAGCCTACTCAAAATGCAAGCCACCTACCACAATTCTAGTTTAGATAGTGTCAATTCACACAAGAGCAATGACACTACCCTATGTTAGTGTGCTCTCAAAGGCTAACTAAAGAGCCACACCAACCAAGCATGCAAGCTCTCACAACTAGCTACACTAAAGAGCTTGTCAACTAGTTTGCGGTAAAGTAAAGAGAGTGATTAAGAGGGTTATACCGCCGTGTAGATGAATGAACCAATCAATCACGAAGATGAATAACAATGATGACCAATCACCTTGGAATCAATGATGAAGACAATGATTTTTTACCGAGGTTCACTTGCTTGCCGGCAAGCTAGTCCTCGTTGTGGCGATTCACTCACTTGGAGGTTCACGCGCTAATTGGCTTCACACGCCAAACCCTCAAAAGGGTGCCGCACAACCAACACAAGATGAGGATCACACAAGCCACGAGCAATCCACTAGAGTACCTTTTGGCGCTCCGCCGGGGAAAGGTCAAGAACCCCTCACAATCACCACGATCGGAGCCGGAGACAATCACCACCTCCGCTCGACGATCCTCGCTGCTCCAAGCCGTCTAGGTGGCGGCAACCACCAAGAGTAACAAGAGAAATCCGCAGCAAAACACGAACACCAAGTGCCTCTAGATGCAATCACTCAAGCAATGCACTTGGATCACTCCCAATCTCACTATGATGATGAATCAATGATGTAGATGAGTGGGAGTCCTTTGGCTAGGCTCACAAGGTTGCTATGTCAATGAAAATGTGCAAGAGCTATCCCTTGAGCCGGCCATGGGGCTATAAATAGAGCCCCCATCAAATAGAGCCGTTATACCCCTTCACTGGGCAAAACGCGTTCTGACCGGACGCTCCAGTCGTGTTGACCGGACGTTGGACCTCAGCGTCCGGTCGCTCGCAGACGACCACGTGTCCTGATTCCAACGGTCACTTGACCTGACCGGACGCTCCGGTATAAACTGACCGGACGCTGAAGGCCCAGCGTCCGATCGTTTCCAGTAAGCTCCCGAGCATGACCGGACGCGTCCGGTCGAATGCGATCGGACGCAGCCAGCGTCCGGTCACATTCCAGCTACTGTGTCACCGTACGTCAGCGAGACCGGACGCAGCCTGCCAGCGTCCGGTGCATTCAGATCTAGCGTCCGGTCAGTTGACCGACGCTGGCATCTTTGCGACCAACTCGTTTTCACTTCTAACTTCTTCACCCTTGCTCCAATGAGCCAATCACCAAGAATTTTGCATCCGGCGCAATAGAGAGGGACCCAAACCCATCTCAACCCTGCAAGCACCTTGTGCACATGTGTTAGCATATTTTCACAAATGTTATCAAGGGTGTTAGCACTCCACTACATCCTAAATGCATATGCAATAAGTTAGAGCATCTAGTGTCACCGCAATAAGTTAGAGCATCTAGGGCATCACCCTCGGCACGTCCTCGCGCCCCGGCCTGGGCGTCTCTGCGCGCCTTGCGTGGCTTGCCAAGCTTGCGGCCGCCTGTCGCGGAAGAAGGCTCCCCCTTCCTCCGGTCACCTTGGCTGGCAAGCCACTGCTCCCTAGTGAGAAGGAGCTTCCCGCCAGTGGTGATGGGCCCCGAGAGGGACTGTGGCTCATCACTGTCGACGACCTTGAGGCGACCTATCGCCTCCTCGATCGACATCGTGGAGAGATCCAGCAGCGACTCGATCGAGCGAGCCATCTGCTTGTACTTCTCGGGGACGCAGCGGAAGAGCTTTTCGACAGCTCTCTCCTCGCCGTAGGTGTCGTCGCCGAACTGCACCATCTTCTGCAACAGAGTGTTGAGACGGAGAGCAAAGTCATCAACGTCCTCACCTGGCTTGAAGGCCAGGTTCTCCCACTCCTTGCGAAGTGCCTGCAGCGTGGACTTGCGGGCGCGGTCGCTGCCGATGCGTGCCGCAGCGATGGCGTCCCAAGCCTCCTTGGCAGTCCGCTTGCTGGTAAGCGAGAACTGCATCTTGGGCGGGACTGCAGCGATGAGAGCATCCAGCGCCCGTCGATCTAGGTCGTAGTCGACGTCGCCGTACCGGACTGCCTCCCACATGTGCCGCACCTGGAGCTTTACCCTCATCACCGCAGCCCACTCGACGTAGTTGGTCTTGGTGAGGGTGGGCCACCCACCACCGGGACCGATGTCCCTGACAACAGCCTGGAGCCCGTGGTAACCACGGTGCCGATCCGGAGAGAGAGAGCCACGCTGCCTGTGAAGGCCACGCTCTCCATCGACCCGTCGGTACCGATCCGGGGAGAGAGAGCCACGCTGCCTGTGAAGGCCGCGCTCTCCATCGACCCGTCCGCCACCGTTGCCGTGCGCGCCTCCTCCAGGAGCGCCACCGGCGCGTCCGCGCCTGTCTGGGCTGCCGCCGCGCTCATGGGCGTGCGCGGCTGCCCCAGGAGCGCCACCGCCGTGCGCGCCTCCTCCAGGAGCGCCGCCGGCGCGTCCGCGCCTGTCTGGGCTACCGCCACGCTCGTGGACGTGCGCGGCTGCCCACTGCGCCGCCCGCGCTCGCGCTGCCTCCCTCCCTAGCAGCTCGAGGTCCGCGTCGGCGGTGTCGTCAGCGGAAATGGAGCTGTCGATGCTGCCGCGCAGAGCCTCGACCTCCGCTGCCGCCGCACGCGCTGCATTCGCCGCCGCCGCTGCCTCCGCCTCCTCTCTGGCTGCTGCCAGCTCCGCCGCTGCCAGCCTCGACGCCCTTGCCGCCGCCGCAGCGGTCTCTGCCGCTGCTCGCTCGCGTTCCTCTGCCGCGGCAAGTTCGGCCTCCTGCCGACGCCGCGTGCTCGAGGCGACCGAGCGCTGAGACTGCCCTGCGGACATGACGCGCTACCGGGGGGCTGCTGCGTGGGGAGAGGGCTGCTTCAAACGAGCTAGGAGAGGAGTGAACAGGAGCGGCCGGAGGAGCTGCTGCTGCCAACAGCTGGGGCTGTTGTGGGGCTGGGAGATAAGATGAGCAAGAGATGCTTAGGCTACAGGATAATACGGCTCTGATACCAGTTGTTAGTCGCTGAATTCTCACTTTTGGTAGTAGGAGAATTCTTACTCTCATCGAGAGAGGACGACACTAGGAGTTGGGGCAATTTTCTTGTCTATTTCTCACACAAGCTCACACAAATGCCATACCAACCTGAGGGGTTGGGGTTACATATTTATAGGCTGCTAGCCAGCCAAGCATATGCCAAGATGCTAGTCTAAGATGCTAGTCTAAGATGCTAATATGCTGTCCTCTAGTCTAAGATGCTGTCCTATAGTCTAAGATGCTGTCCTAAAAACAAAATAACAGCCACAAGGACCATGACCATGTGAGCATCATAGCCCCACAAAGACCAGCCACACATGAGACTTATCCATCAATGGTGCGAATCATGTATTCGGCTTTGCCATTCTGCTGTGAGGTGTAGGGGCAGGACATGCGGAGAGAGACACCTTTAGCAAGGAAGAAAGCACGAGACGCAGAGTTATCAAACTCGCGGCCATTATCACATTGCACAGCCTTGATAACGCACCTGAACTAAGTGAGCACGAAAGCAAAGAAATTGGAGAGAACAGGGAAAGTGTCAGATTTCAGGCGAAGAGGAAATGTCCAAACAAAGTGTGAGCAATCATCAATAATGACTAAATAATATTTAAAACCAGATACACTGATGACAGGTGATGTCCACAGATCACAATGAATTAAGTCAAAATTTTTTATTGCTCTAGACAGGGAACTAGTGAAGGGAAAGCGAACATGGCGCCCAAGCTGACACGCATGGCAGATAGAATCATCATCAAGTTTGCTGCACACGATAGAAGAGGTTTGAGCAAGACGCTGAAGGGCGGCTTTGCCGGGGTGTTTGAGGCGGCGATGCCAAGTGGTCGGAGATGGAGTGGCTACGAGAGCGCAGGAGCCGGAGGATGATGATGGAAGCTGCAGGGTGTACAGAGGCCCCGAGCTGTTACATCGAAGGAGGACGTTCTTGGAACGGAGATCCTTCACAGAAATACCAAGAGGGTCAAATTCAATAGAAACAAGATTATCAGTGGTAAACTGTCTAACAGAGAGAAGATTTTTTATAATATCAGGGGCAACAAGAACATTATTAAGGTGAAAGGGGCCAGGGAGAGTGGAGTAGCCAGTACCCATGACCGGTAAAGTGGCTCCATTGCCGACAACAATGGAGGGGAAGGAGGATGGTGACAAAGTGACCATACCGGAGTTAGAAGCGATGTGGGAAGAAGCTCCCGAATCGACGACCCAGTCCGAGACGCTCGGCGGCGGAGTGAGGGAGACGGTGCTGAACGCGTTGGCGAGCGCCTGAGGATCCCATGGAGACCACGCAGACGGGGGCGCCGAGGCGGGCGGCTGGTAGAAGGCGGCCGGCGCCGGAGGATAATATGCGCCGGGGGCAGCAGGGCCAGCCATCATGGCCTGCTGTGGTGGCTGGCCAGGGCGCGGTGGTGGGCCGCGAGAGTCGCCGGAGGAGGACCCAGGCCACATATGAATGGACCCAGTCCACGGGTTGAGGAAGGAGGGCCACTGTGGGCCACCAGGAGGACCGCCGGTCGGCCGGTGGGCTGTGGGCCGCCAGTTGAGTTGCCTTGGCCGTGACCACCGCGGCGATGCCGGCCACCACCGCTGTTGCCACCAGCCGGAGCCCCCCCCCCCCCCCCCCCGCAGCTGGTGGAGGTCGCGGGGACGCAGCAGCAAGGGTGGGCGTCCTAGGGGGGCGTAGAGGCGACGAGAGCTGAAAGAGGCGCCAAAGGCGGTGCCATGTTGAGCTCGGCCAGGCGCAGGTCGGCACGAACGTCGGCGAAGGAAGGGAATGGTCGCTGGCGGGTGACGAGTTGAGACATGAACTGGAAACGTTCATTGAGGCCGCGCAGGACATTCAGCACGAGGGTGCGCTCCTGGACGGGCTCGCCAAGATCAGCAAGTGCATCGGCCATGGTCTTCATCTTGCGGCAGAAGTCGTCGACGGAGAGGGCACCCTGGCAGAGAGTGCGAAATTCGGCATCGAGGAGCATGGCGCGGGACTCGCGATTGTTTAGGAACTGCTGCTCCAGCCCGAGCCATGCTCCCCGAGCGGTGATGCCTTCCCGCTCGTGGACGACGTCCAGAAGGTCGGGGGAGATGGTGTTGAAGATCCAGGAGACAGCGACGCAGTCCATACGGGACCACGCCGGATCGTAGAGGCGGGAGTCGTCGCAGAGGACGTGATCCTTCAGGGCAAAGCGGCCGAGGAGGACGTAGCCGCGCCACTTGGAGTAGTTGGAAGCCTGAAGATCGAGGACGATCGGGATCAGGTTCTTGATATTCTGGACGGCGGCAGCCTGGCTGTGTAGATGGGCGATGGCGGCTGCTTCAGAGGAGAAGGAGCGGGCGTCGTCATCGTCCTGCGGGTCCTCGTCGCGATGGGAGTCGCCGCGAATGCGCTCCCGGAGGGCCGCGGCCTGCTGCTCCAGGGCGTCTGCCTGCGCGCGCTCTTTGGCGAGAGCGGCGGCGGCGAGGCGAACGCGCTCCTGGGCCGCGGCGGCGTTCTTGAGGAGGTCAGCCTCCGCCTGAAGGGCCAGGCTGCACTCGGTGTTGGTGGAGCGCAGGGAAGTAGCCTCATCTTCCAGCTTCTGGGCGGCGGCGAGTGCCTCGTCGCGGAGCTTGGCTGCGGCGGAGGCACCCAGGACACCGGAGGCGGAGGTGGCGGCCATGGGTGCGTGCGGGAGACGGCCAACCGAGGGGCGCGCGCGCGGGAGCCGGGCGGAGAGAGGAGACGGGCGCGGCGAGCGAACGGGCGGACGCGGGCGCCGAGAAGAGCGGCGCGCGCAGCGGCCGAGAGGGCGCGTGCGCCTGGGAAACGCGCGCGCACCTGGGAGAGCGGAAACGGAGGGTGGGCGGTACGGCTCAGGAGAGAGCGTCTGATACCATGATAGAAGCCAAAGGCCGAGATTGATTAGCTTAATGAATGATTACAGCAGAGGTGTTACATATATAGAGAGTACAAGAGAGCCCAAAGGGCCTGGCTAGCCTGGAGGCGGCGCCCCAAGGGGCCAGTCTAGCCTAGGGAATTGGCAACAATAAATAGGGACTAATAACTCTAACACTCAGGACCTGAGGAGTGCCGCCGGGCCACCTAACCGCTTGGACTAGGCGCCCTTTGGCAAAAAAAATGACAAATAATAACTAATAGTAGATATGAATATGTGAAATGACTACAGACGGCTTCAATTTGAAGGCACATGCATAGTCGTATGTTTGGCTACCAAATGCATTGTATTGACTTCGTTGAATTGATGATTAATGAAATAAACCATGGCAAAACAAAATTGTGTGTAGAACTACCTCCACATAGTAGCTAAATGCAAACTTTATCAAGAGAAGAGCAATCCAGAACATGGTGTACCTAAAAATACAAATCAAGATCATTGTGTTAAATTAAAAGATAATAAACTGGTACCTATCTTTCTAATTAAAATAGTTTTGCTAAATAAGTTGCATTCATGTACAAGCACACACAAAAGCATGTATTCTTACATGAAAAGTGAGAAAGCACTTTCATGCATCCCCCTACCAACAAACAGACGAGGCTGCATGAAGACACACAACATTAGTTCATGATGTTCAACTATAAATCAGCATTATAAAAAAACTTCTACATTAGTTCCAACATAGAAACAAATAAGTAAAACAATGTTAATTACCTAAAAGTAAAATACCCCAAAAGGTTATTTAAGTAAAAATATACAATTCTAAGTTAGTATCCATCATCTTGGCTGCTATATTTTTTTCTCGGATATGCAGGAGAGCTTGCGCATCATTATATTAAATAGGAGTCTAAGAAGACTCATAAAGCCCATTAGGGCATGATTTTACATGAATGACTAGTCGGGAAAACAATAAACTTCGACTAGCAACCTAAACACCACACTATGGCAAATATGTCTAAGACCTTTAGCCCCAGAGATACACCACAATTTTGCCTCACCCCTAATTTCTTGCATGAGAGCATTAACATTAGGTGAGGTCCCTTCAAAGACACAGGCATTCCTATGTTTCCAAACCCACCATGCCACCATCACCACTAAAGAATTGAAACCCTTGTGGCGATGCTTTCAATTTGCTGCAATGTGCAGCACCACCACTCAATGAAACTTAGAACATCCTATATGTCTTTCAAAAAATTGCAACTGAAAGAAAACTGGCAAATGAAACATATTTTCTTCAAGGGTCAAGATAATGTTCAGGTAAAAAAGATATTTTTTCTGTAGTACATAGGAGAACTGATATCATTGTACTAAGAGACAAAAACTAGTCCAAACACAAAGGTTTAGGTCAACATAATATAAAACCTGGTACACTAAAGTGAAATGATAATTCAGAACTAAGGGATGGGTAGTGTAATTTATTAAAATTTCAAGTTCACCTGAGACCACCACATGATCAACCTCACAAGCTTGAAGTCTGAACTTTCAAGGCTCCGGCGTAGAAATGGAAGAAGAAAAAGAATAGCAGAAAGCATACTGGGTGACAAATATATGACTACTGAAACAACAAATAGTGGCGGGTGGTTTCGACCATTTCCGAACCAGCTTTTGATGATTCTGATAATTCCAGTTGGATTTTCCCAGGTGTAAGCATATGTAACTGGCAATAGTACCACCCACAAGGCTGCCATTGTGAATTTTAGAACATATCTCAGCTTAACTGCAAATTCCATTGTTCTCCTGGCCTTCCAATTAAAGATAATATCAAGTGTAGCTGTAAATAACAGAGGGAGTTATTCAAAACAGAGCTGATTTCGAACACTGTGTAATAATTATGGCAGGATGGTACAACAGGTTTATGTTCAGTGAAAGATCTTATTACTTCACTACTAGCTCGGGCAAATAAAAATTTGTGTTCTATATATTTTAATAATTACAGAAAATCTTCATCTTCTTATCTTATTACCACCATGATTATCTACTAGAGTGACAAGCTGACAAAAGGCTGAGATAAGCAAAAACAAAAAAAGTGACTTGTCAACCAGGACTAACAATGTTGTAATTACTATTGTAACGTTCTTGCCAGTTTGTGGGTTTTAAATATATTCCCAAGATGCTACAACACTAAAGAACAAAGTTCGAAAAATGATAAGAATGTTGAATCTTCTATGGTTCTTCAGCCTAATATGCAAATGCATGTAGTACAAAGGATATCAGAACCAACAATAATGGATTTGTGTATGTAATATGGCATAGTATAAATGCCTATCATCCCATATGGGCTTTCATCTGATACCTTATCGGCATGGCAAAGCACACATATAATATGTCAAACTCTAAAAAAAAATATATGAAAAATAACCCTGACTTAGAAAAATAGAATGTTTTTGTTATGGTGGGAAAACAGTACCACCGTCGGGATCACAACAGTGCTAGAGCTGATCACCGAGGAGGCTTGCCGAGCGGCACAGCGCCCAGGGCGCGGTCACCACGGCTCCTGCCGGGTCAGTCGGTCCAGTTAGTTGATCAAGTCGATTTGCTTTGTTTCCGTTCAGTTGTTGGCAAGGAGTGAATTTAGGAAAGTTTGTTTGTAAGCTGCTTATATAGCACACACATTCCCTAATGAATGGATAAGCCTGGGTTTGAGATCTAATCTCCCTTGGGCTCCCAGCCCGAGCCGTCTCTGTTCAGCGCCGAGCACGGCGCCCGCTCGTCGCCGGATCTCCAGGCCCCGGCCAGTGAGCTCGCCTCCCTACTTCCTCCGTAGCAAGTCTAGGCGCCGTAACAACCTGGTATCAGAGACCATGTCGTCCTCGGCACCTACCCCGCCCATCCCGCCCTCCGCCGCCGCCACCACCAATGCCGATCCCACCAGCTCCACCGCCGCGCCCTCCGTTCCCAGCTTCTCCACCGCCATCGTACTCTCGGCGCCTCTGCCTTTGGGTACGCAAGCACCTCAGCAGCCTCTCTCGGCCGCGGAGGCACTCCACCAACTAACCACGGCCATCTACGGCATGCAGCGTCAGATCGGCGACTTGTCGCTGCGCGTCTCAGCCCTCGAGGGCCAGCCATCGCCACGTGCGTCTTCACCGTTCGGGCTGCCTGGGTATGGCGGCATCCCGGCGCTGCAGGCACCCGGCCATCCCTCCCCGCAGCACGGTTCCAGCAGCCCACCCTCTGCCACGGCCGGCAACATGTCGTCCCTTCCACCGCCTCCACCATTGCTGGGTGTACCTATCGCGCACATCTCCTTTCCACCATCACCCTCACCTATACCATCCCTGTCTTCCATCATGCAGGGTGCTCCTTTTCCTCCAACGTCCGCGGCCATGTCTGCTGCCCACAAGCCCTTCCCACCACCACTACCATACCCGCCACCCGAACCAGCCGGCAACACCGTTCCTCGTTTCCACAAACTCTCCTTTCCCACGTTCGATGGCAAAGAGGACCCGCTCGGATGGTTGAACAAGTGCGAGCAGTTCTTCTTTGGCCAGCAGACACGTTACGCCGATCGAGTCTGGCTCGCCTCATACCATCTCACCGGAACGGCGCTGCAGTGGTACCTTGTCCTGGAGAACAACACCGGTCGGCCGACGTGGAAGGAGTTCCGGGGCCTATGTCAGCAGCGCTTCGGACCTCCGCTCAGCACCAACCACTTGGCCGACCTGGCGAGGCTACCATTCACCTCCACGGTGGACGCATACATGGACGCGTTCCAGGCTCGTGCGGCGCACGCGGGCCACCTCTCGCCACTCCAGAAGGCACAGCTATTCACCGGCGGACTGCCAGACCACATCCGCGTCAACGTCAAGTTGCATGACCCACAGGACCTCCAGCGCGCCATGCAGCTGGCGCGTGCGTACGAAAGGCGCAATGCTCCGGCTCTCCTTGCCCTGCCTGCGCCGCCGGGTCGTGCGCCGCGCCGCAATACTAGGGGGCAGCAGGCGCTACCGACACCAGTGTCAGCCCAGGGTGTTGCGGCCTCGTCATCATCATCATCAGCGACCACAACGGCCCCGCGCACCTTCAAGCGACTGTCGCCAGACGAGATGGCAGAGCAACGCAAGCAAGGCCTCTGCTACAATTGTGACGAGCCCTATGTGCGCGGTCACAAGTGTGCCCGCCTGTTCTTCCTCGAGGCGTCGGACTACATCGTTGAGGAACCCGAAGAGGTCGACACCGTGCCGGCCACCGCGGCAACATCCCAGTCGGCCTTCGACCCCAAGGAGCCCCTGATCTCCCTCTCGGCGATCACAGGAATTCGAACGGAGGACACTATGCAACTCCGCGTCCAGATCGGTGTCCACGAGTTCAGGGCGCTCCTGGACTCCGATTCAACGCACAATTTCATCAGCCTTCCCGCCGCCCGCCGCGCCGACCTCTGCTTCCGGGACAGCCACGGCGCGCACGTCACTGTGGCGAATGGCGACCGCGTCGCGTGCCAGGGCTTCGCCCGCGACGTCGCCTTGCGGATCGGAGAGGAGTTCTTCACGGTGGACTGCTTCGCCATCCCCCTGGACTGCCATGACATGGCGCTCGGCGTCTCTTGGCTGCGCGCACTGGGTCCCATCCTCTGGGATTTCGACGACCTATGCATGTCCTTCGTGCACCACGGCCGGCGAGTCCTCTGGAAGGGGCTTGGTTCCACCCGCACCACCACTCCTACGACAGGCCGACTCCACGCCGCGCGCGTCCACGCGGCGCGTGGCCTCGAACCAGTCCTGCTGGACCGGCTCCTGAGCACGTACAATGACGTCTTCGCCTCTCCGGCCGGCCTACCCCCGGCACGCCCGTGAGACCACCGCATTTACCTCAAGGCCAACACAGAACCGGTGGCGGTGCGGCCCTATCGGTACCCTCAACTCCAGAAGGATGAACTGGAGAAGCAGTGCGCCGACATGCTCAACCAGGGCATCATACGCCCAAGTACATCGCCGTTCTCAGCACCGGTGCTGCTAGTCAAGAAGCAGGACGCGTCATGGCGCTTCTGCGTGGACTACCGCGCCCTCAACTCCGCCACAGTGAAGGACAAGTTTCCGATTCCGGTCGTCGAGGAGCTTTTAGATGAGCTCCGCGGGGCACGCTTCTTCACCAAACTTGACCTCCGCTCGGGCTATCACCAAGTCCGCGTCCACCCCGACGACGTGGCCAAGACGGCGTTCCACACCCACCATGGCCACTTCGAGTTCTTGGTCATGCCATTCGGCCTGTCCAACGCTCCGGCCACGTTCCAAGCGCTAATGAACTTTGTCCTGCAGCCGTTCCTTCGCCGGTGTGTGCTCGTCTTCTTCGACGACATCTTGATCTATAGCTCGTCCTGGACCGAACACCTCCAACATCTCCGCGCCGTCCTCGACGTCCTGCGTGCGCACCACCTCCACGTCAAGCGTTCTAAGTGCGCGTTTGCAGCCTCGTCGGTCCAGTACTTGGGCCATGTGATTTTGGCCAATGGCGTGGCCATGGACAGCGCCAAGGTGGAAGCAGTCACCGCCTGGCCGCTGCCGCGTTCTGCGCATGGACTGCGCGGCTTCCTCGGTCTCGCCGGATACTACCGCCGTTTTATCAAGAATTTCGGCGCCATCGCCGCCCCGCTGACGTTGCTGCTCAAGAGGGACGGGTTCCGGTGGACAGAGGAGGCCACCACGGCCTTCGCGGCGCTGAAGGCCGCCCTATCTACTGCACCGGTCCTCCAACTTCCAGATTTCACCAAGGACTTCATCGTGGATTGCGACGCATCAGGGTCTGGCTTCGGCGCCGTCTTGCACCAGGGAGAAGGGCCGCTGGCGTTCTTCAGCCGGCCATTCGCGGCGCGGCACATGAAAGTCACCGCCTACGAGCGCGAGCTCATTGGCCTGGTTCAGGCAGTGAGCCACTGGCGGCCGTACTTGTGCGGGCGCGCATTCATCGTGCGCACAGATCATTACGCGCTCAAGTTCATGTTGGACCAGCGCCTCTCCACGATACCCCAGCACCACTGGATTAGCAAATTGTTTGGCTTTGATTTCAGGGTGGAATACCGACCGGGCCGGCTGAACACGATCGCAGACGCGCTGTCCCGTCGTGATGGCGACACTATGGCCTGCCAGGAAGCCGCAGCTTCCAGCCTGGAGGGTGCAGCCCGCTGTCTGGAATCCGCATCGCTCGCTGCGCTCTCCAGCCCGTCCTTCCACCCCTTTGACGAGCTACGCCAAGAGATCACGGCGTCCCCTGAACTCAGCGCACTGAGGGACGCCGCTGCCAACGGTGATCGCGGTGAGGCGTGGCGTGTCCGCGACGGTCTCATTCTCCACCAGGGACGGTGGGGCACGAGGGCATTCAAAAGACCCTCCAGCGCCTCCGTGCTGATTTCTCCGTTGAACATGATCGCCGGGTCGTCCACGACTACGTACGGGTCTGCTACACCTGCCAACGCAACAAGACCGAGGCGCTGCACCCGGCTGGTCTTCTCCAGCCATTGCCAGTGCCGTCGCGGGTGTGGGCCGACATCTCGATGGATTTCATCGAGGCACTGCCGAAGGTACATGGTAAGAGTGTGCTGCTCACCGTGGTGGACAGGTTCTCCAAGTACGCGCACTTCATTCCGCTGGGACACCCGTACACGGCAGCCTCCGTCGCTCGCGCGTTTTTCGTCGACATCGTCCGACTCCACGGCTTTCCGGAGTCGATCGTCTCCAACCGCGACCCCGTCTTCACAGGTCGTGTGTGGCGGGACTTGTTCCGGCTTTCCGGGGTACAGTTGCGCATGAGCTCTGCCTTCCATCCCCAGACTGACGGCCAATCCGAAGTGGTGAACAAAGTGATCGCCATGTACCTCCACTGCATCACCGGCGACCGTCCTCGCGAATGGCTCGACTGGTTGCCCTGGGCGGAGTTCTGCTACAACTCCTCATTTCACTCCGCCCTGCGCACATCGCCGTTCCAGGTTGTCTACGGCAAGCCCCCTCCGTCCCTGCTACCGTATGAGCAGGGCTCGGCTCACACCGAAGCCATCGATGATCTGCTCGCCCGATGCGACGCGTTCCTCGCGGAAGTCCGTGATCGTCTCCTGCAGGCGCAACAATATGCACGCAAGAATTACGATGCTAATCACCGTGCTGTGGAGTTCGCCATCGGGGATTCGGTCTGGCTTCGTCTGCTCAACCGCACGACCCAGTCCCTGCTTCCGGCCGCCCGCAAGAAGCTTGGCCCCAAATACGCCAGCCCTTTTCAGGTATTGGAACGTATCGGGTCAGTGGCCTATCGTCTACAACTGCCGGCGAACGCCCGGATCCACGACGTCTTCCATGTCGGTGTCCTCAAGCCCTTCATCGGCACTCCTCCGGCAACTACTCCGACACTACCTCCACTACAGCATGGACGCGCTCTGCAACAGCCCGAGCGAGTCCTCCGTTCCAGCCTACGTCGTGGAGCCTGGCACATCTTGGTGCAGTGGGCCGGCATGCCTGCAGCAGAGGCCACATGGGAGCCGGTCGACGCGTTCCGCGCTGCCTACCCCTCGTTTCAGCTCGAGGACGAGCTGTTCCCGAAGGGGGGGAGAGATGTTATGGTGGGAAAACAGTACCACCGTTGGGATCACAACAGTGACTAGAGCTGATCACCGAGGAGGCTTGCCGAGCGGCACAGCGCCCAGGGCGCGGTCACCACGGCTCCTGCCGGGTCAGTCGGTCCAGTTAGTTGATCAAGTCGATTTGCTTTGTTTCCGTTCAGTTGTTGGCAAGGAGTGAATTTAGGAAAGTTTGTTTGTAAGCTGCTTATATAGCACACACATTCCCTAATGAATGGATAAGCCTGGGTTTGAGATCTAATCTCCCTTGGGCTCCCAGCCCGAGCCGTCTCTGTTCAGCGCCGAGCACGGCGCCCGCTCGCCGCCGGATCTCCAGGCCCCGGCCAGTGAGCTCGCCTCCCTACTTCCTCCGTAGTAAGTCTAGGCGCCGTAACAGTTTTCTCCAAAGGAGGTTCCAAAAACAATATAACTGGGGAACATCAAGACACTTTACCAGATCAATGCCAAGTTTACAAACCTTGTCCAAGATTTAGTATAGCAGAAGTGATAAAGATACTCAAAACCTTCTTGAAAACAGCATAATAAAAAATACTGGCTAGTGAACCTCCATCCCAAGCGAGAATTATCATAACCTACATGAAACAATCAAAACATAGATTAAAAACCTTAAATAATAGATTAGCTATATAACATCCAGCTAACATGTTAAGTACCTTCCTGTAGAGTATTTATTAATAAAATGCACTTAAGCCTTCAAATGTCCAAAATAATGCAGCAAATGTTATTGCAGAACAAGATGAATATAAATAAATACCTGAAGAGCTAAAATAAAGAAGCTCCACAGTCTGTCAAAACTTCTGAATATGTGCCAAAATGAACGTAGTTCAACGAAGTTGACCTTTCCCTTCTGTTTGCTGATCCTTGTGCTCTGAACAGCTCATTACATTAAATGTTGCTAACCCAACAAAAACACGAGCATACCATGAAGATATATGCTAAATTCCTAAGATAAAAAACATAATCCAACTCACTTCATTTCTTTCATCAGGTTGACAAAAGAAGTCAGCATCAGCTCGCATAGGCCAACCAAGCCGAAAGCAGTCAGCAGACCTGAAATTTAGCAATATAAAATCTAGAGAGCAAGCAAATAGACTAAGAAAAAACTAGTACCAGAAGTACTCATTAAGATCATCATAGTTTCTCCACTCAGAATGATTCCCTTTCTCTCTTTTGCTCCTTTCAGCTTCCTGAAAGTTGTAGTGAAAAACTGAAATTCAGTACCGGAAGAAGCATAAAGCTCAAGCGATGCAATTGAATAACAGTCAAGAGCTGAGAGCAAACCACCTTTGCTATGGTATGGTAAATCGGTGTAACAATTTTCTTCAGAAAGGCTTCTTTCTCACCACCATAGGCCGGCTTCACATATTCACCCGTCAAGGCACTGACATTTCCAGCTAACATACCATACATTTCAAATGCCATCTATGACAATAACCAGAACTGTCAGGACCATCCTTGCTACGCTTTTAACATCCAAGACAAGTACTTGCAAAACAAATGTATGACTCATGCATTTTTTCTTAAGAACAAATTCGTAGCCTTCTTAATTCACCTATTGAACTCTGAGAGCGTTCCATGGATACAATATTAAGTTTTTGCATAAAACTCGATAGGGTCTATTAACTCGATAGGGTCTATTATGTCTGCACATAATAGACCGCATAGTTACAGTAGATTGTGCCAAAGTTTTAATATTAGCTAACTTTCAAATGATCATACTTACCAAATTAGTTACATGAATAAACGCATCTAGTTGATGCTGCTCAAGTGTTCGAAAGTTAACTATTCATTCCAAGGAACTTTTCTTAAGTATTGATCTTAATATGCTTATTTATTTAAAGAAAAAATGAATTAATGTAAGGGAGTTCATATTTTGTTCAGATCATACATGGTGATATATGTAGCAAATGCATTCTGGCATAAATCGCAAGTTTGCAGCTTCACCCCAAATGAGAAGGTACAAACCCATATACAGTATTTTTCGTTGTTGCATCTCCTGCTGAATTGTTGGCAACCTGTTATCAAGTAAGACGGAACAAAGAATAAACAATGGGAAGGGATAAAGCAATGTACTACAACAGGTTTTACTTCCTTTTTTTAGAGATAGTACTACTTTGGTTTTCAACTTTAGTATTTGGTGTTAGTGCTTAATTTTCCTATTTGTTAATCAATGACAGACAAAAACAACTAATGCTTATGCCCCAAAAGAGTACTTTAAAACAACCTTCACTATGCGTTAGAATGAGCTAACTTTTGCTGATATAAAGCACTTTTTTAAAGAACGTGCTATGCATGTGTTTCATTAAGAGGGGAAACAACCCACAGAAGTATAGTACAAAAAAAAACAGGAAACAGACCAGCACACGAAGTGCCTAGGATGACAGAAAACATAGAGAGAGGAGACAAGAAAGAAAGAAAAACAGATCTGAAGGATCCCGTTGTTGTGGTAGGACAAGAAAGAAAGAAAAACAGATCTGAATAGATGCAAGATCTTCGCCTGGATTTTAGTGCAAGATAAAATTCTTACGGCGCACAACCTACAAAAGAGAGGGTGGCCACACCAAGAACACTGTGTGTTGTGCAACGGTCCCTTAGAAACCGGCCTCCACCTATGTCTATGTTGCCCTTTTGCTAAGGCGGTTTGGGATCAAATCCTCTCTTGGGAAAACTTCACTCAGCTGCAACAACAACCCCAGGCAGACCCCATCCATATCAGAGCATGGTGGGAAGAGGTGACAAGGAAAGTGCCAAAATCTGAACGTAGACGACTAAACGGGGTAGTAATCTACACCTTTTGGAATATTTGGAAAGAGAGAAATAGGAGAATTTTCAACAACGAGATACAAACGGTGCCGCAAGTAGCCGCAAGGATAAAGGAAGACATAGAGCAAAGGAAGAGAGCACTTGATTATGTTTAACTGTTGTTTCCCCTTGGGGTGTGTGTTTCCCTCCTATACCTGCTTCGGGGGGCTTTAAACCCTCATCTGGAGTGTCTTTGCTTGTACATAAACTCTTTTTCCCTATCTTAATTGAAACGCAGAGCTCCTGCCATTGCGTTCAAAAAAAAAATTAATTTCCATCACTATTTCTAGGATTGCTAGAGATTCAAGCCACCGAACAGCCCGCGAGGCTCAATACAAATCCAGTATTTGCATATTCATATTCCCACTGTTAGGAAGGATCAAACTCTACTTTCCAGATGGGAAAAGGCCCAAACATATACATGGGCACTTATGCATAGCATAGAGGCCCTTATACAAAGAGATATACAGACACAACACTATACATGTAACACCCACATGGTAGAGTCGGCATCATTCCTAAGCTTCATTATCAACTACTCCCTCCGTTCCAAATTATAAGACGTTTTGGCTTTTCTAGATACATTGCTTTTATCATGTATCTAGACATAGTGTATATCTAAGTGCATAACAAAAGCTATGTATCTAGAAAAGCCAAAACATCTTATAATTTGAAATGGAGGGAATAGTTGATAGGATATTACCCTCGCAAAAAAAAAGTTGATAGGATATTAACTATGACAAAAACATGAGCACATAAGTATATCAGATATGTGCATTATGTCTATTAAAAAATTGCATCCTTGCTTAGTTATAGAAATTCAGTTCATGAAGCAGAGGTTCAATAACATAAGAAAAAAACCATCTCCCAAATACAATTATTTTAAGAACTAAAGTTATGTAAAATGAGATATACCACTAGATATTGTTTGCCATATTGCACAGGATGCTACAGTGCAAAATCATGCTTCAGCAAATTGTTTGCTCTTGCACATTGTAAATTTTGCTTCAGAAGAATCAACGCATTTTTTTCAACATCCACCAACAGCATATACTACATGGAAAATTTCCCTTCTTTACTGGAAATGAGCTTCGCAAGGAAATGTTAATGTCATATCCAAGGTCTTTAGGTCAGCTTTCTTATTCTTTTCTTTCCTACTATGTTGGACAGGACTGGTTGCATCTTTGTAACCTTAATTTTTTTCTTATGCTTGTGAGGGCTGTAACCCTTTTCGCTGGGTTTTGTCGACGCTTATTATATTTTTATTGTACTATAGATACTTATATAATACAACATAACATAATATAACATGCTTTTGCACTAATTCTTAGGATGGCAAAGCAGCACAAGTGCAAACAAACAACCAAAGCAGTGCAAGTACATAAGATGGCAAGAGGTCGTTAAGACAGTCACCAAAGGCTGCTCTTGCGACCAAGATATTTGCACCATTTCTTGTAATTCTTAAACAATCTTTTCATCACATCATTCAGTGCATTGTCATCCAACTGCAACAAGAATCATGTAAAAGGAAGTGGTAAGTTTCAGAGAAAATAAAAAGAACATCAACAGGAACAAAAAACACATAAATGTTGTGAAACAAGAAGAAAAGTAAGAATTTTTAAACCAGATCAACTTAGTGGTTGAATATTTACAGAACAAAACCTTGGATTGTTGATCAGTCTTCGGATTTTTTCGTATATGTATGTTAGCAAGAAGTAAAATCAAATGTTCCTTCTGATTTGAAACACTATTTGTCTGCATGTCAGAAGTTGACAAAATATTAAAGAACAGAAAGTAAATTGGCTAAAGCCAACATAAACAATATAAATCATACAATAACCAACAAAAAATATAGATTGCCTTTCCTGAAAGCCAAACATAGCTTGCAGCCAATCCAAGAGGTCCTCATTAACTTTATGCTCATAAGTTCTAGGCCATGGAAGACCTCTTGTATTGCGAAGAGCAGAAGCAGCAGCTTGGATCTTAGAGGTTGACAAAACAAAAGGTACTTCATTTGTTCATCCTTAAATTGATAGGATAATAACTATGACAAAGAGGAAAGAGTACCAAAAATAACCTCAGGAAATTTCATGATTGCCTGATTGCCACTGTCTGGATCAAGAGGGAGAATGTTAAAAGGGAGATAGATCTTTGTTTTCTCTTTAACCTTATCAGCAGCTTCCAAGATCTAATAAAGACATATAAAATCTGTAGACTGTAATGACTATCACTTGCACAGGGGCAGTATCCATATTACTTATTGTTGAACTGCAAAAACTGCAAAGGGGAGTAAAAGTTGGTTGATTACTATGCTATACCTCATGGTCAACTTCAACAGCATGTTGTTGTGTAACTGCTTTTAAAACTTCAAACAGAACAGCAGCAGTCTGGTAGGCTTTGGTTAGTTGGGCACTGCATGAATGAAGTAAATCCCTCAGCAACAACATTGATGGACAAGGAGAATATGGAATTAAGGGGAACATAGCATGCATACCGATCCACCTGGTCGGAAGCATTCTGAAGTGCTTGAATATATTTCTTGTAGTAGTGATGATAGAAGGTCTGTATTTCCCGTGCATCACTCTTTTGCCCCCTTCCCATCAAGGTGGGCTCATTCTCCTAACAAAGCAAATCAGGAGGTAATAAATGTATATTAGATAAAAAGTTCCCTTTTTTTTTACAAGGAACTATACAGTTGGCTAAACATCACATGGATTTTTGCTTTATAATACCGAAACCAGACATTTTTAACTTTCCAGATTTTCCAATGAGACGGTATTTCAAGTAACTGTTGTCAACACAATAAAAAATTCATTTGCAAGATCATGGTTCATGGAAACAGTGCCATTATTAGCACAGAAACACACAGAGGCAGATTGGTAGTGCAGATGTGCGCCACTGACTAGAAGCACTATTTCAAACTCGTACCCTTTCAAGCCGCTGTAGAAGAGCTGTCTTGAACTGTCGGACACCACGACCACTTGAAGTCGGATCTAACCTGTGAGCCTTTTCGAATGCATAGAACCGGCCTATCAATTATTGCAGATATACACATTAATTAATATGACTGAAAACAGTATGTAGGATAACATTTTTAACCATGTTCTTTTAATGGGTTTTTATTTCTGAAAATTGTAGTGTCCCACAGGTGGAAGTGAAACAGAGAAGGATAACGTACAGAGATAGGCGACGCGAGGGTTGGCCGTCTCAACCTCATTGGCAACACGGAGGATGGGCGCAATCTCAACAAGCGACGAGGGCACCACCTCACTGTCAAACATGGGCTCACCAAAGTTCACAGCAGTCTGCGTCCTTTGGATGCGGCGAGCCCCTGGCGGCTGCATCGGCCCTCCCCGAGACAGCGTCCGTGACAAGGACGACATCTTGATGGCTTGCAGTCACCACCCTAAACCTTGAGGTGAATTCAGCATGTGAAATGGTTTCAGAACGCACTGTAAGTTTGTAATCAGTAAAGGACAGAAATGTGTGTGGTACCTTGCTGTCACTCGGTACAACAATTTGATGATGCTGAGACGAATCAAGTCAGGCACTTCAACCAACCCCCTGGAATGGAGGCCCGTTTTGAAGCTAGGCAGCTAGCCCATGCTTGAAGATTCAGAAATCCAGCACAGAGCTTTTGGTGGCGCGCGGATGCAGCGCTCAATAACCTGGCAACATGATCAGAGACACCAATAAAGCAACTGTACACAGCAGTCATCTGCCCACCCGAAAAAAACAAAAGGTACTACTAGGTTGGTAGAAGCTTCTAGAACTTGAGCCTCGTCGCATAACACGAGTACACGACCCAAACCAACCTACGAGCACAATCGCGCCTATTCAGTTGAGAAAATTCAGAAGCCCCGTCCCAATCCCATTGTTGCATAGAAAGGGCCGCAAAGTCGTGCTTGGCACCGCGGTCCGCGGAACACCACGGAACCATGTGTCAGTCGGACACTCAGACTACGTTGGATCAAACAGGATGATTCCGTTTCCGTCAGTACCTCGCAACGCAGCAAGGCAGAGGATGAGGGGGGGACCGAACTAGCTAGAACCTTCCGCGACAACAGCAATGAGAGACAAGGCGAGGGAGGAGCGGTTTCCGCACCTCGCGCACGCGGAGTCGTGGACACACGGGAAGCGCGCCCACCAACCCGCCGGAACTCTCGAGCGAAAACCACCGCGACCGACGTGTACGGCAGCCGACGCGCAGGAAACCCGCGGCGGGAGCTTCTGGAGGGGCGGCGGCGAGCTAGCCAGGGGTTACCTCCGCGCGGAGGAGGTGATCGTCGCGGTCGAGGCGAAGCGGTGTTGGCCGTTGCGGTGTGGTGTGGGGTACTGCGGGGGTGGGGATCCGGGCCGGAAACTGGGCTCTATTTACCGTCCCCTGCCACTGGACCTCTGCAGGAGCAGAGCTGCAGAGGAGACTGGAGACTGCGAGGCCGTGGACTGGCGGGGTGCGTGCGCGCGGCGGTTTCGGCGGAGGCGCGCGTGAAAAGGCGGGTGGCCGGGTGGGCTTCGCGTCGTCGGCCAGCGATCGGGGCGCCTCGCGATAGCGTCCTCCGCGATCTGCGAGGGCACGGTGCGCAGCGCACCCGGACCGGCACAGCGCACGGCAGCTGCAGGGCACGTTACCATCATCATCATCATATAACTGATGAACCTGAGGAGGTTTTAATGTTGTGCTCGTATAGTATGTATCGCTATCCGTTCCGTTCCAGAGTGGGTTCCTTTGGTTCAGAGCCGCGTGCAGCTAGCCTAACCGCCCAATTTGCTCGGTGAGCAACAGAATGGACCGCTGAAGATGAGCTGCCGATGACACACACGGAAATTAACGAAAATGATTTATTGCTTCGTCATCATGCAGAGAAGCGTCGTGATGAATGGGCTAAGCGCGCGCCAGAAAGAAAGGTGCCGATATAACTTCTGGACGGCGACCGCGATGTGTGTGCTTTGCGCTATGGCTATGCAAGTCAGTCAAGCTAGCTGTAAAAGAAGTCACCAACGACTTGTAGAACAGTACCAGAACTGGCACGGACGGCCTGCATGAGGTGGCAACTTCGCCCCGGACAGGACGACGAAGACCCAAAGTCTCCTCCGCCCTGCTGGATCGTCAGTCCCTTTTAGCAAATCCTGTCACAATTAAGGCTGGAATGGACCCGCGGAGTCTTTCTCTGTTGCATTATTGCGCATCACATTCTTATCATCGCAAGGCCTTGTTTAGATGACATCCAAATTCTAAGTTTTTTCTCTCTCTCCATCACATCAATTTTTAGCCGCTTGGAGTATTAAATGTAGGTAAAAAAATAACTAATTACACAGTTTAGTTGGAAATCACGAGATGAATCTTTTGAGCCTAGTTGGTCCACGATTGGACAATATTTGCCAAATAAGACGAAAGTGGTACTATTCATCGGATTCACTTTTTTTTTCAAAGTGAACGAGGCCCAAGCTCCTTTTGGGGATCTGAAGAAGCACTGAAATAATCAACCACCGGTAGCTAGGGTCACGACTCACGATCAGGTCGCTTCAATTCGGCCGCCGATTGCTCGGATGGATAAAACTACCCTTGGCGACGCATCTCGAGTCCACTTCTGCTCCCCCTGTCTTTCAATGTGGAATGGAATGTATGTACTTATATATGTTACTGGAGCATTACATTATTCGCGTTCAACCAAAAAAAAATCTCGGAGTACAAGCTTATCGTTTTAGTACTGCCATTCATCATGCTATGATCGGTACCAATGAACAGTCTACTGTAACACTTCATGCAGGCAGCAGACTCCATATAATAGCTCCGATCCATGTATAGGGTCCCAAGGCAAAAGATCGGACATGAATAGACAGGTTCCTTGTCCCACGGCTAGTTTGCTAATCCTCTGTCTATATCTATATAATCTATTCATACCATATTCTCATATAAAAAGCGAACTGATTATTCCGTATATTTTCAAAGTGTCTTCGCCAATCTTTTGATGTGTATTTGATCTAGACTCACAACCGCACTCATAAGAGTTACACAACTGCGCTCATTTGAGTGTGCAATGACGTAATGGATTATGATTTTAATACATATTGGAACAAAATGATGTGACTATTATATAAATCTTCGACCACAAGACGTCAAGTGACCACGCAACAAGGGTGTACATTCTGTTATAACACAGAGGCATACGTGCTAGTATATACTAGTAATTGTCTGTGTATGTTTTCTGCAATTTGTTTTAGTTGGGGAGGTGTGCTGGATCAAATCTTTTGCTGTCCAAAGCTCCAAACAGGTACTTATCCAGAAGAGTCTTCGTTCTCGATCGATCGAATAGCGTCTCTCCGGTACCCGCCAGTGGAATTATGCCAGACTGCTCTCGCTCGGGTTCTCGGTATGTACGAACAACAATGACTTGGTGCTGCAAAATTCAATCGTGAATGTGACACTTGTTTCGTCAGCTTAGTAGATGCATGCCTAGGACTTGTCCATACACGAAGGCATCACACTCATGATTTCGACCCGGTAATAAACACCTAACAAGATTATAATAAACTCTCCGTTCGGCAAGAACACAGAATAGAATATGTTCCGTAGAATCTAAACTTTAACCAAGAGTCCGGCCGTACGTACGATGCGAGTGGTGTAACATCAACTTATGCTGAAATTTGGCTTACGTTATTTATACTAAACTATTATGAAAGTAAAATATTGTTCTATGACTGAAAAGTAGTGTCCAGTAAACTCAAGCGAGCAGGGTGAAAATAAGCTGACCCTCTGTGGAGGAGAAAGCACCAGGAATCGAAAAAAAAATAATTCTATGCGTGATGCGAGCGGTGTACAACTGTACATCAACTTCCGTATAACACCCGGCCCCTCAATACAGTTATATCAGCCGTCCATGCTGCGGCGATGGATCTGTGATTCGCGAACTCGTGGGCATGGCATGGTCGTCCACGCTGCGGCGCCCGTGCAGAGGAGCCACGGAGCATCGGTGCGGATGCATGGATGGCATCGAAGGGGTGGGGTGCTGATGTGCGTCACGTCACGTGTCCAGGAATCATTCCGGTTGACTCCACCGGCCAGGGTCTCTAGTAACCGCTGCAAAGCGTCGGCCAGCCTTGCTTTGCTTGCAGAAGCCGAGGGGAGGGATCGCGGATCAGGAGACGTCGACCGGCCCGCCCAAAGACGGGACGTCGGGACCCGCTGCCATTTCCGGTGGGTTGGGTGGGGACTGGGGAGGATAGGCAAGGCTCAGCTTCGCCCGACGCGACGTCAAAGCTGCGAGAGAGCGGCGAGGCGTCTGTCTCCGGCGGCCGGCCCGCGCTGTCAGTCCGGCGGTGCCGCCTCACGCTCGCGCAACGTGACCAGCCGCCTTCCGCGATCCGACATGCTTGCATTGTAGCATGGCCAGTGTGCCGTCCGGTGGTGAAACGCCAAATCGGGTGGCTCTTTCGGTGTGGAACCCCGTGTCCCAATGGCCAGCCGGCCGGAAGGAAGCAATGATTTTTCTCGGACTACCACCAGGATCGTCCGGTCCTGTTCGGACGATCGAGTGCGCCAACTGCATGTAACTTTGGCGAAAGCTACTTATTATAAGTGGTATCTGTATTCTATAATAATCTTGTCATGTGTGGATTAGTGTAGCCATAGGGACGAACCGACATGTCCGACTTCGTTTCTCCCTACAACTATACCTAGATTCTAGAATCGTGTCGATCATGTCCTTGATGCGATCACCGAAACCACGGACATGTTGCTATTCCTTTGTAGTTCCACGCGAGAGAGGCTGCACCTGTTAAAAATGGGGGAAAACCCCGATGAGAATCATGAATCGAGCTCGAACCCACGACCGGCCGCTGCACCACCTACAGCCACTCGAGCTACGGCTCGATCCCGACTTCGTTTATTGCTTTGCTTTAGGTGGCGACTCAGATTTTTATTCCAGGTGTCACGATCCTTACCAATCCACAAGTCAGGTTCACCGATGGATCAGTGCGGCCAATGTACAGAGAGAGACCCCACACCACACCCAGGGAAAGACGACTTTGAGTCTTTGTGCTCAGAATAAATGGTTGGCTGTAGAACTGATGAGCCATGCATGTTTTGCTTAGTGAAGGGGCTTTGCTAGCTCTTTGCTGAGTGCAGGGTAATCTGCCTCGACCTTTCGGAACTAGTCGTGTTAAATCAGCTAGTGAAAGCTCGTGCGAAGATGCTAGAGAAGACAAAAAGCAAGCGCTCGCACCTCGAAGAGACGGATTAAAAGGCGGATGAGGAGGATGATCCTGCTCCGTGTTCTGAAAAAAGAGAAGGCATAAGTGATAATCAGCATGTTCGCTGGTCGGTTTCAGCCAGGGCTTATCAGCCAGTCAACAGTATTTTTCTCTCACAACAAACCAGCACCAGTCGAGCTTATAAACCCAGAAACCAACCAGCGAACAGGCTCAATAAAGAACCTAAAGCGCCTTTCTGACGCACAATCTAAGCTGCAAAGCAAAAGCAACGCCGTTATGCCGTCGGAGATTGAAACTACAATATCTTTGCATCTCTGGTGGGTGTCCTTTGCGCTGTGGACGCAAGGATCGCGTCACTGCATGAGTTTTCCGGGCAGTGTGTTTGCTGTTCATCCTCAGGTATAAATTTGGGTATCAACTATCAAGAGTTGAAGATAAACAAGTTTCATACTGCACTAGTCAACCTGTGTACTCCAGAACAAGGCCGAAATGTAAGAACACAATATGTGGACTGAGCCCACGAGGCCCATTATTTGGTATAAGATCCGAGCCCAATAATTAAAAAGGCCCATTACTGACTGACCAGGGTGGTGCACACTATTCTCAATAATAAGAGAAGTAAAATATTAAACAGTACACTGAATGGTGTATGTAAGAGGTGTGTAGATCCATTTCTTAGCACAACACAACACTGGTAACATAGTTTGCAAACTTCAATTTACAACGTGGTCACAGACACGATGACTCGTCATCACAGAAAAAAAATCAGAAACTAACACAAGGAAAATCACACTGGCAAGTGGCAGGGAATGAGGAACCAGCACTGCACAAAGCTAGCAAAGTTGAGCCCACATTGTTCTCTGCCAATTTATTCTGCTACCTAATATAATTCTTAAACGAATGGTCAATCCAACGAATTAAACTTTTCAGCAATCAATCCAAGCAGAGAGCTCGACGAGAGAGGAAGTGCCAGCCGGCTTGCATGCGTGGCCGGGTCTGTGTGCTCAGACCATGTCGCTGATGAGCAGGACGTGGTTGGTCCGGTGCCTCTCCACGAACATCTTCGACGCCCCCGCCACCGTCTTCCTCCACGTCTGCGAACGCACGGCAAAGCAATCCAGAATCAGCCAATGCCCAATGCAAAGAGGAAAAAACAGAGAAAGGAGAAATCTGAAACACACACCCGCTCCAGCGCGGCGAGGAAGAGGCCGATGCCCGCGGCGTCGTCGGCGCGCACGCGGCGTGCCTGGGCCTTCCTTGCGGAGGCGGCGGGCGTGGAGGTCGGAAGGAGCAGGCCGGCCCTCCAGTCGGCGGACCCACCGATGCTCCGCCGCCGCTTGGGCGCCGCCAGCTCCACCCCCGTGAAGCCCGCGGCCGCCGCCGCCGCGTCGGAGTCCCGCGCCGAGAGCCCCGACGCCACGCGGCGGGACGAGCGCTTGCGGCGCAGCATGAGGCTGCGGCGCGGCGGGGTGGCGGCGGGGCGGCGCGCGTCCGGGTCCGCGAACTTGCGGAGGAGCTCGTCCGAGGACGCTCTGCCCACGTGCTGCACCGACACCTGCTGCGGCGGCGGCGGCGTCGCCATCGATGGATGGGAGTGGCAGGAGACAGGTGCTGGATGGAGATGAGAGCAAGCAGTGCGTCGGCCGGCGAGCGCGGAGGGAAGGGCCGGGTCGAGTGGTGGGGGTGGGATGCGGGGAGGAGAGCGGCGGGAGATCGCGGCGGATTTAAACGCGGGGGTTTTGGTGGGGGACGGGTGGAATATAGCCGTTGGGGAGCGCGGGTGCGGTGTGGGGTGTGGATCTCACGTGCCGCGCCCGCGCGACGTTGCCGGACGCGGGTGAGGTGAGGTCTGCATCGGCAGCGCGCTGGTCCACCGCCCACTATGCGCTGGCGCTGCTGCCTGCTGGCCAGACTGACGGGCTGCCGGATGGGCGGGCTAGTTTTTATTTGTCCCGTGACTAAAACGGCCGGAAATCAACAGCCAGCACTTGATGTTCAGGCCGTTAGGAGCGATCACGAATGGATGGTGGCCTGATGGTGAGCAGTGCCATGGAACTCGTTGGTCTCGTCATGACCTATTGGCCTCACGGGGACAGCTGACAGCAAGCTCACTCCAGGAGTTTGCACTGTACCAGATTCTCTCTATTCTTCCACTCCAGAGCTCAACGGAAGGTTTCTGCTACCGCCTTCCGTGTCATCCAGGAGCTGTATAGGAACGGGACGTTGCAGACAATGCAGAGTGCTAGCTTGGTTGACTGCCTCCTGTTTGGCGCCCATTCGTGCAGCGAAGTGGAGAAACGATCTTACAGCAGCAAACTTTGTACAGGTGTACATTCTTCGCCCTGTTCGCTTGTTGGTTTCAGCCAGCCCAAACCAGCCAGCCAAAAGTGTTTTCCTCTCACAATAAACCAGCACCAGCCAGCCCAAACCAGCTTAGAAACTAACCGGCGAACAGGCCGGTTGTCTCCAGAGGGAATTGGGGTCTTGGGGAGAAGGCTCAGACTACAAACAAATGGCAAACAGAGCCACCTCGGACCAGACATGTACGAAATGCAGTTATAGCTGTACTAAGTACTATAGATAAAGCTAAAAGCGATACCAGCCCACAGTAAAGTGATGCATTGGCATCATGACGAGTTCAAACCATATGTACTCTAATCACAAATCACGCGAAAACAGATTGTGTGCTTGTACACTGCTAGCGAGAAAAAGGGCATGCAAAACATCGTTGTTCTGCAACACAGGAAAACAAAAATGAATTGGCCAGAATGCGCTTGCATTTGTACAGGCTCCAATATTCAACAACTAGTATGAGGTTTTCTAAGCAGTCTCATCTCAATTGTAATAACAGCACGAAACACAATTGCAATTATCCGTGACTTTCCGTAAGAAAATAGCAGCAAATGCAGTTATTCAAGGCTTAAGCACCGAACGGTAGCACGGATAAAGTATATACAACTGATGACTAGCCTACAATCCACCTTCTAAGATTTCGCTGCGCCAAAGACCAGACCCACAATCCAGGTAACGATCGACCCAGTAACCCAGAGTACAAGAAGGAACACAATGACACCTGCCACAATAGTCAGGACAGGCGGGCCATCTGGAGAACTCGAGCCATCATCACCGGAGCTAGGAGAATCTCTGCCTGAAGCAAATAGGGCTTGCTTGTTGTGCTCCTTCCCAACGCTTATTGCGTTCTGAAACCCATGAAATCTTCTTAGGAAAGGATTGCAACGCCTGCAGTGTAAAATAGCAACAGTGATACCTAAGAGAATGCAATAGGTGTTCCTTGCCATTACTGAATATGAACATGCAAGTTGCAGCGTAAGTTCCATGATCATTTCCATACATATAAAACTTATATGATCATAATGGCTCAATCAGCTTCCCTATCATGAATCAAATAGCTAACTCAAAGATGCATATATATGCGGTGTCGATGCACATGAAAATGGACATGTAATGCCCTTGATTCCTATCAAAATGTACCAAACTCTCTTACTACTGTCATACTAGCAGGGACAAGAGAATGTGTCAGTGAAACTGCATACTTAGCTCACAATATCAAATGAGATAGTTCCTTGCTAGAATGTTGAAGGCTCATAGTGATGTTTTACAAACCATAAAACTGCATGCATCACTCACAAAAACAAAGAGAATGTCAAATCATAATTACAAAGATGCTTCTTTCCTAGTATGTGAATAATATTTGCAAAGTCACAAATCCACACCCCTGTTTGAGTGAGGGTACTGTAGACGAGCTAAAGTTCAGACTGAAACTAAATCCCATCAAAATTCAGCTCATTTACGACCAATCAATGGGATCTAAATTGGAAGCATTAGAGAAGCTAAACACCAGCTATGTCTCCTGTTTGACATCAATTCAACACGGAGTATGGAATTGTCCATTCTGTATAATCTAAGCAGTTCCCAGCCATATATAGTAAACCTTTGTAAAGTGAGTGTCAGAAACACTCTATCCTAGCACTAACATATCAGTGCAGTTTTCTTAAGAAAGGGATCACATAAGCAGCAAATTTGCAAAAGGGGTGAGCATATGCATATCTAATCCGTTATTTCAGATTGTTTCAGCAGCGCCAACACCACCTATAAATCGCCCCCGTTTTGTTTTCTAGTGCCTTTCTGGAAAACTGCGTCCCCAGGTAACTGAATATCATGCAATCGGGTTGACAGGGCAGACTACAACAGCTAAAATCAATCAAGGCGAGAAATTCTTCCAGCGAATGGCAACGAAACTGTGGCGTGCGGTAGGTTAGGTAGGGAAGGGAGCGCACCTGCAGCCACGGAGGGCAACGCCGGGGGTTTGGTGCGGGGCCACGGATGCTGCGAAGGTGCTCGGCTGAAGCCGGCGAGGACAGGGCCGGAGAGCCGGGAGAGACGGAAGATTGGCGGTGAGGTGGGCGGAGATGGCGGTCATGGCGAAGAGGCGGAGGAATGGAGGAGACAGGAGAGCACTGGCCACGGAAATAGATCTGTTGCTGCGGTTGTTTTTGTCAGTTTGCTGTGGACTGTGGTTGCCACTGAAAGATGTGCGGTACCTGAGTGATCTGATTTCCCCCGTCCCCCCTGCTTCAGTTCAGGAGATACTACAGTGCTGTTTTTAGGAACATGGTGTTGATGTCAAATTTCGATCTGCCAAATGTTTCATTTTATTTCACGTACTGCACTTGATAATTGGTAATTATGCCCATTTGGTACAAAAGAGTTATCATGATTTTTGCAGTAATTAAGATGTTTGGTGCTAAGCTTCCCAAACTCGACACACCCTTAAAGCTATGCATTGTTTGATCGCTCAATCAGCTACCACCTGGTGAACATACTTATGTTGATGTTTTTACTACAAATATTTGGCCCGCGTATCCATTACAGACGCACAGAAATGATTACAAAAGCACATCTGACAAACGTGTTAGCTGATTGTGATTGTAAAACGAGGCATGCGCACCAATTTGATTGTTACACGCTACACACGGTCCAGCCTCAGTTTCAGTTGTGGTTACAACTTACAACAACTGCATTCCAACAGATCTAATTGGCAAAACCTAAGGTCATCATCATACATCTAATAAAGAACTGTTCTGGCTGTTCTAATACAAATACATCTTTCCATGAACCCCCTATGGGTTCATGAAGTCTTTTGCACTTCCAAACATCAGAGCATATTCAGGCATCAAAGCTTGTAGAGAAACTCAACGTGCTGCATTCCAAGTTCCTCAGATTGAGCTGCATTAGCATAAAGAGATATTTTCGTTACCAACTGATCTTATTATATCCAACAAGAATCAGTGCTGGGGAAAATATCAAATAAAGCAAGTGTACACTGTCTAGTGTCTAAAGTTCTGTAGAATAAAGTGGGACATGTTTTTTAGCTTTGAATTTTTATTATGTCGTTATCGTAAAAGTAACAAATGCCTGAATCAAGAATTCTTCTCTTCTCTGTCTCTGATTACCAAGATAATAAAAGTGGATCTACTGGTACTCAATCATATAAGAACATACCATTACAGCAACTCCACTCTCAGAGAACCTTGGGATGGAGATTAGCCTCACTTTCTGTTTTTCTGGCCCTGGATAACAAGGAGGGTAAGTTGGATGTTCAAGCAATATTATGAAGCTTTACATGAAGTACTACCTTCCAACAGTCGAGTTTCATATTTATCTTGATTCCCAACAAAGTAGACGTGCGGGCAACTTTCAACAAGGAAAGGATCCTTGTCTGTGTATGGATAACAGCCTGAATAGAATTACCAAATAAGTGTTTTCTAGCTTTGGATTATACAATTACCAAAAAAAATCAATCACCAAATCATGTACGGATTCACATACAAATAAATGGGTTATGATAATAGTTATCTAACTATTTTGGAGCAGTTGGTATGCCAATTTGAGCTGGAAACAAGTTACCTAGGCTATTTGGAGCAGTAGGAGCAAGATGGCGCCATCTCAGTGTTCTTTCCATGAATTCCAACTTGTCTTTAGCATCAGAGTACTTGTACAGGTCATCTATGTTCTGGCCAGATGTTCCAAGAAACCTACATAGAGAACTTTCTTGTCTCAAAACCTCCAAGCTGCTTAAATATTGAGGTTAGTCAAATGAGAGCTTGGCACTCACTGGACACTGTCAAGCTCGAATTGATGGGGATTTGAACATGACGAAAAAGTGTTGTAGGTGGATGCCACAGAGAAAAGGCATCTGTGCAGAGGCTGCAGTTAAACAATAAGTGAGTTAGCCATGCATGCACAAAATGCACACTTGAGTGCTGCTAGTACAAATCAAAAGTATGTATCCACGTCAATAGCCCACCTGCTGAGGCAAAGAAAAATTTGCCGGATCATGACACCCCGGCATCATATCTACAGGCAACGATGCCACAAGCTGAAGATAGCATGGATTACATAAAGGTCGATGTCAGAGCAGAACCATTGCGATGACTAAATTTGATGGAAGAAAAAGCAATATTTTTAACCTGGGTAAGCATTATATCCAATTCCTTGATAGGCTCTGCTATCCTGGATTGATCTTTTGATGCTACCGTCTGACATATTAAAACTAATCGTTAGTGTGACATACTGAAGCAACACGATATGTACCACAGAAAACATGTGAAACTGAATGCCATTACCTGACCGTTGACAAACCTTGGTGAAATATGCACTGAATTCCCAGCGACCACAACACGTACTATATTTGATGCTATGGATTGCTCCTGAGTGATTTCGAACAAAGATTATCCATATTAGAATATATTTAGTACAATAGTTTACACTTTACAAAGACAACTAGCATACATTCTCATCACCCAGATGCCCTGTGACATGGTCAATAAGAAGTTGGAATTGTAGAGGATTGAATGTGTCACTTCCTACACTTAGCCCAGATACGAATACCACATACTTGTCTTCTGCTGTAACCAAAGTAAATGCAGTTTCAAAGCAATTCGATCATCGTTAAAAATTTGGGAGAAAATGTTGAAATATGAACACAAGGCAATATGGAGAATATTACCTGCGCTAGACAATGCAGTTTGGGGAGGAAGACCAGCCTCAAGAACATCTTCAACAAGAAAGTTGCCAGCACTTGTTTCCTTCCCATGGAGAGCCACTACAACCCCTGAAAATGATTGATGATTGAGCATGATTTTCAGGGAAAAAAATTATGGGGGCAGAGGCATCAAGATTGTCTATTGAGTAAAAACAGAAATTATACATCAATAGAGAAAGAAGTCTGATTGCATTATTTTTAGTTTGTGGAAGTGACAGACTTACCAGTCACAAATGCTGCTGGAGGTATGGCTCCTGCAAGTGTAACCCTTCCACTTTCATCTTCCAGAATGAGATGATCATCAGGATGCATGAAATTATGCGGTTTGACAAGAGGAATTGCAGACCTCTGGCAAAAAAGGGGGAAAGGTTGATGCAGATACTTCACTTGTTATCAGGGACAACCACTATACTTGTAGGCACATAAAACTAACTTTCAGGTCATTTTACCTCTTTGGCATATTCATCAAGAATGGAAGGCTTCAACTTCATGTGCTTATATAAAGTTCCAACAATTATGCAATCCTTTCCTTCTTCAAGTCCTAGCACTGTAGTGACTGCAATGTAGGAAAAAAAAGTGTGCTTGAACTCTCTCCATGCATAAGCAAAAACCTGTCTTATGAACCACTTCCATGGGAAAATATAACTGTACCACCAAAACATCTTTCCAAGGTACACAATAGCAGCCCTACTCCCTACAGTCACAAATAAGTGACCATTTGGAGTTTTTTAGGCCAACCATTTCAAACTTTGGTTGCATATTACCTTTTATTAAGACTAACAAATATGAATATGCTTGTATGAAGTAAAATAGGACAGATGGAAGAATCCACCTTTCCTTTAATATTAGGTACAGATATCGGAAAACGGTATGAGTATTTTTGTTCCTGAATATAGTTTCATAAAAATAAACTTTTGCTATAATTTATACTCTCTCCAATCACAAAAACTTGTTCAGGACAAGATTTGGTCAAACCTTAAAAACTACAGGCATAAATAACTATTACATTATTTAGTTTGGAAACATGTAAGTTATATGTATCGATTTCTATTCAAAATAATTGTCAAAGTTGTGCTTGAAGACCATTGATGCCTAAGACAAACTAATTTGTGATTGTAGTAGTAAATAGGATTCGTGGCTTGGCGAGCCAATATAAAAACTTAGCTACTAAATTGGAGAAATTGGAATAGTAAATAGGATACAAAATTAAATCTTGCCAGCAAGGAGGCACCTTTCTTTTTAAGATTTCTGTTCATGCTCACCAACTAATGTTAGTGAAATCTTTAATTGTTAAATTTACCAGCTCAGGGGCAAAGCATCTATGTGACAAAGCAAAAAAGAAAGCAGTGTAAAGCAGCAATCATTTATCACAGAAGCTACGCTAGTGTACCAATACCTCAGCTAACAATCACATATACAAGCTATGTCACAAAATTCTTTATAACGAAATATAGGCCAATTCACCTGGCAGAGCAGCTCAAGCCCCTATTTAAAACGCCAGGCTTCTCCTAAAACCCTAATCCGGGCTAACAGTGCCTTAGTTTTTGCACACCAACTCCAGTTATGAACCAATTGCCAATCCAACGCCTCCAGAAACTGACTTAAGACCAAAACCTCGCGGGACCAGCGAGCCAGAGATCAGCACAGAAGCCCTACTTAAACTACCCTATATACAATGTTGGTGTTTATCACACTCGAACCGCGAGAGGGGAGGAGAGCGGAATTGGGCCCGACCTGGGAGTAGCGGCTTCCAGGAGGGGACGAGAGCGTGGAGGAGATTCCGCATGTGGTGGAGGCGCGTGAAGTAGATGTGGCTGTACTGCTGCCCCTGGTACTTCTCCCCCTGGATCGCGTACCTCTCATCCTGCAGCCCCCAATGCGACCGCTCAGCTGAGACCCGAGGTGATCGACAAGGGAATGGAGGAGACCACGAGGGTGGAAGAAGCGGATCCTTACGAGGTTGCTGTAGGCGGCTTGCTTCCTCTCCATCGGCTTCGGCACCGGCATCGGCGGCGGCGGTGGTGCGAGGGAAGCTTCGGGCCCTTGGGGTTTTCCGACTTGGGGGTGGTTCCGCGGTTTCTCCCCACTTCTCCCGCCCGCGCGCCCAAATTTATCGGCTTAAATCGTCTTAGGTACTGTTTAGATGCAGTTGGTAAAGTTTCGGCTGTTATACGGGGCGTCGCAGGAAATATTCGGATATTAATAAAAAAATAAATTATAAAATTTATCGAGACGAATTTATTAAGCCTAATTAATCTGTTATTAGCACATGTGATATTGTAGCACTTTATTGTTAAATTATAGATTAATTAGGCTTAAAAGATTTGTCTCGTAGAGTAGACACAATCTGTGTAATTAGTTATTTTATAGTCAATATTTAATACTCTATACATGTGTCAAACATTCGATAGGACATGACGTAAAATTTTAGATAAGGAACTAAACAAGGGCTTAGTCGCGCAAGCGACGCGCTCTGGCGGCCAGGCTACAATGCGAGGCATATGGCCCAAGCGGTGTGCTACTTCTAATGGAGATGGAAAAAGTCCATATTACCTCTCTAATTTTCGCGAAAGTCCACTTTTTCTTTCTAAACTTCAAAACCGGTAAAACATCTCCCTTAACTTTTAAATCTTTTCATCTTACGTCCCTGACCTATTATAAGCAGTTTTGAAGGCGATTTTGTCTTTTTTTATTTATTAAGGCCAAATCTTTGAAAAATCATAATAAATCATAGAAAATTTATAAAATAAAAAATCTAATTTTGTTGAACTCCATATGAATATATTTATAGGGTAAACATATAATATGGTATGCTTTAGTACAAAGTTTTTGCTGTGACTTTAGATCTATGTTTTTCTACAATTAACTAGAATAATTTATAGCTGCAGTTTCTATGGTTCAATTGTGATGATTTTTTTATGGTGGGCTAATTATTGTAAGATTGAACTATAGTAAAAATTTTATACTTATTGGATCATGTATAGTTTAGTTATAGATTTATTTATATTTAATAAGCATAAACCTAAATAAAATCTATAACTAAGTTATACATGATCCAGTGAGTATAAAATTTTTACTACAGTTTAAACATACAATAATTATCCCACCATAAAAATTTCATCACAATTGGAATATAGAAACTATAGCTATGAATTATTCTATTTAATTACAGAAAATCATATATCTAAAATCATAATAAAAACTTTGTACTAAAGCATATCATATTATATGTTCACTGCGTAGATCTACTCACGTGGAGTCCAACAAAAATGGACTTTCTATTTTATGATTTTTCTATGATTTACTATGATTTTTCAAAGATTTAGCCGAAATAAATAAAAAAGAAAAATATAAAACCGCCTTTAAAACTGCTTATAACAGGGCCAAGGAGGTAAGATGAATGATTTTAAAAGTTGAGGGAGATATTTTATCCGGTTTTAGAGTTCAGGGAGGAAAAGCGGACTTTTCGTGAAAATTAAGGGAGGTAACGTGGACTTTTTCCACTAGAGATTGATTAGGCCCAGCCTTTTTTTAGAACAGGTAAGGGCTATTTAGGAGCACAAAATCCCGATGGGTTCCCGATAGTTTCCCTGGGCTAGGAAAACAAGGGGCAAGCTCCCCAGGGCCAATTCCTAGCACCATTTGGAAGTCCACGAAACACGGAATTGCAGCCCCAATCCCTTCGTTTTCCATGAGGTAGGAAGCCACGAGTCATCAGGCCAGGAGCGCTTCCTGCCCGTTGTCGCATGAGTCGCGACTCATCACGTATCGCTTCTCCTCCCCGACTCTACCTCAATTGAGACCGCCCCTTCCACCGTTGCCACCATGGATCATCCCCTTTGCCGTCGCCTTCGCTGTGTCTCCTCTACCAACACCTCCGCCTCCGCATAGTGAGTCCCAAACCTCATCCTCCACGCTCACCTCCCTACCTCTGCTAGGGTTTCTTCTCTCTATTTCTCTCACTGGCCCTTGTAGATCTAGGTTTAGACAGCAGCTGGTTGTTTATGTGTTGAGCTGGAGGAACAAAGCAGCTACGTGTAGAGGGAGCAAGGGCGGCGTGTTTTTGAGGTGGCGCTCAGCTATGAGCAGGTGAAGCAGCTGCGTGGTAGAGCAGACTGCTGCCACCGATGCTAAGTGAACTCAGTCATAATCTCACTCAGTTACCCCCTTCGATCTCTTGATTTCATGTGTAAATAATTTAGTTAGCCTTAACAAAAGTTATTCTCGTACAATGAGCTACTATATTGGTTTAAGGTTATCAATAGTTTATAAATTATAAGGTCCTAAAGTTTGGTAAATTTGATACAGAATTAAGAATTCAAGATTCACCTTCAGAGTTAGCAAACTGTTCTCTTGGCAAATTTGAATGGCTTCAAAACTATTGATCCTGGTATGTTAGTTAACCTTGAACAAGGCCACTTGATATACCAAGAAGATTGATACTATAAAAAAGGATGTACCGAGTGTAGAGAGCTCCCTCTCTGTGTGGGGTCTGGGGAAGGGTGTCAATGGTAAGTCTTACCCTCACCTGTGCAATGCGAGGAGACTGCGACTCGAATCCGGGACCTTCCGGTCACAGGCGGGAAGACTCTGCCGCTTGCACCAGGCCCGCCCTTCGATTGATACTGTAGATTTGTTCAAATTTTCCAGACATGTTATTCCTAAAACTGCTTGTAGACTTAGCTTCCAAAACTGAATATCAAATTTGTTTTTAGAGTCGCAAGTACAGGGTTCATAGTTGCAGGTTTTCGGTCAAACTTTAACCGTGCCACACAAAATTTCTTCCAATCCTATATGCACGTGGTCCATACAACCTTAAGCAAAATTGCTTTGTTCGTGATCTGTATCTCTACCTTACTTGTTAAAGCACATATATGAATTAGTCTTTGAACTGGTAGATCAAGGAGGTCCAAGGTTACTTGCGAAAAATTGTTTTCAGATATGAACTTCATAGTTCAGACTTTAGAGCTAAGTTTCAGAGATATATCAAACAACTTTCTCTATCATTTTTGTTTGGTTCAAATTATTACTAATATTAGATCTTTGACCAGCAAGGAATACATTTTTTGATAGTGCCATACACAATTCTAATTTAGGGTGAACTATTGACATGTAAGTTCATAAATAAAATTTCTTTACAATGAACACCAAACCTTGAACATTGTTTTCAAGCTTGGCAAATTGGAACTAACTTTTACATCCTCTCAAACATTCGAATTTAAACATCACGTAGAAATAGAATTTTCACCAAACATTTATCTGAGCTTTATTTTAAGTTGGAATCTTATAGTCAACAACTTTTGTTTCAGCAATTTGCTAAGTATTTAAGAAAAACTTATTTGGTTGTGCTCCAAATATGGTCAAAGCATTATGTTTACAAAGTACAAAGAATTGCTAACTATTCTATAATTTGGAACCCAGGAGCCGCCAATGCCATCTACCTGCTGCAATCTAATCTGCCACATGTGCCCCGTTCCCTGTGTGAAGCTACACCGACCGGCCATCATCAAGTGCGAACTCAAGAAGGTGTGCCTCCTAGATAGCAGACAACAAGTGTCTAGAGTTGGAGCAGCCATCGGCGCCCAAGAGAACAGCGTGTCGGATGATGAAGCCTCTGTGTCGAGCAGAGGTGGTTTGATAAGCAAGTGTTTCTCTTTTCCATCTAATTTCTGTTAACAATTCCGTGATTTCATAATGATAACCTTGTTTAGATTAGCATCTAGATAGCAACTCAGCCCTTATAATCAACCCGTTGATAAACATTCAGTACAACATTCTTGCTACATTCTTGTTGTGCAAATAATTCAGCAATTATTTTCCATTGAGCTTTTCTAAAAACCATCTAAGGTTAGTAACCTGGAACTTTTGAATTGCAATGTGCAATGGCTTAAATCATCATGGTTTTTTAAGCACATTGACTATTGTGTGGTGTGCATTTGGTTTTCCTTTGAATTCTGAAAGTAAAAGTCAATTACACAATTATAAAGGATGTTGCAAGCTAGTTCTAGTTCTATATGCCTATGTGATTAGGATGTTAGTTCTGAACATTCTTACACTTTTTTCTCAGTTTAGGCTTTCCATTCCAACGTATGGTTATCATGATATAATTTTGCAACCTTACTATTCTTTTTTTTAACTCACAACCTTACTATTTTGTAGTCTCTACTCTAATTTTTACTCAATGTATCTGTAGAAGTTTAATAGAAACAAGGTTTACATCAAGATGTTGATCCAAATAAATTGTCTGCAGGATTGAGGAAGCTGCAAAAGTGTCAAATTTTTAATTGATTATGGTAGATAGTCTCAGATTATATCATATTTTAATTATCTATGTATTTGTATGGAGAGACCTGTGACGTATTTTGTCTAGTAAAATTTTCATAAAGTATAGAGAAATGTTGTCAAATACTTTTTTTGGTTAAATTTGAGTTTTGCATGTTTCAGTTTTTGGTTTGAGAAAGAGTAACCTTTTCGTTTGGACAGCATGTGTAGTTTTGAATGTGACATTTTTTTTATTTTTTGAGATATTTTATTTGTTATATCCTGGGATTTCTGCCCTTGTTCTACATGTTTTCTTATGTTACTCGCCTTTCTCAATTCACTTGCATTTTATGTTTTTTATGTAACATATGTATCATCGGATGATCCTTCATACATACATACTGCTGGCTGTTATAAAGCAACACATGATTATCTCTCCGGGAAAACTTCCAAATAGCAACAGGGAAGTTACCCCATGCGGAGATATCCCCCAGCAGGTGGACGGGGATTTGCCTTGTCCAGAAAATTCCCTCCCACCCGATCACTTCTCTGGTTTAATCACCCTGTGGCTGCCAAAGTAGCCCAAGCGTTGGAGTTGCACCACGGCCTGTTAGGACATCGCACTATGGTGGCTGGAGAGCGACTGCTCGCCACTCGCACGCATGCGCTACTCGTGCTCTATTTTTAAAAATCGCGTGAATGAAATGATTGTAGTGAAAAGTGCCAATGTCACGTACAAGTTCTTCCCGTCCTTACCAGACCAGCAAACATATACATACACGTACATCATAATGAAACCTATAATTTGTAATGGGACATATAATTTATGATGCACAATAGTAATGAGCTAGCTATAGTATTCTAAAGTTAGGTTTAGGCCAAGTCCAACCTTAAATCAAATGAATTTCAAAGTCTATAATAAACATTAGTGCAATAAAGGTTTAGTCTTGTATGGAAAGTCGACAGATGACAGGAGATTAACTCAGCTTCAACTTAAATAGGTGGTATTGTGTACATTTGTTGTGAGTTTAAGAAAGATAAAAGACGAGCACCATGATGCAAACGGGTTTGGATGACCAACCATGACATGAGTGGTAATTGCGCAAACAACAGTTTTGTAACACCAAACTCAAAGCAAGAAGAGCAAGGGATGATTGTAAGGTCGAGATAGTGGACTAGAGTGGGGTGAATAGTTCTTTCTAAAATTAATCGCGTCGGCTAACCGAAATAAGTGTGGAATTAAAACTATCGGTCTAGCCAAGACTACACCCATCTATCTATGTTCTCTAGCACCTTTCAAAGATATTAATTAAGCAACAAAGGTGCTGGGCTAGTTAGAGCTCACCTAACCAATTCTAGAAGTGAGGTCACATAAACCTATGCCACTAGTACTTCAAGCAACAAGGAAGCTCCTACACATGCTAGTAAGCAAAAAGCATAAAGCCACCTAAGCTCACTAGCAATGCTCAATAACAAGGCAACCAATGCCAAATTAGAGAGCGCAAATACTTAGCTACACAAACTAAGCAATGTGACTAACAAGGTTACACAAACCAAATTAGTCACGCAAGGGAGCTACTTCTATGCTACACAAGCAAGAAGATAACTAGTGAGCTACATAAGCTAACTAATTACAAGAGCAACTACACAAGCATAATATATGTGAAAGTAATTACAAGCTTGTGTAACGAGGATACAAACCAATGAGAAGAACAAGGTTGGCATGGTGATTTTTCTCCTAAGGTTCACATGCTTGCCAACACGCTAGTCCCCATTGTGTCGACCGCTCATTTGGTGGTTCGGCGGTTAATTGGCATCACCCGCTAAGCCTGCACATTGGGCACCGCAAGAACCTACTCCGAAAGTGAGGGTAGCTCAATGACACACTCAACTAGAGTTGCTCTTCGTGGCTCCCGCAGGGCGAGCACAATGCCCCTCACAAAGCTCTTCTCTAGAGCACCGCACAAGCTTCTTGCAGGCTTCGACGAAGACCACCAACAAGCCATCTAGGAGGCGGCAACCTCTAAGAGTAACAAGCATCACCGGCTTACAACTCGATCACCTAGTATCACTCGATGCAACCTCATGATATAATCACACTAGAATCGCTCTCTCACATGACCGAATGATCACTATCAAGTATATGTGAGATGGAGTGCTCCCAAGCACTCACAAACATGGACACAAAGTCCCCTAAGGTGCTCAGCACTTGCCATGGCCGAGACCACCTTCTATTTGTAGCCCCCATGAAAATAGAGCCATTGTACCTCTTCACTGGGCACAGCTCGGGGCGACCGGACGCTCTGGTCAGATCGATTGGACGCACCCTGCCAGCATCTAGTCAACGGATGGCTGCCATGTCATCCCTGGCTTCAAATACTGAGTGCCCGATCTCAATGGTTAAGTTGCGACCGGACGTGGCACAGTGTATGACCGAATGTAGGACCCCAGCGTCTGGTCACTTCTAGTAAGGTTCCACTCCCCCGACCAGACTCGCCTAGCATCCGATCACTCAATGTCTCCTCTGTGCGCCGCCACACCAGCACGATCGAACGCACCCAGCTAGCATCTGGTCACTTTCAATGCCAGCGTCCAATCGAAGACCAATGCCTACGCGTTCTCTACTGCCACTGACCGAATGCAGGACCCCAGCATCTGGTCACTGCGTGACCAGCGTTCGGTGCACTCTGTGAAACCCTATCTTTTCTATAGAGGGCGCCGGTGAAGTTTTGAACCCTTCTCATCTCTGTTTCATCACCGAGTTGATTCACATCAACTCTAACTATATCGCCTTTATAAATGTGCCAACACCACCATGTGTATGTGTGTTTGAAAGGACCTAGGATGCCGCCTAGAGGGGGGTGAATAGGCGTTTCTGATAATTAATACCTTTAAATGCGGAAATAATTAGTAAAGGGAGTTTCCAAATTGGAAACTCCAAATAAGAATAATACCACCCCTCACAAGTTAGCCATAGAGTATACAAGGTATAAATAATGTATCTAGAATCTATAACCCTACAACACAAAGTTAGAACTGAAAATAAATATTTTCAGCACAGAGCTCTAATACCGGACGTGTCCGGTATGCATGGTTTCTGCAGAACAGCCCTGAACTTGCTCCTTTTGATTTCTATCTTCAAACCAAACTACAGGTACCTACTAGAGGTATCAATATATACAGAGAACCTGCACAAGAGCTGGAGCAACACAAATATCAAATGAAATGCGAATTGAGACACGATATTTGTTTTACCGAAGTTCAGACTCGTTCGAGTCCTACTCTCCGTTGAGGGGGTTGCGGGTGACCCAGCGAAGGTCAGCCCGAGAGGGTACCATGAAGGTCACTCTAGCCGGAGTCTTTTCTAACTCCTTTTCCTCCTTCCACTAGATGATTCCAAGGCGGCGAAATCGACTGTTACAACCTTTCCGTGGCACACCACAATCTCTCGGGTGCTCTCCGACGATGCCTAACCGTCTAGGACCGAAGAGTCCAAGAGTAACAAATGTGAATCACGAGATTGACAATATGCACAAGTGCTCAAGTGGTGGCTTGCTCTCTTTTTCAAATTCTCTCTTAACCCACAAATGGATTTTGCAATTTGTATCACACACTCACTAAGAGAGGGTTTAGGAGAGTTGACAAGGCTAAAAAACGTGTGTGTGTATGTCAGCAGAATCAGCAGCCTCTAAAGGTGGAGGCTTGGGGGTATTTATAGCCCTCTTGAAAAACTAGCCGTTTTATAGCCGTTGCCATACCGGACACGTCCGGTATGACTCACATTGCGCCAACGATAACTAAGTTATAGTGAAGTTGTGAGGCGTCGGAACTCCTGACTCACGTCGGAACTCCCGACTGTCGGAACTCTCGACCTTCAGCAATTTTGAAAACCATGTAACTAAGTTGAAGTTAGTGAGTGTTGGCACTCCCGACGCATGCCGAAACTCCTGACTTACGTCAGAACTCCCGACCCTCAAGGCAGTTGAAAACTAGCCGTTGGCTTCTGGTCATCCATACCGGACACGTCCGGTGTGACCAGGACAGTGAACCCTCCAAGTCAGTTAAAGTGCGAGACATCAGAACTCCTGACCCATGCAGGGACTCCCGACCGTCGGAACTCCCGACTTACGTTGGAACTCCCGACGAACCAACCCAAGAACAATAACTTTACAGCTGCTGGACAAATACCGGACACGTCCGGTATGAATACCGGACACGTCCAGTATTGCCAGACCAGCAAGAAATTAGTTAGCTCTTTTGTCTCTCAAATACTCAAAACTCACATGGGTTGGCTTGAACACTTATGAAACATTATCTATCAACATGATGTATCCCTCTTAATAGTACATCATACCTATCAAACTCAAGATCAAAGGAAAAATAAATTTATACCACTTGAGTTGACCTCTTTTGGATTAATGCCGTCTCTTTCAATCTTCATCAAGTAAGGGTGCTAACATGTTGATATTGATCTTTTCACTTGAGCATAGCCATCTTGAGCATGTGACTTGATTCCATTCATCAAATTTGAATAATCCCAAATGTATCAAGTCACTTCCATCAAATACTTCATTATAGATTTGATCCTTCACATCAATATGACCATCTTAGCTTGATTAGTACCTCAACTAAATGCAAGTACTTTCTTCTTCACCCTAGCTAAGTTCTTCGGCCACCAAGCCATCGCTTGCCCTTCACCCTTGCTTAGTACATCGAAGCCTTTCCTTGCTATCTTCACCATCTCAAGCCATCAAGTCACATCTTGTGTTGAATCATCCATTCATATGTATTGTTATCTTTTTCATTTTAATTTAACAAGCTTCAAATATGAGACCATTTCATATGCAATCCCTCATGTCTCATTAACTAATAATCACGAGCTTGCTTTCACATAGTACATGGAAATCCCACAATAAATAAGCCTTCACATGAATTCCATTTGCATCGTTGTCTTGTGCTTAAACTAGATTGTTTATACAACAGCACATCATTTTGGCTTTCATTAAGTACCGGTGAGATAACCTATTACCTGTCCATACTTAGCAAATGGGTTAGTCCTTTAATCACGTTGTCATTTAATCATCCAAAACCCACTAAAGGGCTAGATGCACTTTCAATCTCCTCCTTTTTGGTGATTGATGACAACTTGATTAAAGCTTACAAAATGATATAAACATTTAAACTTTTTGGTTCAATGATTTATGAGAGGCTCTCCCTTAATATGTGCTTATGATTAGAATTTCACAAAATGACCTCAAATATCAATTGCACATACTAAAACATATAGGAGACTCCCCCTAAATCATTGCATCCGTGGGGTGCATGTGTGTGTGTGACAAAGTGAAACCGTGATGCATATGACAATATATATCACACAAGAATAATAGAAAGGCATCACATCAAATATTTTCATTCTAGCATGCATGGTCCTTATGAAAATAAATATAACACATGTAATTCACACATAGCACTCATTACATATTTTCTCAAGTCCAGAAACCACTGATATATAAACAAAGATCATGTCTCAAGAGATACATAGATAAAGCATAAGTCTCATCTCTCTCATGATACAATCTATCTCAAATCCAAGATACATTAATGAAGCTCAAAAACAAACTACAACCTATAGTACATATCTTCAGGTACAAAGATAAGCAAATAAAACTATCCTGGAACTTTAATCAGTCTCTCTCCCCCTTTGTCATCTATCACCACAAAGGTCCAACAGAGACATACTAAGGACAAAGGGGCTACAAGCTGTCACTAATCTTTGACATCACTCATCATCATCATCTTCTCGACCAGCATCCTCGTCATCTGAGCGTGAAACACCGGCTGGACGAGAACCACCCTCACCAAATGGGTCATAGCCACCTGACCCATAGTAGCCACCACCACCTGTCAGGTCACTCTACCAATCTGTAGCATAGTTGTCTGTAGTGCTGGGACATGGCTAAGAGTGAGTAGGCACACGAGCCTAAAGTGGTAGAGTGTTAGGGTGCTCTGGTGCCTGTTGCTGCTGCTACTATCACTGAATGAACTCAACATACTCTCTATCATATCTAGCCTGCTGCTCCTCCTCAGTCTCGGGCTCACTAGCTGCCTCATCTGATATAGGAGCCTAGGAGGCTCAAGCTCAAGCTTAGAAGCAATTTGCTTCAAGGTTCGAGTATCCTTCCTCCTAGCCTCCCTCTCCTTCTGTTGTTAGGTCTGGATGTTCTGGCACATCTCAAATATGGAGCTAAAAAGCCTGTGGATAGGTGAGGGAGGACTGCCACGGCATGAAGTAGAACATGAAGGAGCATGTGGTGGAGGTGAAGCTCCTACTGGTGCACCACTCTTAGGTGCATCTGCCTCTAGTGCTGCTGCTGCTCCTCCTGGTCCTGCTAGAGGTAACCCTGTCTCAGGTAGATCTGCAACAATCTATAGGGCCTTATGAATCTTGTCACACTCAAACATGTGCCCTATCACCTGCTCAATCATATGCATGATATAAGGAGCAACACCACAGCCCTTGAGGGGCCTATCTCCCACACTCCTAATCTCAGACCAAATAAAATCAAACACACTGAAGGCCCGAGCATCAGGTGCCATCCTATGGAGTAGGTTCCTAGAATAATCAGCAATATTGCCCTTGTCTCCACCCTTACAGTCAATAGTCTTCCTGAACATCCTATCTAGGTATCTATAGGTAGGGTGAAGACCTAGAACCTTCCCCACTGCTCCTCTCTCACCACCAGGAGGATACATATATGCGAGCTGCTCAGGAGGTAACACCTGCTCGGTGTGGATCCTATCCCTCTAGAGATCATCCTCTAAGAAGCCAAGGTGGGCGGCAAATACATCATAGTCAACACTGTACCACTGGCCCTCAAGCATCCAGTGCATCTGCCTCTCATCCTCCTCAACGGACAAAGTAGCATAGAACTGAGCTACTACCTCTGTGTTCCAGTCATGCTAGAACTCCATGATCTCATAAACTCCTATGCTCTGGCAGATGGCAATGGCATGATCAACTGAGGCCTTCTGCAACTCTCTAATATATTGCCAGTCGATCCACTAAGACCTAGCAATCACTAGGTTCCTGGTGAGAATCACACTGGAGTAGAAGTCTAGGTGAAAGGTTGTCTGGAAGCGGTGATCGTACTGAACCTTAGGTAAGCCCCTTGGATCAACCCTTCGCTCATCTCTACCTCTCCTGGTCATACCCTTTCCCCTGAAGTCAACTCTAGGAACATAAGAGGGCACATTGGGCAAACGTGTCTCAAGGAGACCATAATGCATCCCCTGACCAGGCTGGTGCTGAATAGGAGGAACTGACTCCTCCTCCTTAATCTCCTGCTCCTCATCTGAGCTATCACCATCTGATCCTCTATTAGTGCTCTTCCTCTTTCTTTCTTCTCTAGACTCCACTCTGAACTCACCAGTGTCAGTGTCAGAAGAAGAGCTCCCTAACCCCTCTGCATACTGAGCTGCTACACTAGTGGCAGCCCTAGTAGACCTCCGGCTGGTCGGCTGGAATCTAGGATGCATTTCCTGTCTTGCCTTCTTGTACTTTTCAAGTGCGGGATCATACCAGTGCTTGGATCTCGGCTCCTATCGTCCACTCATGGCTGATGTCCTGTATCCAAAGATTTCCATAGAATTTTAGATACATGCCCATAGCTTATTCTCAAATTGTAATTAGACATAGATTCTTTTATCTAAGGTTTTACAATCACCTCGACACACCACTGTCACAAGGTTTGCAAAACGTAGATATAGAAGAAACTATGCCTAATATACAATTCTAAGATTAGATTGAATCAAAGGAAAGTAGAGGGTTTGCTCTGCTAGGCCATACCGAACACATCCGGTAGCATACCGGACACGTCCGATATGGGCGTCTAGCAGCCCTAACCAAGGTTCCTGTATTCAAACCATCACGGATCAATTCCAAACTTTGGGCATTGCTTCTATATCACCAATGCAGCATATTGATCGAAGGGATTTCAAAATTATGCATTGACCATGTAGATCGGATGAGGTCCGTGATTAGGGTACCTTGAGAGGAGAGATGAGAAGGTGATGAGAAATCAAAGTCCCCGGGCCTTCAATCTTGATGCAAGCCTTCTCCAATGTGATCTCCTTCTCTCCCTTCTCTTGGTGAAAACCCTCAGTCGCCCTAGGTGAGGAAGAAGGGCATCAGCTGGTTGGTTGGGAAGAAGACAAGTCTGTTTGGGCTAAAGGGGTATGCTTGGTTTTATAGCCCCGCTCATACCGGACATGTCCGGTATACGTGGGCTGGCCCAATTTATTCCAAAATGTGTTTTCTCTCTTCCAATCCCCTTTTCTATTATTTCTCAGTCCAAAAAGGTATATATAATCTTGATCCATACTGAGTATCATCACTTTCCTTATCCAATGCCATAAATTGATTTTCTCTTTTCCAAATATTTGGCATATACAAGATTTTGCTTACTTGAGAGAGATAGAGAGAGACATAGTAGATTGTGGACTTCAGAAAGCCATGTCATGTGTGATTAGCCAATCAAACAATCAAGGAGAGCTATAATCATCACATGACAAGGCTAGGTCACAAAGACCAAGATTCAAATAGTTTTTCAAATTCACACCACCTACACATGCTAGTTATGGGTTTTGAAAAATATCTCTCCTATGTCACACAAATACACATTCTAACATATAACAAGCCTTAGATGCACTTACAATGTATGTATGTAAACACATACCTTTGCCTTGAGCCCACAAGAATACCACTAAGAAGATAAACAGCATGATGAACTTTATGTTGACCTCAATTGCCAAATAATCATGTTAGATACATTTTCATCCAAAGAACTACAAAGAATGCTAGATAAATTTGTTAGTCCACAATGATGCAAAAATACAAGCTTAGCTCCCCCTAAATAAGTGCCTCATGTAATTTGAATAACTTTCAACAAGCACTTTATTCTATTTAAGAAATTGAGAGCCAAGTTTCCATTTTGACCATAAACCTGATAAAATTGCCATATTTACAATTGAGTTCAAGAGATGCTCACAATCCACTTAGTTTTGATAAATCACAAGCTTCTGAGTAAGTTAAGGATATATGGAAATATACAGATCAAAGACTCAGTTGTAATTCAACTTGTGTTCTGGTTGCTGCAATACCAGACACGTCCGGTAGGTATACCGAACATGTCCAGAATACAAAAAACAGAAACACTTACTTTCTATCCCTAGCCATACCGGACACGTCCGGTAGGTGCAGGACAGACACAATTAATTTGCTGCTTGTGATTCTTTGTTTAGCTTTATTATTTATTGTATACTTGC